>NC_140070.1:48134890-48546107 GCF_964194135.1 Talpa europaea
CACACTTGGGCATCTCTCCCAAGAACATCATCATGCCATCAACTAAAAAATAAATATATCTACAATGTTTATTGCAGTATTATTTACAAAAAGAAACATGTGAACAAACACCCCACAATAAGAGAATTGATCAAGAAAATGTAGTACATCCACACAATGTGGTAGCATTCATTCATAAGTAAAGAATGTTACCATATTCAGCAAAATGGAAGAAGTTCAAGGGAATTCTACATAGCAAAGCAAGTCAGAATGACAAGTATTGGACAGTTACATAATGGACAATTGGACAAGGCAAAATTCTTCTGAAAATTACAATAAACAGTGCATTTTTTGAGATTAAGAGGGTAATGAGAAACAGTCAGAAGGGTACGAGGAATGGTGATGGGGAAAAAAGCAAAAAAAAAAAAAAAAGCCCCCCCACCAACATTATTATATATATAAAGCTCTGCTAAGATCAATCAACAATGACAAAACAGGTGGAGAGGAAAAAGGTATTAGTATACTGCACAAAAAAGGGAGAAGTAATTCTAGGTATTGTGTAAACTTAATATTAACATAATAAGCCCCCACATTTAAAAGCCTAAGATGAAATGGCAAAATTTTAAAAAATATTAACAAAACTACACCAAAGAGAAATAGAAAACTTTAATAATCCTATGATTAAACAAAGTTAATATTAGCTTAAAAACAAAACAAAACAAAATCCCAGCAAAAACTGATGTTGAGGTTTTTAAGACCTAAAATAGCCAACACTATATTAAAAGAGAAGAATAAAGTTTGAAGACTGACACTACCCAACTTTAGGACTTACTACAAAGAAAAAAAGGGGGACAGTAAGAAATAGTATAAGATAAATATATCAATGAAGCTAAACAGAGTAGTACAGAAATCCACAAAATATAGTCAACTAATCTTTGTCAAGAATAAAATGGAGAAAAATAACCTCTTCAACAAATGGTGCTGGAACAAGTGGACATAACATGCAATAAATAAAAACAGACAAAGATCTTGAATCTGTCACAAAAATTAACTCAAAATGGATACTGACCCAAGGACAAAATGTAATACTGTAAAACTAACCTGAGAAAATGTAATAAAAACCTAGATACACTGGGCACAGTGAAACCTATTTAGATATAAATACTACTCAGTAGCATAGAAATAATGCACTCATTTACTATTTTTACTAAAATATTACTGTTACCTATGTTTATGATATAAAATTAAGGATATGAAGACAAAAAATTTTGTCCAATACAACATACATGAAAATGCACTTCATATTACAAAGAATGTTAGTATTCAATCAAGAAAGCAAAGTTCTAATCCCTATCCCAAGAAAAATTTGGCCTATGAGATTGTCTACTTCTTTTAGTGAATATAAAGAATGCCAAAATTGAATTAGATCCCATAAGTTACGTAGCAACACACACTACAACATGGCCCAAAAAACGGATAGGCACCATTAAAACACAGAAGGTGAACTTTTGAAAACATTAATCTAGAAAATCTCAAATATTAAAGAGACAGAGGGTAATTAAAGCCAAATCTGAATTACATTCTCAATGGGACAGAGATTGAAAGTTCACTGGCAACAGTAAGTTGGGTTGTTATTCTATTCTTTCTCTCCTAATAATACATAATAACATAGTATATAGTGTTAGCATTTTTGGGTAACATACTTAAACTCAAAAAGAAATATAGCAGAGAATTTTAAGAGTTTGATCTCTGGAGCCAGACTGTCTGGGGTCTTAGAGCTGATATGTATTCTGTAACTCACGCAGCGGCCCCATCTCTCAAAGACGAATAATAAAAGAAGCCATACTTTGAGAAGATTAATTGGAAGAATGCTTGTAACTGCTTCATAAATATTAAGTCCTAATTACAGGAGGAAAGGAGTGCATTAAAAGAAAACAGAAAGAAAGGCAGCTCTGTAAGGGCAAGCATTTTTTTGTCCTTTTTGTTCTTAGCTATATTCTTAATGTCTGAATCCTAGTAAATATTTGTTGAGTTTACAGATGTCAGTGTGTACATAAATATATATATATATATATTCATACTTACATACATATGTAGTTTTAAAGCAGAGGATGCAAAATTGAAGATGAGAACTCTCGGAATTAACAAGGGAAGCAAAGTTAACAGCTTTTTCTTTCAAAGAAAAAAAAAACAACAGGTAAAGTATGCATTCTCAGTAACAGTGACTCATAACCACCACATACACACCACTCAGAGCACTTCTGGCCACATATTGTATGCGAATACATGTATTTTTATATTGTAAATACTATTACAAATCTCAATCCATTCCTTTCTGTTATCATTCCATTTTATTTTGTTCTTTTTAAATTAATGATCTTTGTTTTTGGTTTATTTTTTAAAGATTTATTTATTTATGCACAGAACTGGGCTACAGGACAGAGCAGCGGGGGTGGGGGGGTTGTAGGGTGAGAGGATTCACCAGAGACAGAGTGAGGAACAGAACAGAAAGACTGACTGAAATACAGTCAGGGGAGCAGCAGGCGAGCCAGATGAGATCTGCTGCACCATGTGAGTAGTTCCCTGGCCGGCTGGGGATCGAACTTCTGCTGCAGACACTGCAGATTGCTTCACGGTACAGTGCTTAACACATTGCGTCACCGGAGAGGCCCAATCTTTGTTTCTTAGAGCACTTTGAAGTTCACAGCAACTTGCCCCTATTTTTAATGATTCAGTTGCATTTCTAACTCTTTAAGAGACTAATATGATCTTTTACATAGAACTGTGTTCTCTTTCTGTTTCTAGGGAATTTTCTAATAACTAGGAGCCAGAAAGGGGGCTTAATAATTAGAAAACATAAAAATAAAGATATACAGTGTCACTATAGCATCTGTAAAATTTATAATGCTAGTATGCATGGGATCTTTTTCCCATTATAAATTCAAACTACATAGCTATTAAATAATTTACCTTTTATTTTTTTTCTTTCTGATTTGTTTTATTTATTTTTTTTTTATAAATTTTATTGTTATATTCCCCATACAATTGCAGCCCCCCATTCTGACCCCAATCCCTCCCCTCCCGCCCCCGCCCCCCTAAAAGTGTCTCTGGTTCATAGTTTTTTGTTGATTTTGATTTTTACTTTCTTATAGTTATTCATTTTCCTGGTCCCTTATTTAAGTTTTCTAGATTCCTGCTATGAGTGAGACCATCCGGTATTTTTCTTTTTCTTTTTGGCTTATTTCGCTGAGCATGATCCCTTCCAGCGCCATCCATGTTGCAGCAAATTGCATGTGTTTATCTTTTTTGAATGCTGAGTAATATTCCATGGTATATATGTACCACATCTTCTTGATCCAGTCATCTATTTTTGGGCATTTGGGTTGTTTCCAAAGCTTAGCTATTGTAAACAGTGCTGCTATAAACATAGGGGTGCAGGTGTTCTTTGGAATTGATGTTTCTGTGTCCTTTGGGTAAATACCTAGGAGTGGAATTGCTGGGTCATATGGAAGCTCTATGTTTAGTAGGTCCAGAAATCTCCACACAGCTTTCCACAGTGGTTGGACCAGTTTGCACTCCCACCAACAGTGCAGAAGAGTTCCTTTTTCTCCACACCCTCGCCAACATTTGTTGTTGCTAGTTTTTTTAATATGTGCCATTCTCACTGGTGTAAGATGGTATCTCATGGTAGTTTTGATGAAAGTTTGTTCAATAAATGGTGCTGGGAGAACTGGGTCGCTACATGCAAAAGAATGAAGCTTGACCACCACCTCACACCATACACAAAAATCAACTCAAAATGGATTAAAGAACTAGACATAAGACCTGAAACCATAAAATATATAGAAGGAAATATAGGCGAAACACTACGTGATTTGCACATCAAAGACATCTTTACAGACACATCACCCAAAGCAGTGATAGTGAAGGCAAAGATAAACAGCTGGGACTATATCAAATTAAAGAGCTTTTGCACAGCAAAAGAGACAATAACAAAAACAAAGAGAAACCCCACCAACTGGGAGAACATTTTTGCACCCAACACTAATAATTTACCTTTTAACCGAAATAACTAATTTCCAGAAACGTATAAAACACTGTAATTAAAAAGGGAAGTCAAAAAACTCCACCCTGTTTCCTTTTCTTAAAGAACAATACCTCCTGGTAATGAACCAGATTACTTAAGTGCAAGCAGGGTGGGTATAGTATGGGGGGAGGGGGGGACAAAAAAAAAACTTTAGAATATCAACTGCACAGACCCAAACTAGCTTTGTTGAGTGATCAGAATCAGAAGTCAGAAACAAAATAAACAATCTACCAACGCAAATAAAATTATAAACATGAAATAGAAGCAAGAGAAAAGAACTGAATATAAAGTGTTATTACATGAAGACCAAATCGGGTGGGAAACAAAGAAAGTTCAGGACTACAAGGACTTAACAGGTGTGCTGGGGAGAAAGGAAGTCCTCAACAAACTCCATAAACATAGGCTTTATGGACTCCGCCCCCATCCCACACCAAAGAGATCCAAGACACCAAGGACTACAAATTCCAGGCCACCAAGGGGGCCCCCTCCAGGTGCTTTTTATGAAAACTACATTTATTTTTAAAAATAAAGTTTTCTCAGATTCAAATAACAATTCACTTAACTTCTCCCTAGCTAAAACTTGCATCTTTTAAAATATCTCCCTAATAGATAAATCTACTCATATAAACAAGAGAGTCTGACAACTAACAGCTTCATTAAAAAAAATGTATCACCAGTTCAATGACTGTATTTGAGGAACAATTAGAACTAATCCATATATGTCCCTCTGGCTAAAAAAAATAAACACCTATTATTAAAAAGTTTCTGAGAAGGGCCTCCCCTGGTGGCGCAGGCGGTTGAGCGCTGCGCTATGAAGCTGTCCGCAGCCTCTGCAGCGCGGGTTCAATCCCAGCCGGCCGGTGAGGGTCCCACATGGCACAGCAGACCTCTCCTGTCGTGCCCGCTGCTCCCTTCAGTAGTGTATTTCGTCAGTGTGCCTGTTCTGTTCCCCAGTCTGTCTCTGGTGAATCCTCTCACCCTCCTGTGCATCTGGCCTGTACCCCAGTTCTTGTATAAATAAATAAATACATAATTTTTTAAAAAGTTTCTGAGAAGTGTTTGCTTCGGCAGCACATATACTAAAAAGTTTCTGAGAAAACAGAAATACTTATGGGGAAATGTCTTCTGAAAAGAAAAAACAAAATAGTATATAACCCATAATTTTCATATAATATCACATAATTTTTCATATAAAAATTATGACAACAGCCATCACCTTACCTTAGTCCTAAATCCTAGGAATTTCTTTCTTTTTTTAAAGATTGATTTATTTATTTATTTATTTACTTACTTACTTACTTATTTACTTATTTATTTATACAAGCACTGGGTACAGTCAGAAGCCCGGGAGGATGAGAGAATTCACCAGAGACAGAGCAGGGAACAGAACAGGCAGACTGATGAAATACACTGCTGAGGAGAGCAGGGGGCGTGGCAGGAGAGGTCTGTCATACCATGTGGGACCCTTGCTGGTGGCCAGGGATTGAACAGGCGCTACAGAGGCTGCGGGCAGCTTCGCAGCCCAGTGCTCAATCACTGCGCCACCAGGGGAGGCCCAAAATTTTTTTCTTAATCTGTGGGAAAATAACATCACTAAAGGCTAATCGTTCTTTTCAATTTGCCCTTCAAATATGTATGCTAATCCTACTAGTTTTCCATAAACAAAATTTAAAACTTCACCCATAATTTGTAGCTCAAGTTTAAAGCATTAGCTAATCAATTAACTCTTTCCTAGTATTACTATTTCCATATTTCATTAAATTTGTACAATATTAAATTGCAAGCCCAGTGCCATAGTACTAATTTTAATTTTGAAACAAGAATGACACAAAATCCCCTGGTGGCACAGCGGTTGAGCGCTGGGCTGTGAAGCTGCCCACAGCCTCTGCAGCTCTGGTTTGATCCCCGGCCAATGGCGAGGGTCCCACATGGCACGACAGACTTCTCCTGCCATGCCCACTGCTCCGCTCAGCAGTGTATTTCTTCATCAGTTTGCCTGTTCTGCTCCCCGCTGTGTCTCTGGTGAATTCTCTCACCCTCCCGCGCTTCTGACTGTACCCAGTGCTTGTATAAATACATAAATAAATCTTAAAAAAAAAAAAAAAAGAATGACACAAAACTCTCTCACAACAGTATGTGTAACAGGGTGGTCCCCAGGGAAAGGGGAGGTTCCAGGTCCTCTGACCCACTCAAGGAAGGGTGGAGCTGAGCAGGGAGGAGAACTGTAGAGAAGACTAGAAGCAGCACAAAGGGGTAAGACCTGGAGGAGGCACATATCACAGGGAGACATGTGAAGAAGCTGCATGTGAAAAAGCTCTTGTTCTTGGACTGGTACTAGGGACTTGGGGAACATGGAAGGAAATACTTGAAACAGATATGGGTCAGAGACCATGGGGAGGTTAACAATGGCAGTTTTTATCTTGATTTTGATTTTGCTCTTTTCCTTCCAGACTTGTCTGGCCATTTCTGCCCCTTTCCTATGGGTCCCCAGCAGGAGGTACCTTAGATTTCTAGCAAGCTTTTGGGCTGCTTGCTTTGGGCCAATCCTATTTAGCTGCGTATTTACCCATGAGGAGATGGGTAATTGGATGTTTCGTGTGGAAACTATTTTATCTACTCTTTTCTTCTCTATTGCACACTAATTGTATAAAAATTCCTTTCCATTAAAAATCTTAAGCACTACAGTACATTTTGTCTTGATGAGACAAATGGCATAACCTATTTAGAGCAGGCAGGTTTGGGGGTCCTGGATGCCCCTCACCATGCCTGGTAACATATGCACACTTTTAACTTCTAGCCTAGGGGTGAATCCATAGCCGCCAGTGACTATTGTACAACTGCTTTCTATATGCTTAGTTTCACAGGGGGGAAAAATTTCACAAATTTAAAAAGGTTAAAGATCATGTCCCTCTGGCCCCCTCCATTCCATGCTCCCACTGATATTTAAAATGCTAGACAATGGTGCTATACAAAAATGCTTAAAGTGCCTGTTCTTAAATAATTTAAAATTCAGTAAGACAGGAAAAAAATATACATAGATAGGTAAACTGTAAATTTCTTGAGGGAAGCATGTTAATTCTGATGAAGCAGTGAAAAGACAAATTCTATGGGACCATTCTCAGTAAGAAAGTGATTCTTAATAGATCCTTATAATTAAGTGAACTTAATGAAGTCCAAATCAGATAAAAGACAAAGTTGCAATGGTTCATTTTTCTGATGTCTGGTTTAGGAAAAGTTCTTTTAAAACTGGAAATTCAGAACAAATATCATTTATTGAATAATAAGATTATCTAATTTTGTTTTGTGACATTAAATCCTAAGTGAGTTATATGCAAATTCTACTTAAATCTACTGTTTCACTTCAGATAACAATTCATCTTAAATCCTTCATTTCTGGGATACACTGTGTAATTACAAAAACCACAGTGGATTATAGCCTATAAACAGGAGTCCATAATAATATAAATAATATCATTAAAAAACTGACTGAAAAAGCAAATGGAGGAAAGAAAGTTTTCCTTTGTAGTAAAATAAATGTCGAAGAAATGACAGAAATATAAAAATCACCATTTAATGACCATTATAACTTTTTCATGCATGAATCATTAATGGATATGAAAACTAATGGGAAAAAGAGTTAGCAAGAAACTTTTATACAGACTCAAAGTATCTCCCCCCCACAAGATACTAATTCAGCTACAAAGAGAAAAAATAGTAGTATTACAGTGGAGAAACTGGGCAGACTCTCCTTAACCAAGGAATCATACATTGCTAGCACCATTAGTAATTAGATAGCAATAAGGTCTCTCTAAGATGAAGAGTAGAACTTCAGTTCTGTGGTGTTCTTGCCAAAAAAGGGAAAACCTGAATTTAATCACAAGGGTAATTGCATAAACTCAAATTGAGAGACCTACAAAAATACTGGTAAGCATTCTTCAACAGTGTCAATGATTATGAAAAAATTAAGGTTAAGGAAATATGCCACTTTAGAGAAGATATAAGACAATTACATGCAGTGTATGATCTGACATTGAATCCTGGACCAGAAAACAGACATTGGCGGAAAAACTGTTTAAATTTTAATAAAGTCTGCTTATTAGTTGATAGTATCATTATCAGTGAATTTTCTGTTTTTGATTAATTGTGCAGTGGTTAGATAAGATACTGGCAATTGGGGACGCTAGGTAAAGAGAAAGAAGTAAAATTTCTGTAGTGCTTTTGAAACTATTAAAAACTGAAATTACTGGGCCTCCCCGGTGGCGCAGCGGTTGAGTGCTGGGTTGAGACGCTGCCCGCAGCTTCTGCAGCGCTGGTTCGATCCCCGGCTGCTCCCCGGCCACCTGAGGAGGGTCCCACATGGCGCGCAGACCTCTCCTGCCGCCCGCTGCTCCCCTCAGCAGTGTGCTTCGGTCTTTCTGCCTGCTCTGCTCCCCGCTCTGGCTCTGGTGAATTCTCTCACCCTCCCGCGCTTCTGACTGTACCCAGTGCATGTATAAACAAAAACAAACAAACAAACAAACAAATAAATAAAACATGCCTCTATAAAAAAAAAAAAAAAGAGGTTTAAAAACTGAAATTACTTCTAAAGGAAAGGAGAAAAATATAAACTAAAATACAACTCCTTAAGAGATCCAAGAACATTGGGGCGGGGGGGGGGCATATTTATCCTCAGGGTTGAAAAATACTATCTTATTTTAGTAATTATAAAAGCTGTGCATTGGTTCTATGTAGGTTCCTACTCCCTTCTCTCTAAACCTAATATAGTCTTTATCTCTTGAAGACTGAGACTATGGTAACTATCCTAACTCATTATAATCAAACTGTGCTAAAACAAAACTATTTGCATATCCCATAGATTACCATGGGACTGTACTTGGCAACAAATGGTATTTTAATAAATTTTTGCAGTGGGAAAACACACCTGACAAAATCAACAATATTTTTATGATTTTATGCCTCATTATGTAATCCCACTAAGAAAATTAAACAAAAAATCTCAGAAGTTAGAGACCACAACAATGGGATTAAGTTCTTCTTTTATCCTTTATGTTTATGTTTTGCATTTCCAAGGTTCTTCCCTTGTATTAGTTTTCATGGGCTACTACATAACAAAATACTGTAAACTGGATGACTTGAGACTAAAGAAATTTATTCTCTCAGCTGGAGGCTAGAAGTTCAAACTTAAGATCTTGGCAGGATCATGTTCCCTTCCAAAGTCTCTAGTGGAGTGTCCTTCATCACCTCTTCATCTTGTGATAGTTTCAGGCATTCCTTGATTTGTTGCATTGTAACTCCAATCTCTGCATTCATCTTCATATAGCTTTCTACCCTGTGTCCATGTATCTCTGTACCTGCAAATGTCCCTCTCCTCCCTGTGTCTCCAACTTCTTATAAAGGCATCAGACATTTCAGATTGAGTATGACCTCATGTTCATTACATCTGCAAAGACCATATTTCCAAATAAAGTTATATTCACGGGTACAGGGTTTAAAACTTCAATATATCTTTTGGGGATACACAAAATAGCCCACAACATCCCTCTATGGGGATGTTTTCCCATAAAAATTCTGCACCCTCAGGGGTGCAGCGGGTTGAACGCAGCACTGTGAAGCTGTCCGCAGCCTCTGAAGCCTGGGTTCGATTTCCTGGCCAGTCAGGGAAATACCCACATGGTGCAGCAGACCCCTCCTGCCTCGCCCACTGCTCCTCTCAGCAATGTTTTGGGTCCGTCTGCCTGATCTGCTCCCACTCTGTCTCTGGTGAATCTTCTCACCCTCCCTTGCCTCTGGCCTGTACCCCAGTTCTTGTATAAATAAAATAAATCTTAAAAAAAAAAAGAATTTACTTATCCATTTTAAGAAATATTTACTGCAATTCCTATGTGCTATGCAACATTGTAAGTAAATGCTGAAGACTGTTAAATGAATTAATGAAACATCTGTCTTTTAAAAGCTGGTGCTTTTAGTTCAAAAAATCAAATAATAAAGATAAGCATGAGAATTTGGGAATGGTAAAACTTGATATGAGTAATAATATAACAATATGTATTTATATGGTAATAAATTATTTTAAAAGGAGGGCCTTAGACTTTCTAAGGGATAATATCTGAAAGATGATTAAGTGTAATGACCAAAGTAGGCTAGAGCAGTGACTACTGTTGACAAATGAGGGAAGATACTTGTTTACGTAAATAAATGACCATAAACAGCAATATGCAGTTTACAAAGTACTTGGCATAGCAACTTTGAAAATACGTGATTCTTAAAGAATTTTTTTTACTTCTGTATTCTAGCAAATCTTGCGGAACAAAAAGTGGGACACTTAAACTTGTATATTATGGTATTACAATTTGGTAATTCAAATCTGTAGAGCCCACAATCACAATTTTTGCTAACCACAAACCATATATGACAAAAGATATTAACAGTAAGGTGTATGGTAAACCAACATGTGTTACTATAATGTGAAATTGTAATGAATATTATACTATTGTACATTTACCATTAAGTAAACATTATGCTCCACAATTAGGAGAAAATTAACTTGAGGGGGTTCAAAAACTTCAGACGAGGTGTAAAAACAGACTAGAATGTTCCCCTACTAGAAGGCTTTTCAGAATCCCACTGACTATGAAATGAGAGTGGAGCAGAAAGTCAGGTGAAGTATACATAAAAAAAAAGTCTTGGAACAATCATAACCATACCCTTTCATCATTTTTCACTAGAGCACCATACCTACCAGTGGCCCCAGGCAATCATCTTGATTAAAAATACTCTTGGGATGCTTCTGATGAGGTTTCTCTTTATTTCTCTAGAGTCCCCATTGTCAAATTCAGTACCTTCAATGGTAATGAATCAGAGAATTCGTGAAAGTGCAAAAGCTATTTACTAAGCACAAAATTCTAGGACATTACCATTGTTTTTAGGTTAACAATGATACGGTTCAGTGCAAGCTATAATATTTAATTACTATCTTACTAATTTTTATGTCATTGCAAATATGCGGTATTTCTGTCATGTACACTTAATTAAACAGTAGGTACTCTAGAGACTACAGTAAAACCTCTCTACTAGGTAGATCTGTACAGTAGAATGATTCAGCATGTGTCTGAGACTGATGTTTTATACTAAGACTGATGTTTTATACTAAGTTCCAAAGCAAGTATACTAAATAGCCACCTAAAGTGTAAAGTCTCCCTTGATTTTACTAGAAAATTACTGTCTATACTGTTTCTAGCATCTATTTATAAAGCCTTGCTTTACATTTATATGACTACTTGGAGCTTTATATTTTTTATGATTTATTTATTTATTTATGCATAGAAGAACTGGGATGTAGACCAGAGGTACAAGGGGTGAGAGAATTCACCAGAGACAGAGCAGGGAACAGAAGAGGTGGATTTAATGAAATACACTGCTAAGGGGAGCAGTAAGCAAAACAAGAGAGGTCTGCTGCACTCTATGTGGGGATGGAACTCAGGCTGCAGCGGTTGATAACTCAAGCCACAGCAGTGACAGTGATAGCACTAAGACTGAACTCCTAGGCCACCAGGGAGGCCCATATTTTGAGCTTTATTTTAAGGAAAAGTTCTTGGCTACCCAATACCACTGTTGCTCTTGCCCGCTTCTAATCTTCCTCCGCAATATTCACTTCCTAATCACCTAACCCTGCTCTTCACATTCCTTGACGATGCTGGCATGCTGGTCAGATGTCTCCCCTCCCATATGTCATACCAGCATGCACAATGATCTATCTAAAATCCACGTCTCAAGATTGTTGAACTTTTTAAATTCCTAAGACATTCACATACACTCTTTGGTCTGTCACCTTTCACAGCCTAATACTTAAAAATCTGACCCAATCTTCCAGTATTCACAACTTTCCAATGTATACACTATGCATGTATCTGCTCCTCAATTTCATACACCCTGCTTAGCACTTTGTCCTTACACTGTCTACCTGTGCCTTTACAATCTTCTTTCCTTACTTAGTCTACACATGAATGACCCCCTAAACTTTTTCCTAACTAGCACTTTTTAACAGCGGTCCTTTTATAGGAAGTATAAATGTAAAATAATTCCATGAATATCTTCTTTTAAACATTCAAGTTAATAAGCAATATTGGAAAAAGAATCATTGAAACATGAAAATTAATACCACTCTAAATTTTGGTTTTCAATTTCTGGTGGACTCTTAATCCCACTAAAGCAATCTGTATTGCTTCATAATGGACTATCTCTTCCAAATACTCACTAATCTTAAAACCTTTTCAAGGGCCCAACCTCCATGCTATGAAGTTCATTAAAAACTGAGATCATTGGGCCTCCCCTGGTGGCGCAGCAGTTGAGTGCTGGGCTGCAAAGCTGCCTGCAGCCTCTGCAGCGCCAGTTCAATCCCCGGCCGCCTGCAAGGGTCCCACATGGCGGGCAGACCTCTCCTGCCGTGCCCACTGCTCCCCTCAGCAGTGTACTTCATCAGTCTGCTTGTTCTATTCTCCTCTCTGGCTCTGGTGAATTCTCTCATCCTCCCGCGCTTCTGACTATACCCAGTACATGCATAAATAAACTAAATAAATCTTAAAAAAAAAAAAAAACTGAGATCATTAAGTTATTAACTATCTACTAATTTTTTTTTGCCTCATACACTCTTTGTCCTTCATTATTATCTCAGAAAATAAGTTATCCATGTTTGTGTTCTTACTTTATGTAAAAATTTCATTTTCCACTATCACTTTCTAAGCCTACAAAACACTCAAGTGTCCCCTTTTCACTTAAAACAAAGACCGTGGCTCCCTACCCTTTCTAAGTACCACATTCCCTGCTTTCCTTTCCAGAAAGGGAGTTTATATTCACTGCTTCTACCTATAAAAATATTTACAGATGATGATATGACACATCAGGGATTTATTTTAAATGAACATAGGATTGGATATGTACAAATGAAAAACAATTAGTCATGGGTTTAAAACTGTTGAGCTGGGTAACAGCAACACAAGGACTTACTATACAATTCTGTTTACTTTTGCATATGTTTGAAATTTTCCATAATAAAAATTTAACAATTTAACATCTCTACACTACAGTATCCCTTTGAACTATAGCTTGGTTTTTAACCACCACAGAATTCCATGAGTCAGTTGGTTAGAGGAGTATTCCCCTCCCATAACCTCTCTAAATATTCTGTCATGCAGCACTAACATAGTTTAAGGGATGTGACAGGCAGTAAGAAAAGGTTGTTAGTGCTAATTTCCCAAGTAGCTAATAACTCTAAAATATTTATTTCAGATCTGATTTTACTATTCCTTATATATTCTGAGCTGCAACATTGACTTTAGTTATGACATTCCATAAACTGAGTTCCTCTTCTCAATTGTATCCCATATCTCCTTGTCTTTCAAAAAAGAAATTTAACAAAATTAAATTTAAAAATTGTTTCTCCTCCAAATGATTCTAATGCAGTCATCTTGTTGCTAAAGCCAGAAAGTCAAAATCCTGAGGTCATCCTTAACTTCCCCTTAAAATCTTGCCCATTTTACAAATAAAATGTACCTTACATGCATTTCTCTACTACTATTCATACCGCCATGAGAGGCACACACTATTGCCATGAACATCTACAGTCTCCTAGTTTTCTTGCTCACCTCAATTCAATCCTCCACCCTACAGTCATACAAGTTTATATGAAATATTAATCACACCAAATCCCTGTTTAGTATCTTTCAAATAGCTCCCTATCATGTAGAGGAAAATTGGATTCAGGAAACACAGGCTTTCATCTTGGCTCTGATACTAACTTGGACCTGATACAAGTGAACTCTGATTTCTCCTGCTAGAGCAGTATATTTCTCAAGCTCTGATTCTTCTCTTTATGGCTGAAGGACCTTTATACAACTATTAATAATCTTATGCAGATCCCAAAAACTGAGATAAACACGTGCAGACCACAACATAAAAGAGCTAAACCTAACTTAATGTGAGTAGGAAATCTGTAGTGTCGCCCAATTATCAAACCCAAACGCAGTGTCACATCTTCAGTGTTCCCTGAGAGGCCACCAATGATATCCTGAATTCTATAGAAAGCTTAGGAAAAGGGGAGTTAAACAGAGTGAATAATTATTTATCATCATCTTAAATTATAGCACTTCAGGAAGAAATAAGGTAAGTGATTCAGAACAAAGGAAAAATAACTGATAAGAAAGGTCGTTTAACCAGAAAAATACAGAGTGGAAAGATCACAAGAAAGTCTCAAAAGAAAATTTCAGGAAATTATGGGTCTTCCTCTGCATAAAAACAATAAAAAGCCTTACCAAGGAATAAAATAAGTAGGTCTTCATTAATACTAAAATTCTGTACATCAAAACAAACTAACTAAGGAAACTACCACCAATAACAGTCAAAGGTTTAATATTAAAATTTGAAAAAGTTGTAACATGAAAAAAATACTGAAAAAAACTGGTTATGTGAGGAAAATGGCTAGTGAACTTGTAGAAAAATTATCGATGTCTATCACTAGTGAAATACACATCATTTTCTTATTGCCTTACATTAAATTTCTTTGATGAATAGTAAAGTTAAGCATTCTTTCTCAAGAATATATTCTAAGTGGTAATACACAACGGCCAGATAAAATGACAGTGATACACTCCTAGATTTCTTGTGTTACTTAATGTTAGGGAACTATTTTTAATTAACAACATGTATATGTCATTTACTATGTAGCAATCACTATACACACAATACACATATTCATTGACTTAAAAACATAGGCAAGAAACTTCTCTTATATTTTGCAAATTATAAAACAGAAGTATCCAGTAGTTATACGAAAGTTCAGGGTCATACAACTAATAAATGACAGAATCAGAATTCAAACCAAAGGTGATTGGAACCCAGAGTACATGCTTTTAAGCACTTTACTACCCTGCCTTGCAAAACAGAGCAAATATACCACTTTGGGATGACTGAAGAGAGAAGCACATGGGAAACAATTATATTCTTGGGGCCTCCCTGGTGGCCTAGGAGTTGAGTATCAGTGCTATCACCACATGGCCAAAGTTCAATCCCTGGCCTGGAAGCTAATCACATATGCACATTAGACCTCTCCTGCCTGACCTACTGCTCCCCTCAGCAGTGTTTTTCAGCCTGTAACTCCACCTGTTCTGCTCCCCACTCTGGTGAATTCTATCATACCCCACACCTCTGGCCTATACCCCAGTTCTTCAATGCATAAATAAATAAATCTTTTTTTTAACATAGTTATTTTTGATAGATTTTTTAAAGATATATTTATTTATTTATACCAGCACTGGGTACAGTCAGAAGCATGGGAGGGTGAGAGAATTCACCAGAGCCAGGCAGAGTGACGAAATACACTGCTGAGGGGAGCAGTGGGCACGGCAGGAGAGGTCTGCATGCCACGTAGGACCCTCGCCAACTGCTGTGCCACCAGGGAAGGCCCAATAAATAAACCTTTCAAAAAGAAAATTATACCGGGCCTCCCCCGATGGCGCAGTGGTTGAGCACTGGGCTGGGAAGCTGCCCGCAGCCTCTGCAGCGCCGCTTCAATCCTCGGCGCCAGCGAGGGTCCCACATGGTGCGGCAGACCTCTCCTGCCGCGCCCGCTGCTCCCCTCAGCAGTGTATTTCGTCGGTCTGTCTGTTCTATTCCCCACTCTGGTGAATTCTCTCACCCTCCCGCGCTTCAGACTGTACCCCAGTTCTTGTATAAATAAATAAATAAATCTTTAAAAAAAAAAAAAGAAAGAAAGAAAAGAAAATTATACCCTTACAACCTGGAGATAGTCAGTTGGATGAAAAAAAAATTCTACTTTTCTTACCAATTTTGATACCACACCATTATTCAGATTTATCTAAAGTGGAAATACAGGAATCTCTTGTACCCAAGAGTGGGAGTACATACTGGTACAACTATCCAGAAGAGTAATCTAGCATTATTTAGTGAAACTGTGCAAATACAAATCAGAAATCTAACTCACATTTAAGTATATATCCATAAAGGGATACATGAAGATGTTCCTTTCAGCAGTTTGTAGTATCAGGAAGTAGGAGTAATCATGGTGTCTATCACTGGGGAAATGGGACACAAGTGAAAAATGGTAGATGCACATTATAGACTACTAAGAAGTCATTTGTCAGTGGATAAAACAAGCATAGAGCAACATGAAAAGATCTTTAAAGCACAACACTGAGTGAAAGAAAAAAAAAGAACAAAACAATTCCAAGTCTACATTAGTTGTGACTTGAAATATATTTAAACAAGACAACATATTTTATAAAATGCACACAAAAAAAGTTGTATATCTCGAGCATTTAAATAAAATGCAAGCAAGACCTTGAATGAGTTAATAATTACTGTGTGCCATGAATTGATGATTTATTCAATCATATATGTACTTGATGGTTCAAAAAGTAAATTTAAAAATAATTTTAAAACAAAAAAGGCCTTTTAGAAAAAGCAATTAAGACACAACAAGACCTTTAAAATCAGTAGCCTTTGATTCAGCAATCCCTATTCTATATGTCCCCAAATAAATGTAAATATATGTACATGAAAGATAGTCACCTATCCTGAATTATTATAATAGCTAAACAAACACCCAGCTAATGCCTTACAAAGGGAGAAATTTTATATAACATTAAAAACAATTTTCATGAAAAATGAAACATGAAATATTCATGGTATAATATAGAATGAAAATAATGAGCTCTACATGTTTAATAAACACTCATGTGCAGAAAAATCACAAAAAATGAAATGTACCAAAATGTTAATAGTGGCTATCTATAACTTATGTATTTACATGTGACTTTTTGTGCTTTTCTTTTAATTTCTTAGAATTAAAAGTAAAATGGGAGCAGAATTAATAATTATATTAGGTAACAGCATAAAACAGTATTACCAAAGTTACCACAAGCAGACCAAGATCTATAGTCACCAGGTGACATGAACACTATCTTTTAAAAACAAAATAGTTTGTTTAATTCCAAAGGTTATAGTGATGACAGACTTGCAGATTTTAAATGTTCAGAGGAAATGTACTGAACTTCCGAAGTCACAAAAGTAGTATGGGTATCCTACATTTCTATGGGTCTTTCAAGAAATTTTTTTCTTTAATATCCCAAAGTATTCCTTTAATGAAAGAAAGAACACATCAAAGGTAATTTAGGGTACTGGTAAGTGCTAACTAATTTTTTATTACCAGTTGTGTTAGCAAGATCAGAAAATTCAACATAACAACATATACCAAAATAGATGTCATTTATTTAGTGTGTCCATTTCAGGAAAGCACCATGATCAATCATTTCTTTTAAACCCTAACATAAAGCAGAAACAACAGATACTTAAAATAAGCTACATGCCTAGTCCCATTTCCTATACTTGCTGAACTAACCAGCTTTAAGTTTGTTTTACAAAATAAAATCACTGCTAAGGTGATGGTAATTTATTCTTTTAACACATTTTACCTGAATTTTATATTCCGTAATTATATTTTAATTGCACCTATTATATAACTGCCAAAATTAGTAAAATTGCTCTTATTTTTACAAAAGGTATATATTCATGAAAACTATCTTTTAACAAGACAGTTATTGTCATTTTTCATAACTTTATTTTTATCATGTAAGTTCTTAGTCAGATGATTTTATTCACTTCACGTGCCTCAAAAGCTATAATGCATACCACCACCTCCCCCTTTCACACCAATTCACAAGTAACCCTGAAGAGCGGCAGATTCGAAAGAAGACTAACTCATGAAACCAGAGTAAATTTAGACATTAATACTCCTGGTTTTACCATTCTTTCTTATCCTGCAAAATTAATGACCTCCCCATGCCTACATCTAATTAACTCCTTTGCGGTAGATGCTACAAAGGGTAGAACATAGAAAAAACCAAAAAACCCAATAGCTATATGACAGTGATTTTTTACACAGGAATAAAATGAAGAAGAATGACAATACAAGTTTCCAACATTCTTAAAAAGGTTCAAAAAATGAATTTTTCCAAAAATTTGCCCTGCCTCACTTTCATTATTTGCAAAACTTCTAGAAAAATATATCAGTGATGTAAGTGTTAAATTTTTGTGTGCCATTCTGTTAAACTTTAAGAGGTTTAAGAGGATTCCTTCAAAACCCTCTTTCATTTGCTCAATTCTCTTCTCAAGCATATTAGACTCCATTAACAGCCAATCATGTAAGCTGAGCTGCAAGTGACCCAAGAGTTGCCATAGCAACAGCTGCTTTCCGAAATACGTGTTATGCATTTTAAAAGCTTTCACAGAGAGGATACCACATCTATCAATTAACAACCAAAGCTCAAAATAGCACATTACCCAAATAAAACAAAAAACTCAACTATCTTAGCAGGTAGGCATTGCTTTATAACAAGAGTAACATTTTATATTCTTGAATCAAAATGTCATTATGGTTTATAAATTTCAAAAGCAAGCCTATAATTAATGACACAGAATAGCTGCATACCATGTTTAGTAATGCACAAAACTGATCATGTAAAAAACAATAATCAGGTCTACATTTAGCAATGGACCATCAAGGTTATAAAAGAACATACGTTGTAACAAACTGCCAAATTTTAGAGTAATTTTGCTAAAGAACAAGTTGGCCTTAAAGGTGGCAGACTAAAACATTTCTCAGCACAAACAAAGACAAGTGTGTGTGTCATGCACCCCCACCTTCATAGATAATGAAAAGAGGTGTAGCAAACAGTGAATACAAAAGGCATTTATTGTTTTCAGGAAAAATCACTTTTGGCAATTCATCAGATAGATTCTATTTAAAGATTATCTTGGAGAAATTACTTATCATAAAGAGATGCACAAGTCAGAGTTAACTAAGAAAGTCATATGAATAGTCTGCAATCACTTCATCTTCAAGATAACTTCAAAACTGATCATGAATGTCTATGATTAAAGGAAATATAATAAATAAGACATGTCTTGAAAAAAGATCTCAAAAGTATACACAGCAATGGCAGGGAAGGGGGTTCCCTGGTGGCCGAGGGGTTAAGTCTCAGTGCTATCATCACTATGGCCTGAGTTCAATCCCCAGTCAGGGAGCTGCCCCACATATGGGGTAGTAAACCTTCCTGTCTCACCTGTGAGCTGCTCCCCTTAGCAGTGTATTTTAGTAAATCTGCCTGTTCTGCTCCCACTGTCTCTTGTGAATCCCCTCATCCCTTGCATCTTTGATCTAAACTCCAGTTCTTCAAAATGAATATTTGACAAACAAAAGTATATACAACCATTTAATTCATGTAAAAAATACAAAATAAGTATTACTCAGTTTTTTTATATGGAAAAATTGCAATAAATAGGGTAATTAATTAAAGATACTGAAGTAGCTAATAATTATAATATTCAAAAACCGGAAGGAAAAATAATTGAATGGCATATTCTAAAAAGAAACTATAAATATGACAAACAATTCTGTTTCACATGTATTTTAACTTCAAACTTTCTACAACTTCAAAGGATGAATTTAAAAAAAAACCAGGGTCTAATTACCATTAGCTACTAAAGTAGAAATTCTGAAAATAAGGTGCAATCAGGATGAAAGAGAGAAACTGTTTTAATGGCTACTAAGTGAGAGAAAGAGGAACATGTTGCCACACCAACATGATGTGGTCCCAAACACCTCAGAACAACTCAAGGGCCAAATGATTGAAGTAGTAATGTATTAATGAAATATTGATTAATCTAGGTAATTTCTTTGTTCAAATTGTTATTCTACCCCTAAATAATGGAACATTACTCCTTTCAATATAAAAATCCCACCCTTTATTTCAACTTTATATTCCTTACATTTGCACAAACTGAACATGTTCAAACACTTAACTCAAAACCCAAACAGAATACTAATACTAAAAGCTAAAAACTTGTAAGCCATTTGTATACATTAATTTGTGAGAGCTTCCTAATATCCCTTTTATCTCATTTAACAGAAGGTGAAATGAGGTCCAGAAAAGTTGCTTACCAAAAGTCACAAAGCTTGTAAGTTGTGTAATAAATATTCTAATCCAGAAAGTCTAACTCTACATCCTTTACCCTTCACTATTATCCCTAAAATCTATGTAGACAGATATGGTTTGCAATTTCTAATCCTTCATCCTCACAAACTGATGTTTCTCTAATCACCTCTAACCCTTTCTCTCCTTAGTTTAGCTAACTGATTCTTAGCTATCCCATGTCCCCAGTTTCATAATTCCAGCACAGCAAAAAAGAATTGTATTTTAAAGTAAAAATCAAGTCAAGTGAATTTGTTTTAAAAAGAATTTGCTCAAAAGAATAAAATATATAAGGTTTCTTTCTTTTTAAGCAGAGGATGGATAGACGAGTATGATTACTATGATGGTCAAAACAAGTAAGAACTATTAAATGCTTATGACATACGAGGTACCATCCTAAGAATTTTATATACTCTGACATTTAATTCTCACAACTACATATAGTAGATACCACTATTCCCTCTTTAGAATAAGTAAACAGATACAGAGATATGAAGTAACTTACCCAACGGCACACAGTTAGCAAGTGGCAGCACAGGAATTCAAAAACCACTGTCAAATCTAACACTTGAGGACTCTTAGACTATAGGATTTCCAATTTAAGATGGCAGAATGAGCTCACAAATGTGAGCTCACAAATGTGGTCTTCAGGTAATAACAGAAATTTGTTTTATTTTTTAACAAACTCAGGAAAAAAATTAATCAAATCATTTAAATGCATGGGGGGAAAACATTCCATCACCAGATCAGAATTTGGGATGATGTGTGGAAAACATAAAACAAATGAGATCAGGTTAAGGAAAAACAAGCAAAGGAAACTGCAACCCAGATAGCAGTTTGGATCTTCCCAATGAAGCCAAAAAGAGGTTCCAATCTTAAAGGACAAAAAACAACAGTAGGTAAGGGTGGGATATCATCAAGAACATAAATTAGTAAATCAGCAGTTAAAGACTACATTCCATATGATTTACCCTACTAGATTTCTCCTCCTCCTGACCAAATTAATCTTTCTTTCATGACTACGGATAACAAGCAATTACTACCAAGTATGTAGAAAAATAAAAGATGAAAAGCAAACAACAAAATAACCAAAGAAAAAGGGCAGAGATGCAAGACCAGAGGGTAGGTATAGCTGTAAACTATAGAGAATTTACTCCCATGCCTTGAAATCTATTGTTGTTTCCCTGGCCGCCTTTTGAAATTACTTATGACTCCTATTTCACTTTTCTATTTTCTCCCTTTTGAATTAAAATTTCTATACTTGTCATCCTGTGGCTGTCCCACCATTGTATTTTTGGAGGAAATAACTTATTTATTTAATTCACAGGTTCACAGATAAAAGGCTTTCCCCTATACTAGATTTAGATGACTTAGCGGAGATTTGGGACTACTGAGCTAATCAGATTGTTGAACTTCGAATTGATGCTGTTACAGGATGAGACTTCTTGGGGACCTTAGGATGTAGGGATGGACACAGATCAAGAGGCCAGAAAGTGACAGGCAGGACTGCTACCACCACCTCTGCCCATGATCTTCACTCCCTGCCTATTACTCCTGTGTCCACTATGTGGCAAGAGTTACAAACTTGAAAATAGGGAGATTAGCGTATGTTGTGTATATATATATATATATATATATATATATATATATATGTATGTATGTATAATGTTCCAAATGTAATCGCATGGGACCTTAAAAGTAGAAGGCAGTGGAGTCAATCAATAATCAGCAAGAGAGGCAGGAGAAAGGAAGATTAAGCAGACTCAACCCTTCAATGCTAGTTCTGAGATAAAGGGGGCCATAAACCAAGGAATGTAAGTGGCATCTTGAAGCTGAGAATGACTACCCACCCCCAAGTCAACAGCCAGCAAAGAAATGGGACTTGAGACCCGCAAATGCTTGCAAATTAATTCTGCCAACAATCTTAATGATCAAGGAAATGTTTTTTCTTCCCCTACAGCCTACAGAAAGGAACCAGCTCTGCAAACAGATTATGGATTTGCCAGACTCTACACTAGTCCACTGAATTTCTAATCCATGGAAACTTTTAGGTGCTAAATCTGTGGTAATTTGTTACAATGACAATAGAAAATTAATATAAGAACTATTACATCAATTTGCAGATCAGATAACTCAGGCACAGAGAGCTTAAGTAACTTGCTCAAGATCACATGACCAGTAAGGTAAGTGCTGATGATGGAATTGAAACTCAAGTAGTGAGGCTTGTGCTCCTAACCACTGTACAAGACAATATGAACAAGAGAAACAGATGAGCATCTAGAAAGAAATTTGAAGACATATTTGACAAAGTTAATACACATAGAATTGCATGTCTCCTTTCCAGTATCAACCAAAACAAGTAATTCAGAACTAAATTCTATTTATGTAACTGTAATACAGCAAATGTCATTGATGATTTTCATTTTTTAAAATTAATTTTATAGTGAAATCATAGTTTAAATTATAGCTCTATGATTAGGTATAAACAAAGCCCTGACAAGATAAAAATATTACTAGCTAACAAAACTCAAAATATGGGGGAGAATAATAAAAGGAGTATTTGATACTTTTCTTTCAGAACACTAAGGTAACAGATATTATCTAAAGTTTCTGGTAAGTCAAGAAATAATGATACAACTGAGACTATGACAGGTTTAAAAATGAACATGTAAGATTGTTTTCTTTCTGAAGATTTTAAGAAGGGGTGATTATTTTTTCCTTTTGCATATGCCTTGAAAGGCACAGACATGTATTTTAAAAGCCACAGACATGTATTCTACCTAGAACTTAAAAATATTTTAAAAAAGAAAAAAAACAGGCAAACACCTGGACATGTGTCCAGTCAGGATCTCCAGGAAGCACATCCAAGATAGAGTCAGAAGTGTAATACGTTCATCATGAGACAAGTTTATGAAGAATGAAGGGGAGAAGAACGAAAGGGAGGAGGAGTATAAGTTGAGAAAGTGTAGAAGTTGAGTAAGCACAGAAACCCTTCAGGATTCAATGCCTATCTGTCAACTTTGTGAGCTTCAGACCGGTGTAGTTCTAGTATGCCATTCCAAATTGGTGATCAGGTGCAAGAGCAGTCCCATACTGGGAATACTAGCTAGACCTTAGTATCCTGCTGTGCTTAGTTACTGAGAGAGAGCTGGCTCAGCCTTGTAAAGGCTCTATGCTGCAGCAAATCCCAAAGGCTCTGCAGCTGGAGACTGTCAGATAACAACATTCCTCAAGGCAGATTTCTTTCAAAGAAGATCTAAGCAGAATGCCCAGAGAGCTATCACAGATGCCATATAAGGGAATACTCTGCAATCATTAAAAATTTTAGAGAGCAGTAATTTTCAGCTGTGCTTCCTACAGAAAGTGCTTAGAGTTCTTTGGAGGTACCTCCAAGGCAGGCTAGGATAGTGAAGAACCCTAAACAGTGAAGCTTTGTATTTCCATCCCATTCTCAACCAGAGCAGCTCCATTTTTATGTGGTTTTTTTTTTTATGGCATTTCTTCCTAACATTTGTTTGAACAATGGTCTACAATGCTAAAACTTCAAAAACCACCTGTCATAAAAAGTAACTCTGCAACTGGAAAAAGTAAAACATTGTCCTTAACCTTCTGTTTCTGTGTAAACATGCGCGTGCAACATAAAGATTACAATAAACATCAAAATGTTAACAGTGTTATCTAACTAGTAGAGTTTGTAGAGTGTAGAGACCATAATGATTTTTCTTTTTGCTTATTTTTACTTTCCATAGTTTTTACAATTCACTTTTGGTGATGAAGAAAAGCAAACTCAAAACTTTGTGAAAGAAAAAACTAGGCTGACAAAATGATATATTACTACAGAAAATTATTTAGTTCCCTATTAACTAGTAAAAAAAAATCATTTACAAAGGGCACTCTACCAGTTAAGACACAATATATGCTTTTAATTATTCCATGTAACATCTTTACATTTCAACTAATGAAATCATGGCACTAATAGCACACAAATAACTAAACGAGCACATAATTTTCAGGAATTTTTCAATGATTTCAATGTATAAATGCCAGCAACTATTTACATTCAAATCAATTCACCTTTATAGAAATATTCATTATTAAGCAGCAATGTCTGGTAAAAAGCATGTTAATTGCTTACTACTATTCTCTTCATTTTTCCAAACTATAGCAATGAAACTTTCCAGTAGTCTCATTTAATAAATTCAGAGTTTGATGTATGAGGCCAAGGTCACCAAGCAAGTAAGTGGCAATGCCAGGGAAAAACACTGATTCATAATTAAGTCATTTTTAAATTACACTGGTAATGCTCCACAGAACTCATGAATTCCACCAGGATCTCAGTTTACCAGAATTAAAGAGCATCCACTTTAAAAAAAAAAAAAAAAAAAGAGCTCAAAAACTCATTTCCCTTTTATCTTAATTATTATATTCAAGAAAAATCATGTGCACTGTACATGTTACGATAAATGTTAATCAGCACAAGGAATTTCAATAAAGGGTGAATTTTCCAGCTCTTGAGAGATTTTGATTGGTAAGCTATAAAAACTATGCCAGAAACAACACAAAAATTAAGAGACTCAATTATTTTTCTCTCTAAAAAACGTGTATATACCATAGTGGTCGTGTTTTTTTCTTTTCCTGATGCTTTATATTCATACGGCAGGTACTATTCTCATGTTCTATGTGATTACCAAAACAGCCCACTTACTATTTTCATAAATGCAGATGGATAGGAAATAAAGGCTGAACACTAACATCTGAGCCAAACAGATCTCTACATATATACTAATTTGATAGCATTAAGAAAAAGATGACGATAAAAAAATAGAAGAGCTCCTGAAATATTTTAATGAGAAATTAACATACTGAAATGACGAGATCAATGATTAATGTAGAACCAAAAAAATAAGATTAAAAATTAATATTCTCGGGCCTCCACAGTGGCGCAGCGGTTGAGCACTCGGTTGAGCACTCGGTTGAGAAGCTGCCCGCAGCCTCTGCAGTTCTGGTTCGATCCCCGGCCACCGGTGAGGGTCCCACATGGTGCGCAGACCTCTCCTGCCTGCTCCCCTCGGCAGTGTACTTCATCATTCTGCCTGCTCTGCGCCCCGCTCTGGCTCTGGTGAATTCCATCATCCTCCCACGCTTCTGACTATACCCAGAGCTTGTATAAATAAATAAATAAATATTTTTAAAAATAATAAAAAAATTAATATTCTCATCTTCACTGATTTAAGAAATGATAGTAAGTCTAGCAGTTGAAACATTGAGCTAACTCACACAACCTATCACCTTTATAAACAAAAACACATTTTGACAATTACTCTCAAATAAATATCCAGAACACTTCTTTATTTTTTGTTACTATTTACAAAGCAAGAATTTCTTCATTTGTTATTGACAGTCTAGCCAACACACATGCACCTAACTAGAACAGAAATGTCACAAAAATTCAGATAAAACCACAAAAATAAAAGCTGGAAACCAAAAATTGCTCCTGCTAAATGCATCAATTAATATGGACATAGCATTTTTTAAGGACTATGTGGGCCACACAGATATATATATATATATTGCAACAGAAGACTTTAAATTTAGGGAGTGAGAATTAAAAGGTAAATTAAGGAAACACAGGGAAAAGTAAAGACTTCTACAACCCCAGACCCCAGTGGCAACTGGACAAACAACATAACCGATTTTGTTTCCATCTTTCTAGAGGCATTACAACAGAAACAAGCACATATATACTATACTGGATGAACATTTGTTAATGCAATTCAGAGAAATTCAAGGAAAAATAATCATGACGAAATGTATTTTTGACATACATTTCCATAAAACATGCAATTAGCAAGGCACTGTAACTGAGGCACAAAACTCAACAAGAGAACTTGGAAGGTCAATATTAATAAGCAAACGTACCAACCACTCTACTCCAACCACAAAACACACACACACACAAATAAAGAAAATACAAAGAGAAACAATACAGCAGATGGAAAATTTCAATTTTTGAAATACAAGAATACTGTTAGACAAAGGACAGAGTGAAGAGCAATCTAAACTGGTAATTCAGATCGAAGAAAAAATTATGGACTACACAAGCATACCAATGTAAAATAGTCAAGTTCACCAGTACAAAAGATGGAAAAACATGATTTCTATAATCAAAACTTACTGTTATTTGAAAGTTAAAAGTGATTTTCCCAAAGTCATTGTACTTTGAATATGATCATAACAGATGGTACATTCAAGACATGGTATTTTCTACCAAAACAGAAAGGAGAATAAGGGTGATAACAAAATAGAAGGTGACTGTAACAACAGAGGATAAAGCTGTTTACTTTTAAGTTTCTAGAACTAGCAATGTTGGATTTAAATCAGTTAAACTTGCACAATGGGTTTGTCAATGTGGAAGACAATTTTAAGAATTAGTAAGGTAACAAAGGGTTATGCAATAAAGAGACACCTAGTATTAGCTTTAAAACATATTAAATGACTGCATTTGACAATTCTAAGTTATAACTAGATAAAATCTCTTCATCCTCTGATAAAGTTGATTATGTCCTGAACAAAAAATAAAGCATTATTTACTTCATCCCTTATTTTATTCTGGAGGGGGAAAAGGGCACTAATTATAATGGAAGTAGAAAACATAAACAGTGAGATCTAAAAGGAGTTGAAAGCTAAGCAAAGGTGAATTTAGCTCATCAAAAATGATTACTAGATCAAAAGATTAGAAAATAGTAATATAACTGGGCCCAAAAAATCTACTACTGTATGTTATATATCACTTCAATATTTCAACTATTATCAACCAATATCTAAAAAGAAAAAGAATATTTTCCTTTCAAAGTCTGTCCATTAAATGACACTGCTTCTTGATGTCCAATTTTGCTGTCTCTCTGCATGGAAGAAATCCACTACCTAAACAATTTTCACATCAGAAAGAATAACTGAAATTGATTACAAAAAAATGTAAAAATCAGGCCTCCCCGGTGGCGCAGTGGTTGAGCGTTGGGTTGTGAAGCTGCCCGCAGCCTCTGCAGCGCCAGTTTGATCCTGGGCCACCAGGCGAGGGTTCCATATGGCACACAGACCTCTCCTGCCACCCGTTGCTCCCCTCAGCAGTATATTTCCTCAGTCTGCCTGTTCTGTTCCCCACTCTGGCTCTGGTGAATTCTCTCACCCTCCCGCACTTCTGATTGTACCCAGTGCTTGCATAAATAAATAAATAAAATCTTTTTTTTAAAAAAAAAAAAGTAAAAACCATGAATCCACAAGGAGACTAAAAAAAGAAATCTACTTGCTACCATAGAAAAGCATATAGCACTAAACTCCTTATCTTGGGGGGAAAAAGTTAAAGAATTCAGAATTTTTCCTACATTTTTAGGCAGTTATCATTCATCCCAACTCTAAAGGGAATGAACATTCATTTTGATTGAAAAATGACAACAAATAACTACAGAAGAAATAACAGAATTAGGAAATTACCATTTTGTAATCCCTAATGAAATAATGCATCCAGGTAAGGATCATCCATGAATTCCAACATCTTTACATTCTTTCTATTCTTACATCTTTACATTCTGGATATAATCAGTCTATCAGTTCACTTGTTGGACATTTAGCTTGTTATCGTTTTGAGCTATTATAAGTAGATTTCTTTTTTAACATTCTGGCAACAGGTATCACTCCACAAAATTGCAAAGGGAAAAAAAGATCTTAACATCTTATTAACTAAATGATTCCTAATGATGGGGGGAAAAAAAACTGACTTTATTTTTTCCATGAGATGCTGTTATATAAAGTACACAATATCACAGACTAGTGCAAAAAAATTTTAGCCAGAAATTAATCTTTAGACTTATTTTTAGTTCACAAGAAATACAGAAGATAGAAGAACAAAAAACACCTTGATAACTATTAGACTTAATCAAAACACAGGTTGTAATTTTACAAATAAGCAGTCATGTCTACTAAAAATGTTAATCTCTTAGAGGTGAAAGAGGGAGATTAAAAAAACAAAAACACGGCAACAATGGGTCTGGGCATGGGCCATTTACCCTCACACACAAAGTAGGGGAGAGTCACTATGGAAGACTTGGAATCAGTTTGGTAACCTGAATTACGAACTAAATATATTCTAGTAATAAGTTACTGTTATTTTTCTTAGACATAATAATGGTAAAGTAGTTATATAAAGAAATGACATTTTGAGGCAATACAGACTGTCATATTGATGGAAGTGAAAACTTAGATTAACACTATAATGTTAAAAAAGAAATCTATTCATAATAGCTCAAAATCGATAACAAGCTAAATGTCCAACAAATGAACTGATAGACTGGATATATTTACTTTATAGAATGCTATGCACCAATTCAAAAGAATAAACTTCTGATACATGCAACAACATGCATGACTTAAAAACATATCCTCAAATGAAGGCAGAAGCAAAACAGAACACATTGCATGATTTTATTTTATCTAATTCAATTTAAAAACTAACAAATATCAAAGCAGAACTGTGGTTGCCTAAGATCAGAGTGATGGGAAGGCAACTGACAGGTAAGGGACATGAAAGGAACATTCTGGATGCTAGAAATGGTTTCATCTTGACTGTGATGGTAGTTACAAAAAATGTGTACATTTCTCAAAACTGAAAACTTACAGTCAAAATTCGTACAATGTACGAACACTATTCCTTGGTAAAGCTAACCTGTAAGAAATAAGTATCAAAAAACAATCCTATTCATGCATCAAAAACAATTAAAATACCTACGAATATATTACTCAAAATAGCAAGAAGATGAAATACCAAGAAGATGAGAAAGACTTGTGTAGTTAAAACTGTAAGACATTGATGAAAAAACCAAAGATACAAGTAAATGGAAAGATACTCCATCATCATGAATTGAAAGAATAACTGCTAAAACCCGTATTACCCAAAGCAATCCATATAGGTTTAATGCAATCCTATTCCATTTCCAATGACATTTTTTACAGAAATAGAAAAAACATGAAATTTGCATAGAAACACAAAAGATCCTGAATAGCCAAAGTAGTCTTAAAGACCAACAAAATTGGAGGTAACATACCTCATGATTTCAAACTATATTAGAGAGCTATAGTAAAACTATGTTCAATACTGGCAGAAATCAGAGACAGATGAATGAAACAATGTAAGAACCAATTAAACCCATATATAGATGGTCAATTAAATGATGATAAAGGAGGCAAAAAAAATACAATGGGGAAAGGACAGTCTCGTCAATAAACAGCGTCAGAAAAACTGGACAGCCACATGCAGAAGAATGAAACTGGCCCATTATCTTACAGTATACACAAGAACGTAAAATCTGAAAACGTAAAACTCCTAGAAGAAAAACATAAGCAGCAAGCAGTTAGCTCTCTGATGCTGATCTTGGAGATAATTTTTGAATTTAACACCAGAAGCAAAGGCATTAAAAAGCAAAACTTAATGGGACTCCATCAAGCTTAAACAAAAAAACAAAAAAACCTACAGAATAGGGGAAAATATTTACAAATCACATATATGGATAAGGGGTTAATGTTCAAAATAAACAAACAACTCATAAATCTCACTATCAAAAAAAATTAAAAAATGGGCAGAGGATCTGAATAGACATTCTCCCATGGAAGAAATGCAGATGGTCAACAGGTACATAAAAAGATGCTCAACATCATTGATCATGAGGAAAATACAAATGAAAACTAAATGAGGTATTATCCCACAAAATTTAGAAGGGCTATCATCAAAAAGAAGTAACAGTCACTGGCAAGGATATGGAGGATAATACTGGTGGGGATGTAAATTGTCACATCAACCAAGGAAAACAGGAGGGAATTATCATGTTATCCAGTAATTCCACTTTTGGTTATCTGTTTGAAGGAAACAAAAATGCTAGCTTGAAACAGTTATCTGCACCTCTGCATTCATAGCAGCATTATTTACAACAGCCAAGACGTGGAAATAAAGTGTCTATCAAGTTTACTTTTAAGTAAACCAAGGGTACTGAATAAATAGTTGTAAACCCACCTCAGAGCAATATTACTCAAAATAGCAAAATGTGGAAGCAATTTCAAGTGTCCATGGATGGATGAATAACAATATGAGATATATTCACACGGGGGGGGGGGGAGATGATATATATATATGTATATATAAATATATATAAAGGAATATTATTAATTCTTTTTTTTAATTTGTATTTTTTAAAATTAATTTATTTATACAAGCACTGTACAGTCAGAAGCCCGGGAGGGTGAGAGAATTCACCAGAGCCAGAGCAGGGAACAGAACAGGCAGACCAACGAAATACACTGCTGAGGGGAGCAGCAGGAGAGATAGGAGAGGTCTGTTGCACCATGTGGGACCCTCGCCAGCAGACAGGGACCAAACCGGTGCTGCAGAGGCTGTGGGCAGCTTCGCAGCCCAGCGCTCAACCGCTGCACCACCAGGGGAGGCCCTATTATTCATTCTTAAAAAGGAGGGCAAATCTGATATGTGCTACAACATGGCTGAACCTTGAGGAAATTATGCTAGGTAAAATCAGCCAATCTCAAAAAGACAAAATACGGCACCAATCTCTAAAAATTTAGACAAAATATGGCATGATTCCACTTATATGGGGTATCTAAACCAAACTAGTGAAATTCTTAGAGACAAAGTAAAATAGTAGCTACCAAAGGTTATAAGGATGGAGAAATATGGAGTTATTGTTAAATGAGCAAAGTTTCAGTTTTGCAAGATGAAAAGAATTCTGACACCCTTTTTGCATAAAATTATACAAGCACTAAATAAACACAAAACTGAAATATACACTTAAACATTAAGATAGTGAATTTTATATTATACACCTTTTAATACTATTTCTTTAAAAATAAAAACACAGCTAACATATTTTATAATGAGAAACTAGAAGTTTTTGTGATCAGGAACTTCAAAGCAAGGATATCCCCTCTCATCACTCTCCTCAACACTGTATTAGAATTTCTGACAAATACAAAAGTAAAGGAAATACAAGGCTGACAAATTGAGAGGAAGGAAGAAAATTGCCTGTATTCACACATGACATGACTACCCATGTGTAAAAATCTGAAAAAAGACCTAAAACTCTTAGATTAACAAGCAATTACAACAATGTTGCAGGTTAATATACAAAATGCATTCTCTTTCCTATATATCAGTAATAAACAAGTAGAATATGAAATTAAAGGCATAATACAATTTACAGAATATAAAACTACATTTTTAATTAAAAAATAAAATTTTGAGGGATAAATAAAAAAACTATGGACAAGAGCTCTATGAGGAAAACAGCAAAACTGATAAATGAAATCCAAGAATTAAATGAGAGCTCTTCAATGTTGAACAAGAAGACTCAGTATCGCCAAGATGTCAGTTCTTGTCAACTTAATCTACCAATTCAACACAATCTTCCAAAATTCCAGCAAGTTATTCAGTATACATCATAAATTGGATTTAACCTTACACAGAGAGGCAAAAGTCTGAAAATAATTAATGTAATACTAAAGGTGAACAAGTCAGGACACTACTCAACTTTAATACTAACAATAAAAATTACTAAGACAGTTGAATATACACAAAAGAACAAATATATCAATAAAACAGTACAAAGATCCCATAAACTGATATAAACACAAATATATCCTACTGATCTTTGACAAAAGAGCAAAAGTGCCTCAATACAATAGTGAAAAAATGACTTTTCAAACGAAAGGACATCCAAACACCAAAAAAAAAGACAGATTTTACATCCTCACAAAAAAAGAACTTAAAATAGATCACAATCCTTAAATGTAAAAAAACAAGTGTAAAAACTCAGAGATGTGTTCACTTTGGCAGTGCATATACTAAAATTCTTAGAAGATAACAAAAATATATAGACGATCTTGAGTTTAAAGATGACTTTTTAAGACACCACCAAAGGCATAATAATTTCTGGAAAAAAATTGATAAATTGGACCTTGAAATAAAAACTCATCTGCAAAAGATACTGTCAAAGAATAAAAAAAGCCATGGACTGAGAGAAAACATCTGCAAATAATACTTGTGAAAAGACTGTTAACTTAAAAAACAAAACAAACAAAAAAAACTCTTAAACTCAACAGGAAGAAACCAAACTATGCAATTTAAAAATGGGCAAAAGAGCTGAACAGACACCTCAGTGAAGATACACAGATCACATACAAGCATATGAAAAGATATTCAATATTATATAAAACAAGATACCACTAGATTATCTATTAGAATGGCCAAAATATGGGACACTGACAAAACCAAATGCTGACAAGGATATAGCACAACAGGATTTCTCATTCACTGCTGGCAGGAAATCCAATGATACAGACATTGGGCCTCCGCTGGTGGTGCAGCGGTTGAACGCTGGGCTGCGAAGCTGCCCAGAGCCTCTGCAGCACCAGTTCGATCCCCGGCTGCCGGTGGCTCGGGGATCCCACATGGCTCGCAGACCTCTCCTGCAGCACTTGCTGCTCCCCTCAGCAGTGTATTTCGTCGATCTGCCTGTTCTGTTCCCCGCTCTGGCTCTGGTGAATTCTCTCACCCTCCCACGCTTCTGACTATACCCAGTGCTTGCATAAATAGATAAATCTTTAAAAAAAAAAAAAAGATACAAACACTTTGGAAGAGGGTTTGGCAGTTTCTTATAAAATTAAAGCATACCCTCACCATATAATCCAGCAATTGCACTGTACTGAAAACTTATATTCACATAAAAACCTAGATGTTTATTATGGCAGCTTTATTCATAACTGATGAAAACTGGAAACAATCATTGCCCTTCAGTACTTCCATGGATTAACTATGTATATTACTACTCAGCAACAAAATGAAATGACCTATCAAGTCATGAAAAGACTTGGAGAAAGCTTAAATGAATATTAGTAAGTAGAAGAAGTCAATCTGAAAAACACTACATGTCATATGATTTCCACTCTACAGCATTCTGGGAAAAGCAAAACTATGGAGACAACAAAAGATAAGTGGTTGCCAGCTATTAAGAGGGTGAGATGGATGAAGAGGCAAAGATTTTTAGTGCAGTGAAGCTATTTTTCATACTATAATTTTTTTTTAAAGATTGATTTATTTATACAGGCACTGGGTACAGTCAGAAGCAGGAGAGGGTGAGAGAATTCACGAGAGTCAGAGCAGGTAGCAGAGCAGGCAGTAGGACAGAAGTACACTGCTGAGGGGAGCAGCGGGTGGCAGGAGAGGTCTGCGCACCATGCGGGACCCTCCTCCATTGGCCGGGGAGCAGCCGGGGATCGAACCGGCGCTGCGGAGGCTTGCGGGCAGCTTTGCAACCCAGCGCTCAACCGCTGCGCCACCGGGGAGGCCCTCATATCATAATATCTTCATGATACTCCAGGAAACTATCCTTCATTATACTTTGGTAAAAAAGTATAATGCAAGAAAGAACCCAAATGTAAACTACAGACACTGGGTGATAACATGACAGCATGGGTTCACCATTTGTAACCAATCATCATTTTGTTCTAGCAAGGGAGGCTGTGAATCTAAATTGCTCTTACCAAAAACAGGGGTGGGGGATAAATGAAAAAATGCAACAAAATAAATCTCAAATGTATTATACTTACTGAAGAATCAAAATTTTATACATTAGATGATTACATTCAGCTCAAACTGTGGAAGAGGCAGACCTGGAAGGTGAGCAAAGAGACCAGTAATTGCCAGGATTTGGAGATGGAGAAAAGATTGACAACACAGGGGCAGAAGAGAACTGCTAGAATTTTTCTGTATTTTTTTTTTCTGTTGGTATCACACAACTGATAGATTTGTCAAACTCATTGGAGTAAATTTTACCAAAAATAAATAATACCTCAATAAACCTGGGAAAAGAGAGAAAGGAAAAAACATTTACTTAATATCTCTAAGGATACTACCTCTGAAAAATTATTATTTATGGTGTCTGCAATTTTTCATTGTAAATGAACTATAAATTAGGCTTACCTTATGCTTACAAATATAATGAATAAAGTAAAAATGCCTTGTATTGTATGGATTAAATTTAACACTTTCACTTAGAAAAATCAACTATACTTCCTATATTCCTTATAGACTTAGTTTCCTCATTTAATATTATATATCATAATTAAAAAGGTAGTTGAAAACCTCAGTAAGGATACAGTTCTCAAAGGGTGGTGCCTAGCATCAGCATCACCTGGGAATCTACTAGAAACGTAAAATCTCAGGCCCCACTTAAACCAAGTGAATCACAAACTCTCAGGTTGGGGGTCCAACAACTTGCACCTTAAGAAGTCCAACAACTGGGCCTCCCTGGTGGCGCAGCAGTTGAGCACTGGGCTGCGAAGCTGCCCGCAGCCTCTGCAGCACCATTTCGATCCCTGGCTGCCGGCAAGGGTCCCACATGGTGCAACAGACCTCTCCTGCCGCGCCCACTGCTCCCCTCAGCAATGTACGTCATCAGTCTGCCTGTTCTGCTCCCTGCTCTGGTGAATTTTCTCACCTTCCCGTGCTTCTGACTGTACCCAGTGCTTGTATAAATAAATAAATAAATCTTAAAAAAAAAAAGTCCTACAACTAATTCCAATACAGTTTAAAAAATCACTAACCACAACTCCAAACCAATTAAATCAAATACTCTGGGGGTGGGGAATTTCTAAGTTTCCCTGATAATTTCGATTTGAACCAAGGTTAATTTTGATTCAGTAAGTCTTGAGTGGACATCAGAGGTCAGACTTTTAACAAGTATTCCAGTCATTTCTAATATTAAAAGCCTAAAAATCTCTGGTTTAAAAAAGTAACCAATCACAAACACTGATCACCACCTACCACCACAATGCACTGTCATTTTTTTATTACTGATGTACTTCAACTACTTGAGCCTTTTGAAATTAGATACAACCCAGACATTTTAAAATCTGGACTTATGTAACTAAATGTACTAGAAAATGAAAAAGCCAAAATTTCCTCACTGTGATTACATTCGTTGGATGTGTATTCTCCTTAATAGAATAGTTAGGCCATATATTTATAACGTTTGGGCTACACAACAATGTATAAATAAACAAACATTAGGTACATTTCGTGTAAGTCAGATATCCATAGTAACATATCATTGGTTTTATGAGATTAGCATATTTACCGATAACATAGAGCTTGTTTCATAATTTTTAAATTATTTACTGAAGACTAAAAATTGAGTGAACTGACAACTTTTGCTATAAATAACATTAAACACTCTTTGTAAAACTTGAAAACCAAAAAAAAATTTATTTGAAATTTCAATATTCTAAGACTCCACTTTTAAACATTTCCTTCTTTCCCCTGGCTCTTATTTACAATCTTGAAAAGCAAAATGTAACAAAACACCCATATATATCATCTGATAATATATACCATTATCAAGTTTATTAATCACTTTCAAATATATTCTCTCAGCCCCATTAACAGTACATTACCAATTTACAGAACAAGAAACTGACTGAAAGAGGAGCTATATGACTCACCCAAATAATCAAATATGAAGTGACCCAAAAAAAACTTAAACCTATATCCCCTGCTTCCAAATGCTATTTTATTAGGTTAATTCTAAAGACCAGTGATTGACACCTCTTCCCCAACACACATACCTTAAGACCTATTAATTCCTTCTAACAATAACTGTAAAGTAATTCCTTTATAATCCCCTATATACGGAAGCATTTTTCACTTCCTGGAATCCTGTTTAATATCATAAAATAGTAATCAAGTATACGGAGAACATATTATTTTGTTCTCTTGTTATTTTAACCTAACGAAGCATGGGCAATCACTGTTTCAAGGACTGCAGAGTTTCCTATAGTTTGGGGGTTCCTCTTTGTAAAAATCTCCTGTTGTGAGGGATTTTAGAAGGTTTAAGAATAACATGCTGGCAGAGATGATGTTCCTATGGAGACTCTTAGGTAAAAAAATATTCACTCCTGAGCTTTTGCTCAGGAATTACAACTATTCACCCACACCTGTTTTGTAATCAAGAATCAAGAAGATGTTTCCTTTCTGTTCACATTACATACATTGAACAGAATCAAGCTACCTACTTTAGAGAATACTTTGTGTATTAATGCTTATAGTTTTCACAACCTTTAGATTTGCTAACCAGTTGTACTACTTGAGAGATCAAACCATCTTTCGCACCTGTTAAAAATCTTTCTCTCTCACTAGACTAATTCATTTTATACAGAGATAGTCTTCACTGACATCTGCTTTATTCACATACTTAAAAATTCTATGTCTGATTGTTTATCCATTGTGATATTGTAATTTATAAGAAATACATATTTGGTCTTCTTAACACATAAGTCCTAAAACCCTTGTAATTTCCTAATAACAGACGTAAAGGTGCTTTGTCATAAAAAGCCTTTTCAGTCACACCTGAGTTTATGTAAAAATGACATGATTTTTGGAAGGTCTCTAAGGATGGAGGCTGGTTGCCAGGGGAACCAACCACATTATTAGAGGATTAGACCTGTCAGTCCCATCCCCTTACTTCCAGTGAGAGGAGAGAGGCAAAAAGCAGAGTTTGTCGAGCTTTTGGGGTTGGTGAACATGGGAGCTATTGGGAGAGTGCCATGCATCTCCTTCCATCTGTCTGTTCCTGTGTTGTGTCCTTTTATAATAAGTCTGTAATCTAGTAAGTAAACTGGTTTTCTAAATTTCATGAATGGCTCTAGTAAAGAGGGGCTTGTAAGAACCTCCAACTTTTAGCCAGTTAGGTGAAGAAGAAACAACCTAGACTTTGACTGGTGTCTAAAGTTAGGATGTGCGTTTGTGTATGCACATACATATGCGAGATGGGAAGTAGCAGTTTTGTGAACTGAATCCTTAAACTATAGAATCTGATGTCAACTCCAGGTAGGTAAGTGTCAGATTTGATTAAAATCTGACAGATTCTGATTAGAATATCTGGTAGGTATCATGAAAATACTTGACATTGAGTAAGAAAATGTTCAGTGAGGTGGTAGAATAATGGAAAAACACAGGAATGTTTTTCGTATTTTATCACATAATCAAAAGTTGTTACTACTTAGAGAATGAGCCAAATGCATTTTCTCATCATCACCTGTGTCTGATGCACTTCACTTCCTTCATTACTTTTCCGTGTCCGGCATACTGTCATATCCAACAAGAAAAGAAATTTAAGGGCTAATTCTCACTCACTTTCATTCCTAAATGTCATTTACAAAGTGTATGCTTATTCTTTCTTAAATGTATGACAATCTGTCATTTTTCACCCTATTTCCTTTGGTCAAGAGTAAGAAAGACTAAAGAAAATTATATATATAAAAAACGAAAGTCTTATATTTTGAACAAAACTTGAGTATTCTGAATTAAATGAACATATTATCAATAGAATAGTTAACTTCAGAGAGCTCATACTGATTCTAGGCCATCTTTCACAGACATATGAATCAACAGACCAAGTCTAATGTAAAGTAAGAGATGTCAAGGGCCTCCCCGGTGGTGCAGCGGGTTGAGGGGTTGAGCGCAGCACTGTGAAGCTGTCCACAGTCTCTGCAGCACGGATTTGATTCCCGGCCAGCCAGGAAGAATCCCACATGGCGCGGCAGACCTCTCCTGTCTTGCCCGCTGCTCCCCTCAGCAGTGCTTTCAGTCCGTCTGTCTGTTCTGCATCCCGCTCTGTCTCTGGTGAATTATCTTACCCTCCCGCGTCTCTGGCCTGTACCCCAGTTCTTATATAAATAAATAAATCTTAAAAAGAAAAAAAAATATGTCAAAGGAAAAGTAATGGGATGAGAAGAATCTGTTAGAAGGGGCAATTTACACAGGAGTTTCTTGATTAAGAATTTATTTAGGGCCTCCCTGGTGGCACAGGGAGTTAGGTCTCCGGACTGTGGGGCTATCAGCAGCCACTGTAGCACAAGTTCAATCACTGGGCAGGGAACTAGACCTCTCCTGTCTCACCTGCTGCTCCCCTCAACAGTGCATTTCAGTCAGTCTGCCTGTTCTGCTCCCCACTTTGTCTCTGGTGAAACCCCTCACGACCCACCTCCACCTCTGGCCTACATTCCAGCTCTTGTATGCATGAATAAAATAAATCTTTAAAAAAGTAATTTATTTAATTTCAGAATACAGATCAAGTGGAAATTCAACTCACTAGCCATATTTTCTGTTAAGTCTCTTGTTACAGGAGAAATGTTTTTCTTCTTTAATTAATCTTTACTTAAAATAATCTAAGATACCCTGTGAAAGGTCAGTGTCCCAATTTACATCCCTACTTCTGCAATAGGGTGGCCCCCAGGAAAGGGGGAGGTTCCAGATTACCTGCCTCACCCAAAAGGTGGGTGGAGATGAGCAGGGAGAAGAAGCTGCAGAGGAGACTGAGGAAGGAAGCAAGCAGCATGGAGAGCCAGGAGACCTGGAGGAGGCACATGGAGCAGAGACACATGTGAAGAAACTTTGCCTGCCTTTTGGTCGTGGACTGGTTGATACAAATGTAGGTGAGAGACCTGTGTGGAGGTGATAATTGCGGTTTTTGTTCTGTTTTTTGATTTTGCTCTTTTCCTCCCAGACTTGTCTGATTGTTTCTGATCCTTTTCTGTGGGTCCCCACTGAAAGATGCTTCAGACTTGTGGCAGGCTTTGGGGCCTTGCTCTGGGCCAATCCTGCTTGGGTGGACTTTTACCCACAAGGGGACGGGTAACTTTGGGTGCCTGATTTAGAAACTATATTCTTTGCCTTTCCTGTATTGTTTTGTATTAAAGTTCCTTTTCATCAAAAACTCGTATGCTTTGTGTTGATGCGGCGGATGGCAGAACCTTTATAGAGCAGGCAGGTTTGCCAGGTCTGGGCTCCCCTTCTCCCCGTCCTGTAACACTTCCACCTACAAAGTATATTTTCCTGAAGGAAAAATAAAGGACTATATTATTTATTAAAACAATAGCTTTAAGAAGATAAAAGGTATCTGAAGCATTTAATCTACATACACAAGTGGAGTTTAAAATTTTTTTAAAAATTAGAAATCCAGGTAAAGGACTCAAGGAAAGATACTGTCTTTATAGGAGTTGCAAAACAAACTCATGGCAAAAGTGGTTTCCAGTAGTCACCAACCACGCTATAATTTTCTGAGTTAAACAACTTAACGTTATTCAAGATAACCTGGCATTTTAATTTCAACATGTCAAATGTCTGTCTTCAAAGATTACAAAGTACTTATTTTTAACAAATATCATGTTAGGGTAAGCATCTTCTTAAATTTGATTATGCTGATAAAGAAAAGATAACTGTCAACGCTGAAGAAAGCTATACATTAGTCTACTTAAAGTACATAAAGTTTATTAAATTTTTATATTTTCTTTCAAACGAGTTACTTTTAGGAAGCTTTAAAAATGACCAAGCATGACAAAATATTTAATTTTCCTAGCAATTAGAGCAAGGCAAAACAAAATGAGAATATACTACTTTTCACCCATCAGGTAAGTGAAATTAAAGATTCATAACATTCAGTGTTGCAAACAGTAAAACTGATGGTGAGAATGCAAATTATAACAGTCTTTTTAAGGAAGTAGTATAGTTGGCAGATCTTCTAGGGATTTAACAGGTGAAAATAAAGTTAGGCAACAAACACCTAAAAACAAATGGTTTTACTGAAGAACTAGAAATAAGAAATAAACGTAATGTTTATGCTATTCCACACATGGACGTGCCATGAAAAATAGATTCATAATACTGTTATAAAAAAATAAACTCTATCAATATGCAGTAACATGAAAGAAGCGCACAATAAAGTTTTAACAATAGGCAAACTATAAATCGGAGACATTCAACAGAGGAGGGGGAGGAGGATGGTTCAAAACAGAAAAGGAAGGCCTCCCCGGTGGTGCAGCGGTTGAGCGCTGGGTTGCGAAGCTGCCCGCAGCCTCTGCAGCGCTGGTTCGATCCCCGGCTGCTCCCCGGCCACCAGAGGAGGGTCGTCCCACATGGGGCACAGACCGCTCCTGCCGCCCGCTGCTCCCCTCAGCAGTGTACTTCGGTCCTTCTGCCTGCTCTGCTCCCCGCTCTGGCTCTGCTGAGTTCTCTCACCCTCCCGCGCTTCTGACTGTACCCAGTGCTTGTAGAAATAAATAAATAAATCTTTAAAAAAAAAAACAGAAGAGGAAAGAGCATAAGAGACTATGTTGATGGTGCACAGGTGACATAGTGGTGAGAATTTTATGGGAATTACACCTAAGAGGATAAATCAAACATTGTACAAAAATGAACATTGAGATAGACAGATAGATAGATACAAGTAAATGAAAAGTTTTAACAAAATGTATGGTATGAAATTATATAAATTTCGTAGGGTTATTCTAACAAATTACATAAATTTGGTTGCTTAAAACAGAAATTTATTCTTCATAGTTCTGGAGACCAGATGTCCAAAATCAAGGTGTTGGCATAGTCCTGCTCCCTTTACAGATGATAGGAGAATTCTTCTTTGTTTCTTTCAATTTCTGATGACTCCAGGTATTGCTGGGTTTGTGGCTTGTTTAATTTTCATCTTTACCTCCATCTTCACATCATCTCCCTATTTCTTTATCTTCAAAAGGCCAATGTGCATTCTCTTCTAAGAAGACATCACTGGATTTAGTTCCCACCTCTAATCCAATATGGCCTACCTTGAAATTCCTAATTATATATGCAAAATCCTTTATCTAAAAGTCACATTCATAGATTCTGGAGGTTAGTACTTGATCCTATTGTTTGGGGGTCACTATTCAATCCTACACAGCCCAAATACATTTTTTTAATTGCATATATGCATGAGTATACGAAGTAGCTAGGGTATGAAAGAATAGAGACAGCCATTAACAATAGTTATCTCTTAGGATGAAATGCAGATACTGGGCCTCCCTGGTGGCACAGAGGTTAAGTCTCAGTGCTACCAAGCTATTGCCAGCCACTGCAGCATGAGTTCAATCCCAGACCCACAAGGCACAGCAGACCTCTCCTGTCTTGCCCACTGCGCCCCTCAGGAGTGTATTTCAGTAGATCTGCCTGCTCTGCTCCCCATTCTCTCTGGTGAATTCTCCCACACCTTTGGCCTACACCCCAGTTCTTGTACACATAAATAAGTAAAATAAATCTTTAAAAAGAAAAATAGAAATGCAGATACTAAAGTGAATGGAAATTCTTGTTCTATTTTATATACCTCTGAAAAAGTGAATAATGAGCATTTAATTTTTCACTGTCCTACAAAACCATTTCACCCACATTAAATCTCTCTTCAATCCTATAACAAATCTCCTATCTTTATTTAGCTTTCCATTTCACTGAGAAAACTAAAGCATCAGAAAACTTTCACAAACCAAACCCCCCCATCTACCCACTCGCCATATAAAATTTAAAACCGCACTCTACCCACTGCCACTCACCAGCATCTAAACTCACATACTTTACCACCCCTCCAGTTATGTTTTCTAAGATGAGCTCCGACAACTTATCAAGCTTTTTCTACATCAACTTTGATTTATTATCTAAACATTCATCTTGGCATAGAAACACATTTACACATTTACAATTTCTTTTAAAAACTCTCCTTAGGTTCCATTTTTAACTCTTAACTACTACCCTATCTCTTTATTCCCATTTGCAACTAAATGCCTCAAAAGGATTATGTTTACTATTTCCAACATCTCTTTTCCCATACTCTTATACCCACATCTGTAAGGCTTTTCCCCCACTATGCTGCCAAACAAATCAAGATCAACATTAACTCCTTTTTCCTAAACTGAAAAGTCAACAGAAGGTCCTTAGCTTAAGCAATCAACAGTTTAGTCAAAATTGTAAACATTTGTTCACTTCAGAACACCTTACTCTTTCTTCTAGCTGTCAATTTTAGCTGGCACCACCTCTGCTAAATCCTCCATTCCTCCCCAACCATTTAAGATTGGAGTAGATAACTCAGCACAAAATAAACTATTCTATATTCATCCACTACAAAGACTGTATCTAGTATTATAGCTTTAAAAATCATATCTTAATTGTCTCATTGCCTCAATTTTATATCTTAGTCTAGCAATCTTTTCTCAACTCAGCAATCCTTTTCTCAACTAAGTTTGTATTACTCAACTCCTTACAATGACATTTCCACCAAATAGCTAAAAGCCTATTTTTCCTCCCCACCAGATATATCTACATCAGTTTATCTACTCTTCAAGTTTCTAATTCTCCGTAGGTTTTTTTACCATTCTAATAAAATTTGCAGCCTTTTACCTCCCAGTACTCTCAATCCCCTTACTCAGATTTTTTCCTTAGTCCTTATCACTATCATTTATTTACTTGAGCTTACCTATTATTTCTAATGTGCCCCCCCTCCCCATACTTATATGTAACTTCCAGGATGACAAGGATTTATACCTTCTTTGTTCGGTGACCTTTATATAGAATAGAGTTGGTCATGGAGTATACACCGATTCCCTGAATTAAATTTTATTTATAGGAATTTAAAATAAAAAGGCCATTCTCATTCTAATGTTTGTAGTTCATTTATCACCCAAATTTTGTTTTTATCTATATGTATATGATTCACCTCTGAAATCTTTTTTTTCCACAAAAAAAGAGAATGGAGATTAAGTACACCCCTGGGACCTATCATTCTATGTCTTATCTCCTATCTAAATTTCAATTTTAGGGCCTCCCTGGTGGCGCAGCGGTTGAGCGCTGGGTTGCGAGGCTGCCCGCGGCCTCTGCAGCGCCGGTTCAATCCCCGGCTGCTCCCTGGCCACCAGAGGAGGGTCCCACATGGCGCACAGACCTCTCCTGCCGCCCGCTGCTCCCCTCAGCAGTGTACTTTGGTCCTTCTGCCTGCTCTGCTCCCCACTCTGGCTCTGGTGAATTCTCTCACCCTCCCGCGCTTCTGACTGTACCCAGTGCATGCATAAACAAAACAAACAAACAAATAAAATAAATAAATAAAACATGCCTCTATTACAAATAAATAAATAAATAAATTTCAATTTTAAATAAACATTTTAAAGGTCATCCATATTCTAAAGCTCTGGATCAGCCAGACTCCTGCTTAATTATTTTCCTGTGTTTGACAGAAGATTTCAGCACTCTTTTTTCTCTATTATTATTTAACCCCTTTTGAAGGAATGGATAGGAAGTGATGCAGAAGAAGCACCTCAGGGCCTCCCCGATGGCGCAGCGATTGAGCGCTGGGTGACGAAGCTGCCCGCAGCCTCTGCAGCGCCGGTTCGATCCCCAGCTGCTCCCTGGCCACCAGAGGCGAGTCCCACATGGCGCGCAGACCTCTCCTGCTGCCCGCTGCTCCCCTTCAGCAGTGTACTTCAGTCCTTCTGCCTGCTCTGCTCCCTGCTCTGGCTCTGGTGAATTCTCTTACCCTCCAGCGCTTCTGACTGTACCCAGTGCTTGTATAAATAAATAAATATATATATATATCTTTTAAAAAAAAAGAAAGAAAGAAAAGAAGAAGCACCTCAGTAGCTTTTTCCAAATACAAATAGTATTTTCCTCTTCACTCTAACCTTACATGTATATAGTTTTACCAAAGGGATACAAATGGATAAATGCTTTCCAAAAAATCTCCATACACAACTTTGACTAACACAACCTCAATCATTAGATTAGCAACCACTGGAATAAAATAAACAAAATGACTATTATAGCTTGTCATTCATTATATGCAAGTCTATATCCAGGTTCCCCTAAAAGAAAATTATTCTCAGGCTTAGTTTATTAGTTCAATAGTGTATGTGGTATACAAATGGTTCAATCACATATAAAACAAGCATGGAAGTTAAAAGAAAAGAAAAAAGAAAAGATAAAACTAGCAGTCAACCTATAAATTGGAAACATTAATCAGGGGAAGGGAGGGAAAGGAATCAAAATGGGAGGGAAGAGCACAAGAGTCTATGGTGATGGTTCATGGGTGTCTTGGTGGTAGGAATTTCATGGGGACAACGCTTGAGAGAAGAAATCAAACACTGTACAAAATGAACAATATAAAATACATAAATAAAAGGCAATAGCAAAATAACTAAAATTACAGTAATTGGTAAAGGGATGCGCAAAATATAAAAATGTAAAATGAGATATCAAAAATATAAAATTAGGGGGAGGGGGTAAAAATGTAAAATTTGGGAATATGTTCAAATTTAAATAACTATTAATTAAAAACAGAACATTATACACATAGCAAACTGTATCTGAATATAGTAATCACAGAGCAAATTTTTACAGTAAATAAAAAAAAGAAAAAGAAAAAGGAAACTAAGCATACCATTAAGGAAACAAACCTTAATGAAAGAGAAGGAACAAAAAGAAACCATAAAAACAAGAAACTAATTAACACAATGACAATACATACCAATCAATAATCACCCTAAATTAAAAAACAATACACAAACTAAAGTCTCCACAAAGTGGCTGAACAAGGATAAAAATCAATAAACTCATTAATATGCTGCACAGAAAGGACTCAATGTAAGGACACATAGACCAAGAGAGATGGAAAAAGATATCTAATGCAAATGGAAATGAAAAACTAAAGCAGTTATATCAAACAGATTTTAAAACAAAGACTAAGGAAAAAACAAAGATGGACATTATATACTGATAAAGAGGATCAATCAACCAAAAAGATACATGAATCCAACATAAGAGAACCAAAATAAGCAAATATTAACAGATCTAAAGAGAGAAACTGACAGCAACACAGTAATAGTAAGGGACTCTAATGTCCCCTACTTACATCATGTATAGATCTTCCAGACATAAAATCAACAGGGAAATGTCAGTCTTAATAACAAAACACTCCATTGCAAAGCAGCAAAATAGAAATTCTTCTAAAGTTCACATGGAACACTATCAAGGATAGATCACATGTTTGCTGGAACACAAAACAAATTTCAATAAATCTAAGAAGACTGAAATCATATCAAGAATCTTTGCACACCAAAATGGTATGAAGTTAGACATCAACCTCAAAAAGAAACGTGGAAAAATAACAAATATCTGGAGATTAAACACCACTGTACTGAACAACTTACCAGTCAATGAAGAAAACAAAGGAGAAATAGACATTACAACACAGCAAAATCTTTGGGATACAGAAAAAGCATTGCTAAGAGAGAACTATCTAGTAAGTAATTCAGACTATCTCAGGAAACCAGAAAATGCCCCCCCAAAATAAGTAAAATCATACACCTATAAGAGCTACAAAAAGAAAAAGTCAAAATAGCAACAGAAAGAAGTCAATAATAAAAATCAGAGTAGAAATAATGATATAAAGATCAAAAAAGGCAAGAAAAAGATCAATGAAACCAGCAGTTCATTCTTTTTTTTTTTTTTTTTTTAGAGGCATGTTTATTTATTTATTTATTATATTTGTTTGTTTGTTTTGTTTATACATGCACTGGGTACAGTCAGAAGCGCGGGAGGGTGAGAGAATTCACCAGAGCCAGAGCGGGGAGCAGAGCAGGCAGAAGGACTGAAGTACACTGCTGAGGGGAGCAGCGGGTGGCAGGAGAGGTCTGCGCACCATGTGGGATCCTCCTCCGGTGGCCGGGGAGCAGCCGGGGATCGAACCGGCGCAGCAGAGGCCGCGGGCAGCTTCGCAACCCAGCGCTCAACCGCTGCGCCACCGGGGAGGCCCAGCAGTTCATTCTTTGAAATGATAAAACTGCCAAAATTTTAGTGACACTGGGAAAAAAGACTAAATAAAAACAAAAAGAAAAAAAATTACAACAAACAAGAAAAAAATACAAAGAATTATAAGCATGACAGGTCAACTAATTTACTAATAACTAATACAGCAACGAACCGGACAACTAGAAGAAATGGATGAATTCTTAGAACCACACAACCTCCAAGACTGAATCAGGACGAAACTGAAAATTTAAATATGCCTATTCCCAGCAAAGAATTAAAAAAAAAATTGTAAATGTTTTGTAATGCTGTTTCAGAAAACAAAACCTCCTCTCTAAAAAAGCCAAGAGCACAGGCCCAGACAGCTTCACTGGTGAATTCCAGCAAGTTTTCGGTAACATCCAATACCATCCTTCACAAACTCTTCCAAGAAAAGGAAGGAAAGCCTCCCAACTCAGTTTATGAGGTCAACATTACTGACTCCAGAACAAAACAAAGACATTACTTTAAAAAAAAAAAAAAAAAAAAGCTATACCCCAACATCTCTGATGAACACTGATGCAAAATTCCTCAACAAAACATTAGCTAATCGAATCCAACAATACATTAAAAGGATCCCACGCCATGATCAAGTGAAATCTATTTCAGGGATGCAAGAATGGTTCAATGTACACTTATTAATAAATGTGATGCACTACATCAACAGTAAAAATAAAAACTATACAATCACCTCAATAGATGCAGAACATGCATTTCACAAGACCCAACACCTTTTCATATCTGAAATAAAATGGGCATACATAGAAAGTTTCTCAATGTAATAAAGACCATACATGATAAACCCACAGGTAACATTAAACTCTTACAGTGAAAAATTGAAAGCCTTTCCTATAAGATCACGTACCCAATAAGGATACCCAGTATCACCACTACTATTGAATATAGTAGTAATTCTAACCAGAGTAATCAGAAAAGGAAAAGGAATAAAAGGCATTTCAATTGGAAACAGCTCACTGTGAAAATAAAATATACACAGGAAATTCATATGACTCCATGAAAAACGATCTGAAATAATAAGTATTACATTAAATTTACAGGGCAAAAATGAATATGCAAAGATATCTTTTGAGGATATGTATCCAACAGCTAAAGAAATAAAAGAAATGCAAACAAATGGGACACTGTGAAACTACAAAACATGTGTGCAGCAAAAGAAACTTTATAAGAGAATATATTTGCAAATCATGTATCACACAAGGAGTTAATATCCAAAACATTTAAAGAATTCATAAAAATCTAAAACACCACAAGAAACCAGACTGAAAAATGAGTGGAGGATCTAAATACACATTTCTTCAAAGAAGACATACAGGTGGTCAACAGGAACATAAAAAGATGTGTAATCTCCTATTATTAGGGAAATGCAAATAAAAACCGTAATGAGTAACATCTCACACTCATAACAATGTCTTTAATAAAAGAGACAAGAAACAAGTGCCGTCAAGGACACAGAGAAAGGGAACCCTCATACACAACTGGGAATGTAAATTAGTATAGTTATTATGGAAAACAGTATGAAGATGCCCTAAATATTAGAACAGAAATACCTCATGATCCAACTATGATATTTCTGGGTATTTTTCCAAAGAACAAAAAAAAAAAAAAACCACTAATTTGAAAAGATGTATTTTTGCATCCCTGCATCTAGTGCAGCTATAGTCAAGACATGGAAACAACCCAAGTGTCCATCAACAAACAAATGATGAAAAAAGATGTTACATTGCTACTCAGCAATTAAAACAACAAAACAAAACAAAACTGAAGTCTTGCTATTTGCAACTGTAACTGGGTGGCACCCAGGAAAAGGGGAGGTACCAGGTCCAGTGCCCCACCCAAAGAAGGTGGGAAAGAAAAGAAGAAGCTGGAGGAGAGAGTGGGATAGGAAAGCAGAGGGGAGAGCCATAAGGAGACCTGGAAGAGACACATGGAGCAGAGACACAAGTGAAGAAACTGCACTTGCTTCCTGGTCCTGGACTGGTTGAAATAGATGTGGGTGAGAGACCCATGGGAAGGATAACAATGGCAGCCTTTTTTTTTTTTTTTTTTGAAAGATTTATTTATTGGGCCTCCCCTGGTGGCGCAGCAGTTGAGCGCTGGGCTGCGAAGCTGCCCACAGCCTCTGCAGCACCGGTTTGATCCCAGGCCACCGGCAAGGGTCCCACATGTCGCGCAGACCTCTTCTGCCGCCTGCTGCTCCCCTCAGCAGTGTACTTTGGTCCTTCTGCCTGCTCTGCTCCCGGCTCTGGCTCTGGTGAATTCTCTCACCCTCCCGGATTCACCAGAGCCAGAGCGGGGAACAGAACAGGCAGGCCGCTGGCTGGAATCGAACCGGTGCTGCAGAGGCTGCTGGCAGCTTTGCAGCCCAGCACTCAACCGCTGCGCCACGAGGGGAGGCCCTAACAATGGCAGCTTTTATCTTGATTTTGATTTTATTCTTTCCTCCCAGACTTGTCTGACTATTTCTGACCCTTCTCTGTGGGTCTCCACCAAAACGTGCTTTAGATTTGAGGCAAGCTTTCAGGCCTTGCTTTGAGCCTATCCTATTTGGCTGGACTTTCACCCATGAAGGGACAGGTAACTTTGGGTGCTTGATTTGAAAACTATACTTTGTCTTTTCTGTATTACAAACTAATTGTATTAAAGTTCCTTTCCATTAAAGGTCTTATATGTTTCGTCTTGATGAGGCAGATGGCAGAACCTATTTAGAGAAGGCAGGTTTGGGGGTTCTGGAGTGGCCCTCTCCCTGCCCTATAACACAACTAGATGAATGAACATTGACAGTATTATACTAAGTGAAATAAGTCAAAGGGAAAAAGCCAATACGGTATGGTATCATTCACATGGACTATAAAGAAACAAAGCAAACATAAACAAAAGAAAAAAGTCCTTAGATACGGAAAATAGACTGGTGTTTAACAGAGGGAGGAGGAGGTTGGGAGCCATGAGTAAAGGAGGTCAACTGTATGATGATGGATGGAAATTAGACTTCTGGTGGTGATTGTGATACATACAAATTATAAAATTATAGTATCATGCACCTGAAAATTACACATTTTAAACCAATATTACCTTGATAAAAATATACTTTAAAAAGCCAGTGCGGGGCCTCCCTGGTGGCGCAAGGGGTTAAGCACTGCACTATGAAGCAATCCGAAGCCTCTGCAGCACAAGTTCGATTCCCAGCCGGCCAGGGAGCAGCCCTCATGGTGCAGCAGACCTCTCCTGACTCACCCACTGCTCCTCTCAGCAGTGTATTTCAGTGGATCTGCCTGTTCTGTTCCCCTCTATGTTTCTGGTGAATCCTCTCACCCCCGCATCTCTGGCATGTACCCCAGCTCTTGCATGCATAAATAAATAAATCTTTAAAAAAAAAAAAAAAGCCAGTGTGGCACTGACAAAGAATATATAAGCCAACAGAAATTAGGAGTCCAGCAAAAAACCCATACATCTACGTTCGACTGACTTTTTGAAAACGGTGCAAGACAATTCAATGGAGGAAGGAATAGTCTCCTCAACAAAAGATGCTGGGGCCTCCCTGGTGGCACAAAGGGGTTAAGACGCAGCACTATGAAGCTATCCACATCATGACTTGAATCCCAGACCAGGGAGGTGACCCACATGGCGCAGCAGACCTCTCCTGTCTCGCCTGCTGCTCCCCTCAGCAGTGTATTTCAGTAGATCTGCCTGTTGCGTTCCCCACTCTGTCTCTGGTGAATCCTTGCATCCCCCCACACATCTCTGGCCTGTACCCCAGTTCTTGTGTGCATAAATAAATAAATCTTTTTAAAAAAACAAAACTAAAGATGCTGGGATAATATTACATCTCCATGAAAGAGAATGAAATTGGGTTCTTACACGGCACTATGTACAAAAACTATCTCGAAATAAATGTATTAAACATTTGGAACATAGGGATAGCCTATGACCTGAGAATGGCAATGGTTTCTAAGATATGACACCAAAAGCACAAGTTTTTAAGAGAAAAAAAGTAGACTGTATCTCATCAAACTTAAAATGTGCATCAAAGAACACTATCAAGTGAGGAGAAAAATTACAGAATGAGATAAGTATTTTCAAATTCTGTATCAGATATGGGTCTACTATCCAGAATATATAAATAATTCTTTTAACTGAATAACAGAGGGCCCTCCCCCCCCACTAAAAAAAAAAAAAAAAAACCCTACGATTTTTTTTAAAAATGAGCAATGGATTTGAAAAGACATTTTTCAAAGATGACATACAATTGGCCAATAAGCACATGGAAAAAATACTCAACTTCACCGGTCATTAAGAAAAAGCAAGTCAAAACTCAATGAAATACTACTTCACACCCACTCCTATATGGAAATGGAAAGTCAATCCTCAAATTCATATGAAATTGCAGTCAAAAACGTTACTGAAAAAGAAAAAGTTGGCACCTCACACATCTCAATTTCAAAATGTACTATAAAGCTACAGCACTCAAAATTTTTTCCCTAATCAAAACAACAACAGTAAAAATTACAGCTATTGGTGAGGATGCAGAGCAATAAAATTGTTGTTGGATGTGTAAAACGGTACAGTCACTATGAAGAATAGCTCTTGACTCCTAAAGTAAGCAAAACAGAATTAACCAGATTATCCAGCAATTCCAAACCTAGCATATACCCAAGAGAAATGAAAACATATGTAAGCCCCAAAAATCTGTACACAAATATTTATGGAAATATTAATGACATCAGTTAATACATGCATCAAATGAACAAATAAATTGTGGAGTAGCACTGTCATAAAAAGAAGTACAGATACATGCTACTACTTGGAAGAACTTCAAAAATATGCTAAGTAAAAGAAGGCAGACACATATTAAATGATTGTTTATGTGACATAATGAATAAACAAATCCAGAGGGAAAGGAAGCAGATAAGTAGTTGCCAGGAGACTGATTTTTGACAGGGGACAGGGAAGAATGGGGAATGATTACTTAATGGTTATAGGTTCTTCTTTTGGTATGATGAAAACATTTTGAAACTAGAGGGAAATGGTAGTTGTACCACAGTGCAACTGCACTCACTAATGTCACTGGTTTATCCACTTTAAGTTAATTGCCTATTTTGTAAATTTTACCTCAATTTTTTAAAAAGTAAATTCTAATGGTGGGAAACCAACATGAACTACCAAACACTAATATGAAGTAAATAGTTTCATTGCTTACTATACTGCTATTTATACTATTGTCAGGTGCTTAGTTCACACCTCTCACCCCCTAGAAAATGTAGTCACAGAATCTTCTAAATGTGTGATGTCTTCACAATTACATTAAGCATGTATATATTTATACCTACTAATCCCAATGGATTAACAAGCCAGAAAAAACTTTTATATACTGTAGTAATATTATATATATGAAATGTGGTAATTACTGTCATTTTAAGTGAACTTTTCCCTAATCAAAGAAGGATTTGAAAACTCCATGTAATTATCACAGAATTTACTCATAAAACATAAAGTAGCATTTTTTGGCCCATGTGCTCCCAGAACTATGCTAGTTTTTGTTCCTTTTCCTTTCTTCCTGGGTATTCTGTTTTGAAGTCCTAGAAAAGTTCACCTACAAAAAAGTCCAACGTACGTTTTTATAAAAAATGCTTATTTCTGAAAATCAATTTTCTTGCAATACTGAAATATAAATTCACAATTTTTGAAGAACTAAGCCATTATGAATTTGCTGTATCATTCCTTTTTCTGTGGTATTTCCCCTAACTCTGGTATTTTCTCCTTTACTCTACTACGTGCTCCAATACCAGGGTTCCTGTCTTAACATTTTCTTCTCTCACACTCAAAAGTATCACCATGCAAATTTAGATCCATACTGTATTTTGCAATACAGAAGGAAGTCTTGAAAAAGAACAGGGTGGGAAGAACTGCTTTACAGTATATTCAGACTTATTAGGTTCACTAATTAAGGCAATGATGTTAGTACAAGGAAAGACAAACAATAACAGGATGGAGACCACAGACAGACCATGCATTTTGGACATGAATTACAAAAAGATGAAATCACAGAGCAATGGGAAAGGTTTTGATTTTTCGTTTGTTCAAAAAATGGTGCTAGGACAACTGGATAGCCATATGAAATAGTTAAAATCTGAGCTAACTTTACATGAACACAAAAATCACTTCCAGGTGAAGAACATAATTAAATGAGATAGAAAAATAGTGTCTAGATGACATAGAAGAGTAAATTCATGACCTCCAAATAAGGAAAGATAATTTTAAACAGGGTATGAAAAGTACTAAGCATAAAGTAAAAAAATCTAATAAATTATGTAAGAACATCTCTGTGCCAAAAGATAACATTTAAACAGGTACCCTGAACAATTACAGAATGGAAGATATTTGAAATCTATTTAAACTAGCAAAGGATTCTTACAATATATATAGAATCCCAATGAATCAAAATACAGACAATCCAGAAGAAAAGTGAACAAGTGACAAGAACAACCACTTCTCAAAACAGATTTCAAAATGGTAATGGTCAAAGATGAAATGCTCAAATTCATTCACCTACCATGAAAATGCAAATCAAAATCCTTAAAGATGGCTACAACTTTAAGACTGGCATAGGGGCTGGGGAAAATATGAAGGAAAGAGAATTCTCAAATACTGCTGGCAGAAGTCAAGTTTGGTAAACCACTCTGGAAAAACACCTTGCATTTTCTACTCATGTCATATCCTAGAACCAAATTTCCCTCTTAGAGATAAATCCAAGGAAAATGACTGCACTTGTGAATTAAAAACATGAAAAACATTAAAAACAACAGGAATCCGGCCTCCCCCTAGGGCACAGGCCGTTAAGCGCCATGCTGCGAAGCTGTGTGCAGCCTCTGCAGCCCAGGTTCCATCCGGCCGGCCAGGGAGATACCCACATGGCACAGCAGACCACCCCTCTCTTTCTGGTGAATCCTCTCACCCTCCCACACATCTGGCCTATACCCCAGTTCTTGTATGCATGAATAAATAAATCTTTAAAAAAAAACAACAACATCATATACAGGAGTCTCTTAGAAGCATTATTTATAAGGGCCACAAACTGAAAACCTGTATCAACTATAAAATGGATAAATTATGACATAATTACACAAATGAATCCTAAAATAATAAAAAGGAACTAGAGGTGCACATAACAAAGATAAATTGATACAAAGAAATAAAAATGTGATTCTATATGACTCAAAAGTAGACAAAGCCAAACCACAGCATTTAGGGACACAGACTGAGGAGGTAATTATTTTTTAAAAACAAGAAAACTGTAACCATAAAATTCAGAGTAATGGTTATTTTGGGGGACAAGGATGGACTGTTATGCAAATGAACATTCAGCAGTGTGTTTCTGTGGTGCTGAAATCATTCTGGTAACTTAACAAATTACAATTACCAACATTTGAATATACTTATTAAGTTACTGATACTTTCCATTTATGTCAAGTGACATTAGTTTCCTATTTACTGTAATATCCCAGTTTCCATTCTAAATGAACTTAGAGGTAAAGCAACAACTTAAAAAAACACAGAGTAACAAACAGTAAAACTGGCAGGCACAGAGGGCAAAACTGTTGACATAAGTTCTGAAAACACAGCTGTGACCTATAGCTTTGACCATGTATTCTGGAATACTTATCACACAAACGCAGCTTAATCAAGAAGATAACAAAAATATAACTAAAAACAAGTTTACTCCTCTGTAAAGTCTAAATAAATTACCAACCAGATCCACAGACATAGCTGTATTACAATATTCTAATCAGTGAACTGACTAAAGCAGCCAAAACGTCTGTGCATTCTCTCCCTGGTATAAAACTGCCCAAGGTAGAAAGAAGCATAAACTCAAATTAAAGCTGCCCTGAGGCTCAAATCCTGACACTAACTAGTAGTGAGACATTTCTGCAAATTACCATGCTTTTTGCAAGACCCGTTTCTTCATATACAAAGTGATAACAACATATACCTTAAAAGCAAATTATTTCACATTTGTGAAATTAGAAATAATTATTAGAAATAATTAGAATGACAATAATATGTACATTTTTTGCACTGTCTTAAGGGGTAAGTGGGTTTTTATGTAAACATTATATCAAAATGAACTGTATGTAATAGGCACGTAATAAAGCACTTGCCTGTTTTCTCCCTTTCTTTTTGCTCTCCTTTGGAAATGCATGGAACATAAAGCCACACAGTAATTATTAAGCCTGCCCCAACACTTACACCTGTACCCCTACCACCACCCCGCCACACACACCAAAACAAAGTCCACATGCACACACTTAAACCTTCTCATTTACCCTTTGGTTAATAGTAAGTGACTAAAGATCAGATATTATAATATCTCTATTTCACATGTGGACTGAGGCTCAAGAAAGTATTCATAGATCAGTAGTAAAACTAACTCTAAAGCCTACTTCTACCATATCATTATCATTGACTTGGTGTTTCAGAAGTTTTAGTACTAATAAGGAATCAATGCTATTTAATGAGAAAAAAAATTATGTGTTTTTAGAAAACGAAACAAAAAAAAAATCTGAAAATTATCCAGTGGATCTATAATTCAAATCGGGAATCACATTATTAAAAAAATTTTAGGAATTTAATTTTAAACAATTGAATTTTATTTCAAATGATAAAAATAATTACCTGAAAGCAGCTATAAAGTGTATTCCAATGAAGTGGTAAATTCCTCCTAACCTCACCCCACATTCTGAAGACATTCTCATGTAAATATAACAAATGGTAACATAGTCCCAGCTTCCACACCCTCAAAAATTTGTTAGACCTTAAAAAGGGAAATGTTTCTTTAAATATATATGAAACCAAAAAGCACTACTCATATACTTCATATACCTATATACACTTCAATTTTCTGAAGTTGGAAATCTATTTTTACGTTTCCATTTTTAAATAAAGATAGCTTACAATGTTACTTCTGTAGCTTACTCTTCAAAATTAATTCTTAGTGAAAAATAATTACCAATGACTTTATATATGAAAATGGCAGAATAAACATATAGGATTTGCTTCAAAATAATGAGGGAGAGATGTGTGCATAGGGGAAGAAAGGAAACAAGACATGACAAGACATGACAACAATTTTAAAACTGGACGTTACATAGGAATCAATGAGCTATTTTGTCTTCATCTGCATGTTTTAAGTTTTCCTTAATTGTTATTTTTAATGAAGTAAATTTTGACCACTGTTCTACGGAATGCTTTGTCTTGCTTCATTGAAAAGTTTCAAGTAATCTTATTCACCTAGTAGAAATCTAGGTTTTTAAACATTAAGTATTATATTTTTGCATTTCATATAAAAGGTGTTTTAATATTTTCTTCTAGCTGGAGCAGTAAAATCCTGTGAGGCTACAATGCTATGATTCCTGTTCACTGACAGCAGCTAATGTTGCTGCCTATAACTATATGGAAGTTGAAATGTAATTAACTGAATAGTAAGGAGCATTCAAACTAATCAAATTTGGCTGTTTATCTCCAACACTGTTTCTGGATAGTGTCCTGATCCAGATCTGCTGTAGTAGATTTATCAGTTTATCACACCTCATTAATACTGACAACTTAGATGGCCCAACTGGCTTTGGGTTCATCCCAGGTTTACCAGTCAGTCTTCAAATTATTAATATAATCTCTATCTGATACAGGTCTTTCAACAGGAGGAAAATACAATGATTGATGAGCATAGCTGGTTCACTTCATTTGAAGGCTACAATTCTCAATGTTAATAATCTGATATTCAGGTTTATACCTCAGACATGAAAACCCCTGGAAGCTAAACCCTTCCTAGATGTAAATAATAAATTGAACTTCTAAACATATGAATTCTGAGAACCAGAGTCTGGTTCATAGTTCATCAGTTTCTGCCACACTTTAACAACTGACTCATCGAAGCCTTCCCGAGAGGCAGCTCTTTTTGCCATGCTGACTGCCTTGGGAAACAGCAACCTGTATTTTATTTAACAAACTAGATGAATGCTGCTTATAATCTGCAAACGTACAAAATATACCCAGCCCCATGACCCCCACAAAAGGGCAAGTGCATATATTCATATGTCATAGCTTACAGAGCACTGTAACACTAGCTCATTTATTAGCCAACATCCTCAAAGACTAACAGGATAAACATGTTTATTCCCAATACAAGTGAGATAAAAGTAATAAACAAACAGGTTGCTAAGTAAACAGACAAAAGTAGATTAGTGTTCAGGTCTTTGATTGGCAAATTCGGTAGTTCCTTCTACTTTAGACACTACAGTGTCTAAAAGGACAACAGAATAAAACTAAGAAAGTCTTAAGTTTCTATCAAGAACACCAATGATTATATTCTATCATCTATGACCAGTCAGAAAAACCCTCTAATAAATAAGAAAGATAGTCTTACACAAATCAGGACAGACTATAAGAGAAATGCTCGAATTTTAATAAAGGAGGAAAATAAAAGACTTACAAACAATATTGAAATAAGTGCAAACAGAACTAAGCAGTTAATTTGGAAGCAAATGAGGAATTTTAATTTATATGTAAATGAAGAGGCCTCCCTGGTGGCACAAGGGGTTAAGACACAACTATGAAGCTATCCGCAGCCACTGCAGCACAAGTTCAATCCCTGGGCCCACCAGGGAGCAACCCACATGGCGGAGCAGACCTCTCCTGATTCGCCCACTGCTCCCCTCAGCAGTGAACTTGGGTCAATCTGCCTGTTCTGTTTCCCACTCTGTCTCTGGTGAGTCCTCTCATCCTGCACACCTCTGTCCTGTACCCCAGCTCTTGTATACATAAATAAATCTTTTTAAAAAACATGTAAATGAGAGTAAGTACCTTCTTTCAAATCTTTTTTTTAAAAAAAGATTTATTTATTCATGCACACAAGAACCAGGGTACATGCCAGATGTGCGGGAGGGTGAGAGGATTCACCAGAGACAGAGCCGGGAACAGAACAGGCAGACTGACAAAATACATTGCTGAGGGGAGCAGCAGAGGCCGGAGAGGTCTGCTGCGCCAAGTAGGATTCTCGCCAGAGGGCTGGAATCAAACCAGTGCTGCAGAGGCTGTGGACAGCAGCCCAGCACTGCGCTCAACCACCTGAGCCACCAGGGGAGGATCCTCTTCTTTTAAATCTTGTTAGAAAACCTAATGCTTTTGTATTCTTTATGAAAATATATTGTTTATAAGATTAAAATCACATACGTGCTCATATTGCTTATAAAAAAGTGTACCATTATCCAGCAATTCCATTCTAGGTATTCACATCCCAAAGAAATGAGTGCATGTGTTAATCAAAAAATCTGCATAATGATATTCACAGCAGCTTTATTATAATAACCAAAAATTGAAAATAATCCAAACGGCCATGCACAAAAGAATGAATTAACACATTTTGATATATTTGTACAGTAGAATACTAGATAGCAATGAAAAAAGAAATGCTGATACATGCTACAAAATTGATACATCTCACGATACCATGTCAAGCAGAAGAAATCAAGCAGTAAAGTACAAAATTAACTGATGTTAACCAGAGTTGGAAAAGGAGTATGGGAGGTTAAGGGGAGACAACTGAGAAGACACAATACAGAGAATCTCCTGAGCATAGCTATCCGCAGCCACTGATCTTGATCTGAGAGGTGGTTACATAGGGGAAATTTCATCAAGTTTATGATTGGTATACTTTGCATATTAATAAGTTCTACTGCAGTAAAAAATAAAAGTTGGCATATTTATTGGAACCTTTCGCAAAACACAGAACTTCCTTTAGTCTTACATTTTAAAACACAAAACTATGCCAAGAACATAACTATAATTGGAAAAAAGGATCTTATACTAAAATTGGTCCACAGTAAACTAAAATTATCACAAAAACACATTTTTCAAATTTTGTTCTAAAATGTATACCTTAGTTTGCTGTATGCTTCCAAAGGTGGAGCATTGCAAAGGTTAGGGTAGTCTCTAGCCAGTCTCATTTCAAAGTTTTCAACATCTTCTAGAAATGAAATAACTAAAACCAAATTTCTCAATGAATAGACGAGATCATCTACTGAAAAACAAGAGGGGAAATGGTGAAGTAGCAGTTCTAAGAGTAGGTATTTTTAAATAATGACTATGAGAAAGAATTAACAAGGAAAAAAGGATTGCTGAGGGTCTAATTAAGATTCAAGAACTCGGGGCCTCTTTGGTGACGTAGGGGTTAGGTCTCAGCACTATCAGTTACACTACTGCAGCCCTGGCCAGGGAACTAAATCACGTATGTGGCACAGCAGACCTCTCCTGTCTTGCCTGTTGCTCCCCTTAGCAGTGTATTTCAGTAAATCTGTCTGTTCTGCTCCCCACTGTTTCTGGTGAATCCTCTCACTCCCCCAAGTCTCTGGTCTACTCTAGTTCTTCTATGCAAAAAATAAAAAGAAAATCTGCCAATATTTAAAAAAAAAAAATTGAAGAACATGAATGTTTTAGTGGCTACAATGTGCAAAGTTGTGCTTTTCTCCAGATAAGTGCTTAGTAGCTCAGAGTTAGGTACACAGAAATGAGAAAGATTATCTGACTTACGGTTGATCATTGGTTAGACAGATGCACTGAGGGAACAAAAGTGCAGAGCAACTCAATATATTTCAAAAGTTACATAAAGCTCGAAGCTAGATAAGAAAGTTAAGGCAAGAGGAGGATAAAAGAGGTATCACTGGACAGGAGAGAGAGCTATGTGATCAGGAAAAAAACTGGCAATATCTATGTTCAAAAAAGAAAACCAGAATCCAACATGAAAAAATCCATGAATTAGTCTTTTATATTAAAGTACTGTTTATTCTCATTATTTTAGAAAATGAAATGATCCTACCTACCACCAATGCAAAATTCCTTATTGAAGAGAATTAGAAAGGTTCCAAACAGAAAAGGACAAATGTTTAAGCTGTATTTGCATATCTATATGTTCCTGAGTGTTACTATATAAACCCAATATTATTCTTCCCAGTAATATTTTGAATCAATTAAGGAACCTTCCAACTTCTCAGTCAGTGATACCTCCACCAAAAATCGGAATGTAAGTAAACCAGTCACCCATTTTCAGTATGTCACCCTTTTAACAGATGTTTTTTTAATATGTACATTTAATTTGCTTAAAGTCAAGCCATATAATCAAAAAAATATTTCCTATTTCCAAATTCTATCTAGTTTGACCTTAGAAGATACTGGTCAGTAACAATATGTAATGAATAAAGTTATAAAGTAGAGAGGAAAAGGGTAACTAAAAAAAAAATTGGAAAGAAACAGCACAACAAAGGAATTAATTTCAGTAAAATTATATTATCAGCATGCTTGACCCTATAATGAAATAACCTGTAATAAAAAAGCTTTGAGGTAACAATCAAGCTCACTCTACCATGTGAATATAAATTATTCAACTTGTTTAAATGTAAATACTACTTACTGGGTGTCTATTATTTTGCCCAGCACTGAGCTCTGCTGCTTTAGCGCACACAGAAGCAACATGTCACTGTCATGAAAACAGTTAATAGTAAAGAGTTATACCTGAATCATCAAAATTTATCACAATACAAGTAGCATATAATGAAATGCCAAAGTAAAATAGTTATAATAAAGTATTTACAACTTAATGTGATTATTTTTCTTCATAAAAGCAATCTCAGAAAGAGATGATGATTTGAATAAATCAATTAGAAAAAAAAAAAAAAAAGGTGGATATTATGCCAAAAATAAATCACCATCAAACCTGACAGGGGTATCTGCTCTTTCTGAAATGTCTAGCTATGGCTTTAACTAAAGAGTCACAGCTGCATTCCTGCTGAAGGGTTGTGGTGATTAGAGTCACCACTTAATGCCAAAGAAATTATACTCACATACATACACGTACACATGAGAATTAATACTTACATACATTTTTGTATGTGAGAATTATACTCACATACATTTTTGTACACATGAGAATTAATGCCAGCATCTTAAATAACATTTACTGTCCTTCTAATATAATGCACCAGTTTACTATTAAATTTTTCCAAAGCTGTGGAAATTAAACTGAACTTACAGTGCATTTTTTCACAGAAACAATGTGAATAATTGGCTGGCTTTTGACTAGCCCAAATTAAAAAATATTTGCCTATTAACTTTCCTCTGTAATAAATGTTCTGCTTGTACTGGCACACATCTTCAAAACACATATATGTTTCCTTGCTTTAATTTCATCACTTAGCCTATACAATATTGCCTACAGACTATTTTTTACTTTTTGTCATCTTTACCCAGTCTTTGAACAAATGCTGTCACTGTCTGACTAGCTCACTGCAAATGCAAATTTGCACCCACCAGCAACTGAATGCCTTTTAAAGATAAGCCTCCAAACACAGAAGTTATTCATACTATTAACATTAATAACATCAGTAGTACTATTCATCCATTTCTACCCATAAGTTAAGTGAGAAAGCTTCTCACCATCTTCTCCATTTCATCCAACTTAATGAGGACATTTTCCCTTATTTTAACATCTCTGAGGTAAAGATGTACTCACAGTCAGTGGCATATTATAATTGTGCTATATAGACAGTAATTAAAGTTGTCATTGTTCATCCATGAATTCAGTCAGAGCGATTCACTTTGCCATCAACTGAGTTATTTGTATTGTTAGTTTCAAGCACATTAAGTTTAACTACCTTTAAAATGTCTTTTAAAATATTACTCTATAAAATCTGCACTGTGGTTACTATGTACAAAGGTACAAAAATTGGCATTAGCAAATAAAATGCCCATAATTGCTAGTAATAATCCCAATTGTCTTCTTATAAAACAAAAGTAAGGTGGTTTATGGGATATGAAAAGTCACAAGTAGATGAAGCTGTATTATGTCTTGTTACTGACAAACACACAAAAGGACAGCCTATCACATGCCAAGGAATGCAAATGAAGGCAGAAAAAACTACCAAAACTCTGGCAACAGAAGACTGAAAACCAATGAGTTGCTAGTGCGACCAATTATAGACAGATTAGGCATATGTTTCTTCTTATACTGTACGCAAAGTAGTATTGTCTTCTATTAATGGCAACTCCTATTAATTTTTAAGACTTTAAAAATAGGAAACACCTTTATAAGCTTCATGTTTCCATTTTAAGATGGCACCACCATTCACTCAATTATTAAAATCAGAAACCTGGACATCATCCTGGACTCATCCCGTGCCTTCATTATTACTCTATCTCCAAAATCAGAACAGTTCTCCTTATTATCTCCATTACCCTACTATGGTCCAAGGTACTATCACCTGTGACCTGGACACTGCAATAACCTAACCCTCTCCTCTTCCAGCCCATCCCCCTCTTCCCCAAGACAGCATTCACAAAGTAGGAATTCTCAACTTGGGCACTAGTGACATTTTGGGCCAAAAATGTTTCTTTATAAAGAGCTAACCTGCATGTAACACAATGTTTAGCAGCACCTCTGGCTTCTACCCACTAATGACAGTAATATACACACATCATCACCCCTAGTTGTAAGAATCAAAAATGTCTGCCAACATTTCCCCCACAATGCAAAATCACTTCAGCTGAGAAGCACTAAACTTAGAGGATAATTTTTAAATGTTCCTATGCCTAAATGGTTTGTTTTATTTATAATAAAATCTACATTCCTTAGAGAGTCCTTATTAAACCAAACCTGATATAATCCAGACTGGCCTTTCTCGATAACTTCATGTGATGCCACTACCCTCTTCCTGCATTCTGCTCCTCCCCGTCACAGAATTACCTGAGGTCCTAATTTACCACACTCTCTCAGTTCCTAAATTGTCATTATCATTCCTGCTATAGATTTTGCCTTTGCTCTTCCTTGTGCATGGGCCATTTTTGCCCAGGTTCTGTGCATGTCTTAGCTTAATTTCACTCCTCAAAGATGCCTTTTCTGACTCTTCCTATTCAAGGTTTGCATCCCATTATTACCCTCCACAATATCTCATTTATGCCTTTTATGGCATTTAACAGAGAATATGATTATTTTGACAATATGTATATTATTTTGTCAATATTATTTTGTCAATATGTAATTGACAGAATGACTATCAACTACATGAGGACAAATACCTTGTTTGCCTTATTTCCAGCATCTAGCTATAAGGAAATAGAAGCAAACAGAACTGAGAACCTTAATTACTAGAAGGTTGGCTTCAATTATAACCTCAACACCGCATCACATTGCCCACCTATATTTAAGATCATATCCCCCTGAAGTAGAAGTGAGGAAAGCTGAAGGGAAAGAAAGAGCCTAACAATGCCCTCATCTACAAAATATTTTTGCCATCATTACATGCTCTGAAGGGTGGTGTGAATATTAAACAACACATATGTAATGAATCTAAAGCACTGGAAAAATGAATAGCATATTTAATAAACGATGGCTATATATATAAAGCACCAAACATATAACTACAAAAGACAACCGAAAAACTGACAGTTTTCTTGCCCTCTTGTAACTTACTCTACCACCAGCTCGCCCTAAATATGGTAAAAATGGAACTATGTACCTAAGAGATACCTTTCCTCTCTGGGTGTCCAGGAACATAATATACTAAAATATAGATTAGTTGTTTATATTTGGTGACTAGGGAAAGCCAAAACCAATTCACCATAAAATGACCTAAGAATGGGGGGGAGGGGAGAAAAAAATAGGAAAAAAAGGGAAAAAAATGACCTAAAAATTATTTTTTAGTTACAGCAAACTAAATAACTAGATAATTATTCAACTTTAGAATCTTAAGTTGATAACTAAAAACATCTAATACAAGTTTACTTACAGGAAATGAAATAGGTAAACTGAGCCCGTGAGTAGACTCAAATTAATAACAAAGAGCAAAATACAAGTTTATAATTAAAATAATTTATCCTAAATTCCTTTTAATAAAAAATGTTTCTGACAACATTCTGGATATGCACTTGGGAGTCTGAGGAAAGTAAGAGAGGAGTATATTATGAAAGGAAGACAAAAGGAAGACAGATGCCAGGGTTTGAATCCTAGTTCTGCTAATTACTTGCTTTGTCACCTTTGGAAGATCACTTAACCTTCTTTGTGCCTCAACCTCCTCATCTGTAAACAGACTTAATAGCAGCCACACTTTGTAGGGTTGTTGCAAGGATTACTTAAGTCTTGCTTAAAACAGCACCTGTTACATAAGAAGTCCTTTAGCAATTACTACATGCTATTATATTGCTGTTAATTAAATTGTTTCTTGGCATCACTGTGACTAATCACTACCATACTGGACAGCATATATATGGAACATTTCCATCACTGCAGGAAGTTCTACTGAACAGCACTATATCAGACCATAGGACTGTTAGAATACCTATTATTTCTAATTTTTTTTAGAAGATGCTTAGAAAACAGCATTGTTAACTCAGTGCAGTTTTTAATCTAGTAACTTTGACATGTAATGTAAACCGTGGGTTTTAGTTCTATTTAAGAGGTCAAATTAAAAAGCTTTGTTTCCACAGAGTTAGTGGTCACCATGTTTCCTCACAAATCAAAGGAGTGTGGGGAAGGAGAAAGTCTCCCTTCAATAAGGATCTCTATTCTAAGAGATAATTTGTTAAAAAGAGATTTTTTATTCCCTGTCTACCCTACATGAAACTGTCTGCTATACTCTCCCTTCTTAGCAAATGCTTAGAAAAAATTAGTTATTAATTATATTCAAATAAATTATCAACATTAAAAAGTATGTATTATAATAATTAGAACGCATACTTCTTTAAAACAGTAAATAAAAGGTCTAGAGGTGGACCTAAGAGTTACTCTAATTTGAAGTAGTGATTAGGATAAAGTGATATTTTGAGGTATCTACATCTGTAATGTAATATGAAAATATTTGTGACAAAAATCACAGTTATTGCTTAGCTGTGATTATCTCCTACATGCAAAATCAAATAAAATGTTAAATCTTACTGAAAGATTAGGGAGAATAAAGATGTGATTATTTTCCTATCTAAATTCATGAACCCCAACTTTTTCAAAAACTGCTTGCGAGATTAGATTTTAGTCTCAAAAACCTGAACTCAAACCACTACTTTCTAGCTGTGCAATAACCTGGAAAAGGTACTTTAACTTCTTTACCATCTCTGTGAAATGGAACTAATATCCAATAAAAGGACTGTTATTTTATCACATTATTTGACAAATATTTTATACTTTTTCATAAATGTGTATACTATTACAATCAGTATCCAAGTTCTGTCAAGTTTATCATTAACAGTCCGCATTGTGCATCAGAAACGCAGAGTTAGTGTCAGCTGGTCTAGGGTAGATTCCAACCAATGGTGTATTTTTAAAGTTCTCAATTCTCTAATGTACAGTCACCAAAAGTTCAAACTTTTTTAGTCTGCATAACAGGTACTCTAGTCACTGCTTACATCTCCGTATTTTGATCACTCTTTCTCAGGTAACCCATACTCCAAGCATACTCTCACTAATACTTCCTAAAGAAGTGGGCTACAGTAATGCTTCTCAAAATTCAGCCTTCATCAGAATCACCTGAAGAACCTTCTAAAACACAAATTGCTGGTCTCTATCATCAGAATTTCTGATTCAGTAGGCCTGGGTGAGTACAAGAATTTCTAACAAGTTCCCAGGTAATGTTGTATTTGTTATTTCAGGGACCACATTTTGAAAATCATGGGTAACACTAGACCACAACTCTATCCCTTTGTATTCACCTGGTATGGCATTCCCATCTCTGCCATCCTACTCTTATCTCATTAACTTTCACGTTTCTTAAGGGTATTCGTACTCCCATTCATCCTCCGAAGGTCAGAGGAGTGGACTAGCACAATGTGGGATATAAACACAATGGAATACTACTCAGCTGTTTAAAAAGAAAAAGGAGGGCCTCCCCTGGTGGCGCAGTGGTTGAGCACTGGGCTGCGAAGCTGCCCGCAGCCTCTGCAGCGCCGGTTCAATCCCCGGCACTGGTCCCACATGGTGCGACAAACCTCTCCTGCCGCGCCCACCACTCCCCTCAGCAGTGTACTTCGTCAGTCTGCCTGTTCTGTTCCCTGCTCTGGTGAATTCTCTCACCCTCCCGCGCTTCTGACTGTACCCAGTGCTTGTATAAATAAATTTTTAAAAGACAGACAGACAGACAAAGACAGAAAGAGAAAAAGGAAAAGGATGAATTCTTACCATGGATGGATTGGAGAAGATAATGCTAAGTGAAGTGAGTCAGGAGAAAAACAAATACTGGTGGGCAGTTTCACTTACATGTTGAATATAGAGAAATTAAACAAAGGCTCAGCCAAAACCAAATCAGTAACAAACCCTAGAAATCTGTCTTTGGAATTGAAGCTACCATTAGGGGAGAGGGAGAGAGGAAAACAAACAGGGGAGAAGACACATGGACTGTGATTAGAGGGCTGAGGATGTCTTGGTGGAGGGTATGGTATAGAGGCATGCATTTGAGGAGTGTGATCCTATGCCTGTGAATCAGTGTTGCAAACCAATGTTACATTAATAAAAAGATATAATAAAATTTTAAAAAGAATTCACCTTTAGAAAGTTCACATCAACATACTACCTCAAGGCATTTAATACCTACTGTAAAAATTGGTTACCAAAAAATACTACAAAATGATTTTACTGGAATACTACTATACAGAGTACATCTGCAAGCATACAGTTTCTCTGATAAGAATTAGGGGGGGAAAGATCTCCTTTGGGCAGGTGATTAGGAAAAGATAGGAAAAGCAAATGAACCATTTTCAAGGAAAATAAAATCTCAATTTCAGCCCCACCTTTCCTCTTGCTCAGGCACCTTGATGCAGAGCACCAATTCTATAATCAGTCATGGCCACCGTGGTACAGTACACCACTAAAACACAAGGGAAAAGCATTTAGACCAACCCAGGATTTAAGGAAGGAAGAGACAGAGGGAAGGAGAAAGGAGTGATAAGGGATTAGGAAAGGATTTGTTTGAAGAAGGAATAAAGATCTGAGTCTTGATGTGCCACCTCTGTACCTCAGGAAGACAAGAACTACATGTTAATTTAATGTCTTTATAGCCCCAATGTATAGTTCCCTGTAGATGTTCAGTAAGTAATGAATGACTCACAGTGAATATAATAACAAGAAAACACTTATTAATCTATTTCTTTCTCACAAAAGACGCAAACACACATCCATTGCAAGTAACAGAAACTATAAATGCAACCTAAATATTAAGATACTTAGCCTATACACTTATCAGGTAGGGAAAAGAATAAATTATTCTAATAACCAGTTGGGAGGTCAGGAAGTAAAAGGAGCCAACTGATAACCACATTTAAGTTTTTAAAAATGAAAGACTTCTCTAGGCCCGAGTGGTTGCTGCTGAAATGGGCAAGTTCATGAAACCCGGGAAGGTGGTGCTGGTCTTGGCCGGACGCTACTCCGGACGCAAAGCGGTCATTGTGAAGAACATTGATGATGGCACCGCAGACCGCCCTTACAGCCACGCTCTGGTGGCTGGAATTGATCGCTATCCCCGCAAAGTGACAGCTGCCATGGGCAAGAAGAAAATTGCCAAAAGGTCAAAGATCAAGTCTTTTGTGAAAGTGTATAACTACAATCACCTCATGCCCACCAGGTACTCTGTGGATATCCCCTTGGACAAAACTGTTGTCAACAAGGATGTCTTCAGAGATCCTGCTCTTAAACGCAAGGCCCGACGAGAGGCCAAGGTCAAATTTGAGGAGAGGTACAAGACTGGCAAGAACAAATGGTTCTTCCAGAAGCTGCGATTTTAAATGTTTTGCTTTGGTCATTACAGATAACAAAAAAAAATAAATAAATAAATAAATAAATAAAAATGAAAGACTTCTAAATGAAAAACTCCACATTGCCTGAGTCTGAGTTGATTTCATTATTATCTCAACATAACTAAAATTTATAGGAATCGTGGAAATCAGGAACAAACACTAATTTTATAATTTTACAATGAAGAAGCTGGGGCCCAGAGAAATAATGATTCAAAGACACAGGCTAGCTAATGGCCTAGTTATAAATAAAACTCTAGGCTCTGGCCCTACACTAGTTTTCACTCTCTTATACCATGGTGCCTTTACACTTACAAAATATCAAACATCTATCATTTAAAAAAAACAAACCATGGGCATCCCTGGTGGCTCAGGGGTTAATGACTGCGCTATCAAGCTATCATCACCAGCCACTGCAGCACAAGTTAGATCCCTGGCCAACCAGGGAGCAACCCACATGACACAGCAGACCTCTCCTATCTTGCCTACTGCTCCCCTCAGCAGTATATTTCAGTAGCTTTACCTGTTCTGCTCCCCACTTTCTGGTGAATCCTCTCACCTCCAGCACCTCTGGATTTCACCCCAGTTCTTATATGCAAAATAGATGAATCTTTAAAAAATAAATAAAGTTTAAAAGCCCAGATTAACCTGGATTTTCTCTCTGTATCCTTTATGAGAGAAGAAAGGAGTCATTTATCACCTCACTTTGTCTAAGAACTTATTCAAAGAAGTAACTTTGAGAATTTATTTTGCTCTTGGAAAAGATTCATTTCTAGTCTGTTTGCAAAATTACAAATGTAAAGCTAATATTCACAAATAAGCAGCCTCATAGAGCCATCAAAATTTCTCAATAACTAGGAAAACATAATGATGCCTTTCCAGGGTGGTACTTTCTAAAAATGTTAAAAAGCATAACTTCTTTTAAGGATTTATTTTCATTTATTTATGCATACAAGAACTGGAGTGTAAGTCAGAGGAGTGCAGGTGAGAGAACTCACTAGAGGAAGAGAAAGAATGGGTAGCAGAGCAGGCGGATGTACTGAAATACACTGCTGAGGAGAGCTGCAAGCCAAGACAGGAAAGGTCTGCTGGGATTAGCTCCCTGGCTGGGGATAGCATGACAGCACTGAGACTTTATCCTCTGCACCACCAGGGAGTCCCTAAAACGAAACTGTTGAAATATGTTTAACAACAAGCAGAAAACACTGGTTATAACCCTCATTTCTCAGTTTGACCAAAGGACCTCATCCTCTGACCCTTCTCATTAATAAAGTTTTAATCTACTACTAGCACTATGTGCTGATAAGCACCAATTAATGAAAATTCTTTACTTCCGGGAAAGTAACCTCATCATTTATCCAGATTATAATTTTATTCACCTTTTAAATTTAAGATTAATGTCCTCCATATCTAAATACAGTGCAATATAGTCTCATAGTTAAAAGCTAACTCTGTAACCTTTACAGCAACCCATGCCAGAGGCATGCATTTATTATTCCAATTTTACAGATGGAAAAAACATGAGATTTAAAGTAGTTAAAGAATCTGCCTACTTTTGCATACCTAGGAAGAGTTTGAATCAGAACGTGACACAAGCAATGTGACTCCAGTGCCAGGAAATCTCTTGGACAATGGACAATCACCCTCTTTGCCATTTAATCATATGATAGTGCTTCCTTCATCAGTCAACATATGAACTTTTAAACTATCTCAACAGTACAAGGTACACAATAGAGCATTTTCTCCCAAAAGTTAATTTAGGTATTAACAGTAAAGTACACCACAACTTAAGATGTTTAGTTTTTGTATCCTGCATAAAGTCATAAAAAATTCTGCACATTTGCTACTTTGTTCTAACTCTACTAAAGAATAAAAGAAGTCTGTATCAGATTTCTGAATGAGATAGGAAAAAATAACTTGATATAATCAGTGTCAACAGAACTTTAGGATAAAAGAGGGAACAGGCAGCTCAAAAAAATAAGACAACCAGGTCATGATCATGATTAATTATGTAAGAAACACGTTTTTCCCCTGTCTGTGCAAGACCTATAGGCAATGGTGTATCAAACATCTACCAGAACCTTTAAAACAAGTCAATAATTATGAAGAAAAATCTTGGCAGGGAGTCTATAAACAGTACAGGTAACATTTAATTCTTATCTTGATCATAAAATAAAGGGACACTTCTAAAAAACTCTGACCCATGTCTGTCACTTCTGACATATAAAAATAACATCATTTTGTGTTACCTCACAGGAAGAAGGGCATCTCCTCTTACCTTTGCACTTTAAGTTTCCAAAGCATCTGAAACCTAACCCTCTCTAAAACATTTCAAATTATTATCCCTGTTTATTTTGTTGCTTTGTTATTTTTGTTTCTTTTGGCTTTTAACTTCTCCAAATAGAAATGGCTGTTTAGGAGCAAAACTTCACTATCAACTTTGTATACTTTATTAGATATGTACAAGGTATTCACATAAATTATTTGCTGAATCTTAACTGAATTCCTATCATAGAGATGAAACAACTGAGACCTCCAAAAATTAAAAGTTCCATTGCAAGAACACACAACTACTATGGTGGAACAGAGATAAAAACCATTCTCTGTAAAATAAACTTAAAAATGCAAAGGATTTCAACATGCAGAAATGAGGTAAATGATCTTTTTTTTTGGTGGGACCCTCACAGGTGGCCGGGGAACGAACCGGCGCTGCAGAGGCTGCCAAGTAGCCTCGCAGCCCAGCGCTCAACCACTGCACCATCAGGGGAGACCCGATAAATAATCTTTTAATAGTCTGGGTTCTAGAAGAAAACCTGAGTTTAAGTTATAGCTCTACCATTTCTTAGCTGAGGTGACAGTCTACCTCATTACACAGGATACTCTACCTTATGAATACCACAAGTTATCAAACTATATGGTACCAACAATAAATGCAGTCATGCATTTGCAATACATGGGAATAACACACTGGATGATAAATACTGGCTGAAGTTATCAGGAAAAGATTTTACACAGACACATCCTACAACTCAGTGTTCATTTGCTATTTCCATTTTTTATTTGTGAGTTTTATCAATTACACAGTACAAAACATAAAATCTAGGTAACAATTTAAAGAATTATAAAGCAAACATCCCATGTAACTACCACAAAGTCATGAAACAGAATATTCCAAAAGCTGCTATACAATTTGTCCCATCCTCACTATCAACTTGGTAAATTTAATCTAATCTAATAAAATTTGATGAGTATAATTTAAGACTAAATGAAAATAACCTAACATGCAAAAGAGATATCAATACTTTAAAATGTTGGTACATAACAAATGCTCAGTGTTTTCTTGCACACAGAGACACTAACAAAGACATTGGGGAAGAAAGGCTAATACTAGTATGTGATCCAACTTGGTGAGACCATAAAACCCAAAATGTTAGGCTGGGGTTATGTAAGAAACAGAGTTAAGAAGCAAACAACATAGGGGAAATTAAGAAAATTCACTGTACAGTTTTGGGAGACAATTCCCAATGGATTACTCAATTTTCTGCGTGTCTTGAAAACAGAGGCATCAATTGCTTTTTTTTTTTTTTTTTTTTTTTATCTTCCCAGGAATTTGTGTGTACAGTAAGCAATCCTGGAAGAATGAAACAGCATCTCCCAGAGAGAAAAAAGGAGGCATGCTTAATACCCAGTATAAAGATTCAAGTTTCCCTAAGCTTAGGATTCCTCTCCTGTAACACAATCCATTGTATATTCAGGTGTTACATCCTAACACTTCCCTATGCAAACTGGGGCTTAAAGATCTGATGCAAATGCTGATTTTCTATGTACTGCTATTGCTGTAACTATTCATCTCTGACTAAGGAGTCTCAAGGCTTCTACTAGCATCCATTAAACCATGGAAGGTTAATATACTAGCCTGCCTGTACAATAAAATCTCAGACCCTTCACAGTTCTTGACAGGCATTAACTCGTAATCAATATTTATTAAAATTGGAAGAGAAATTCCACTTCCATATTAACAGAATGGATAAAAAAGGAGAACTCAACTACATACTGCCTTTAAGACACATGTATTAAGTACAATGAAAATGAATTTTAATAAATGAAATACGAAGCAAAATTTCACAGAATTAGGGGAGAAATATGCATTTCCAGTTATATTTAAATATTTTAATATCCCTTTCAACAAGTGATAGAACTGTAAAAAAAAAAAAAACAGGTATCAGTAGACAAAGATGATTTGAAAATACATCCACAAAACACCTTTATCTAGTTCATAATTACAAAATACACCAACAAGTACAGAATACATCCTTTTCAAGTGTGAAAGACATTCAACAAGACAGATCATATACTAGTTCATCAAACAAGTTTCAATAAACTTAAAAGAATTACAAAATGGAGTATATGCTGACCTCAAAATGAAATTAAATTAGAAATCAGTGATATTAAAATCATCCCCAATATTTGAAATTAAACACACCTTTAAGTAATCTATGGGTCAAAGAAGAAATCTCAAAGTAAGCTGAAGACTATTTCAAATTGAATAAAACTACAACCTATCAAAATCTGTGGGATACAGCAGTGCTTAAAGGAAAATCTATAGTTTTGAATGATTACATTAATTACATTGATTAATTAATTAATGTAATTAATTACATTAATTACAATGATTACATCAGGAAACAAATCTGAAGTCTATGACCTTAAGTTGCACTTTAAAAAGCTAGAAAGAGAGCAAAATACACTGAAGAAAATCATAACGGAAACACCACAATGAGATACCATCTCAAACCTGTGAGAAAGACTCTAACAAAAATACCCGAAACAAGTGTTGGCCAGGATGTGGACAAAAAAGAATGTACACTGGTCCAGCTCCTATGGGAAACAGTATTGCGGTTTCTCAAAAAACTAAAAATAGATCTAACATACAATCCAACAATTCCGCTCCTAGGTATCTACCCAAAAAACCCAAAAACACTAATTTGAAGGAATATATACACTCCAGTGTTCACTGGAGCCTTATTTACAATAACCAAGTTATGTACACAACCTCAGTGCCCAAGAACAGAAGAGTGCATAAGAATAACATGGCATATGCACAAGATGGAATACTACTCAGCTACTAAAAAAAAGAATTCTGGTCATTTGCAAAAACATGGATGGAACTGGCAGAGATAATGCTAAGTAAAATAAGTCAGGAAGGGAAAGACAAATACCAAATAGTTCCAATTATATGTGGAATATTAAAAAAACAAAAAAGGTCAGACAAAACCAAGTCAATAATAAACCCCAGAAATTTGACTGCAAAATTGAAATTACAAGATGGGAATGGGGCAGGGAGAAAATAGTGAAAAGAGGGCATAACAGACTATAGTGGAAGACTACAGTGGGTGCCATATCTTGGTATATAAATACAGGAATCTCCCTAATCAAGAACAAAGAAACTGAAGATTAAGTGCTAATTTAAGGTATATGTATCTTCAACTCACCAGATAAGAACAAATTCTTTTGCAAAAGAGTTTTGCAAAAGTGTAGTGACATGCCTCTGAGGAGGTGTTATCCTGTTGAATCACTACAGTGTTGTAAACCAATATTATCTCAATAATAATTTTTTATAAAATGTTAAAAGAACAGAAATAAATAAGACAGAAAAGACAAGAAAATCAGCAATGGTATCATTTGAAAAGAAAGTGTTAAACCAATAATGAAGACTGGTCAAGAAAAAACAAAACCATTAATATCACCAGAAATAAAAGAGGAGGTATCACTATGGATCCTACAGATATTAGAAAAATAACATAGGAGTCTTATAATTTATATCAATAAACAAGTTTCTTTAGAAATGCAACTTACAATAAAGGGAAAAATACAACTTACCAAAATTGACATAAAATGAAAAATCTAAATTACACTACAGCTTCTGAAGAAACTGAATTTGTGTTTGTTAACAAAACCTTCCCATAAAGAAAATTTCAGGTTCAGATAGTAACACTGATGAATTCTAGTAAACATTCAAGGAAGAATTAGTATCAACTGCACAATCTCTTAGTGAACAGTGGCGATACTTCCAACTTTATTTTATGAGGCCAGCCTAATACTGAAACTTGACAGAGATAATAACAAAAGAAAACTACAAAGCAGTATCACTCAAAGATATACTCCAAAATCCCTTGCAAAATAGTAAACATAAAAATACACTGTGATCAAGTAGGGTAATCCTGGTAATCAAAACTATTTTAACTTTTGAAAACCATCATTTGTTGATCCATTTGGACACTTGGTTTTTTCCTAGATTTTGGCTGCTACAAGCAAGACTATTGTGAACATTTTTTTGTTCACATATCTGGTATATAAATACAGGAATCTCTCTAATCAAGAATGAAGAAACTAAAGATTAAGTGCTAACTTAAGGTATATGTATCTTCAACTCGCCAGATAAGAACAAATTCTTTTGCAAAATGATTGTGTCAATTTATATTGCCACTAGGGGTGGGAGTGTAATTTCTCTCACATTCTCACTAAAACATACTATCATAATCTTAACAACGTTGGCCAATTGGATGGAAGTGAAATAGTTTCTTCTTATGGTTTTAGTTTGCACTGTCCTGATTACCAGTCAGATTATGATTCTGCACTTTTCCATCTGCAGGTAGCTATGAATCATGGTATCACTTACGTGAGTTGCAACTGGCATTGTTATTTTAAAAAATAAATCAGAAAATATCAGAGTGTACTACATAAAAGTTAAATATTATTTCATGAAACTTTTATTTCCATAGTGTATGCCTGTCCTGGGCCACAAAGTAAAATGTTTTTGTAGAGCTTCCAGCAATTAAAAGTCATTACTATTGCTACTTAATTACCAAAAATCCCTAGAGACATTTGGACAACTAACTGGTACATATTTAGGCTCACAACACAAAGGAATGTATCTTATAAAGAAAGCACTGAGATGTCTTTCAAGCACTAACAGGGAGGAAAAGAACAGAAGTGGGGGAAAACCCAAGGGAAAAAATAAGCAGTGTATTATATGGAGAACCCACCCGATAAAACCACCAGGTCTTTTTTTTTTTTTTTAATAAATTTTATTGTTATATTCCCCATACAATTGCAGCCCCCCCATTCTGACCCCAATCCCTCCCCTCCCGCCCCCGCCCCCCTAAAAGCGTCTCTGGTTCATATTTTTTATGTTGATTTTGATTTTCACTTTCTTATATTCATTTTCCTGGTCCCTTATTTAAGTTTTCTAGATTCCTGCTATGAGTGAGACCATCCGGTATTTTTCTTTTTCTTTTTGGCTTATTTCGCTGAGCATGATCCCTTCCAGCGCCATCCATGTTGCTGCAAATTGCATGTGTTTATCTTTTTTGAATGCTGAGTAATATTCCATGGTATATATGTACCACATCTTCTTGATCCAGTCATCTATTTTTGGGCATTTGGGTTGTTTCCAAAGCTTAGCTATTGTAAACAGTGCTGCTATAAACATAGGGGTGCAGGTGTTCTTTGGAATTGATGTTTCTGTGTCCTTTGGGTAAATACCTAGGAGTGGAATTGCTGGATCATATGGAAGCTCTATGTTTAGTAGGTCCAGAAATCTCCACACAGCTCTCCACAGTGGTTGGACCACTTTGCACTCCCACCAACAGTGCAGAAGAGTTCCTTTTTCTCCACACCCTCGCCAACATTTGTTGTTGCTAGTTTTTTTAATATGTGCCATTCTCACTGGTGTAAGATGGTATCTCATGGTAGTTTTGATTTGCATTTCCCTGATGACAAGTGATGTTGAACATTTTTTCATATGCCTGTTGGCCATTTGCATTTCCTCCTCAGAGAAGTTTCTTTTTAGCTCTTCTGCCCATTTTTTGACTGGATTATTTTCTTTGTTGTTGTTGAGTCTCATCAGCTCTTTGCAGATTTTTGTGATCAGTCCTTTATCATTAGTAAAACCACCAGGTCTTATATATATATGATGTACTTAAAAGCTCACTTCAAAATAATCACCCATTTTTCAGCAAGCAAGGTTTCTCTCAGCAATGAAGGATAAGAACCTGAATCCTGTTCTTGTAACTACTGAACTGAAAGAAAACTTATCTCTCCTTCTTTATAGACAACCTTTACGCCTACTTCAATAATTATCTAATTCTTGGGCTTACGCAAAAGGATTCTTTTAGGTCTCTACATACTACTTCTTTTCCCTCAGAATGGAAACAACAGCAAGAATCATCTAAATTCTAAATATTCCCTTTTTCTTTTCTTTTTTTCTTTTTTTAGTTCACAAAGATTTACCAACCCCCTACTACATCACTCTCTATCGGGAAATCATGCCGTATCTCCCTAAGAATTTTAACTCCTGGTTATATAGTCTTCAAAGCTTGATATCACTAACTAAAACGGAGAATGTTTTTTCTCCTTATACAGTTAAGCCATTCCACATATTGTGACCAACCTTCTGTAACATTTGTTCCATCAATGTCTCAACTCTGCCACTTTGCAATAAGTATTCTTTTTCATAAGAATTCCCTCCTCACAAGCTGTCAGACCAACTCCACCACAACTGGTGTAGTAAGTGTATGAATCTACCTGTCACTTAAAATGTGATCTTAAGCACATAAATTCCCGAACTTCTCTGAGAGCGGATCTCATTTCTGAAATGGATAAATCAATAGATATCTAGAAATAATGAGAATTACATAATCTTCTCTCTATTGCTTTCCTTTTTACTTAAATTTTAGTTTTGGTTTATATTCTTTCTAAATGCAGTAAAATGCCTTTATAAAGGGAGGCACCTAAACTGAGATACCAGGAAATATGGGTAAGGGGAAATGTGAAGACAACATTAAGTGAGTAAACTTACCAAGTGAGGTTATTATTGCTATGTCTATAAGTTCTTCTATGTCAAGATTCTGAAGAGACAGATACAGGTACTTCCTTGCCCAAAAGGCAGCAAAATTCTAAGAACCCCCCCACCACCACCAATGACCTACCCATATATAATCCCCTTCCCCTGAAGATATATCACTCCTGAGATTGTTAGATGGCAAAATAGATTTCTGCACATGTAATTAAGCTCCCTAATCAGTTGAGTATACACAAAAGGAGATAATCCTGGATGGGCCTGACCTAATCAGTTAAGCTTTTTAAAGAGTTCTAAAGGGAAGTCTAGAGGTCAGAGACAGAGGAAGTAGAGACAATGGAACTGTCTGCTTGGATGAAACCAGAACAACGCCATGTTGTGAACTGCCCCTGTGGACAAGTGGCAAGGAACTGAGAATGGTCCCTGTTCAACAGCCAAGAAGACAAGGATTTCGGTGATAGAGTCACAAGGAAGTCAATTCCGCTAACAAGTAGTTAGCTTGGAAGAGGATCCTAAGCCTCAGGTGAGAATTGCAGCCACAACTGACGTCTTGATTTCAGCTGAACAGAAAACCCAGCTCTACAGTACCCAGTTTCTCACCTCCAGAAATTGAAAGATAATAAATGGATGTTGCTTAAGCTGCTAAATGTGTGGTGCTTTGCTATGTATCAAAAGAAAACTAGTACACTCCCTCAATACAGGACAAACTAGCAAAGGGAAAAAGGGGTGGGGGTGGGGGACACACATGTATCTTTTTCCCCCCCGCAGCGCATCCTATTTCTTTGCACCATTGATTAAGAAGAATCAAGGGGAAAAAAATCAAAACTATGTAAGGCTTTAAACTTTTAACAATCACAATGGGCTTTTTCACACTCATCTTGTTAAATAACCATACAGTCACCTTCATTTTAATGACAGGAGAAAGGCTCAAAGAGTGACATCCCAACGACAACAACTACTGAAAGTTTAACTTAACTTCAGCCCAGGACTCCCTCCTGTACTTTTTAGTCCCCTTAAACGCTTTAAAAGAGCCCTTCATATCAGCAGTTAAATGTATTATTCTTCAAAGAATGCAGTGTTATTATCAATTTTTTATGTTTAACGCCTATTTAAGTATCTCTTAGCTTTATCAGAATATCAAAGCTAAAGAGGACACTAAGAAATTTCCACTGGTGGATCATTTAATAAACTTTTAAGTACATCTTAAAAATGAAAAAAAGAATTTAGCAAAAACACCTGTAGGTTTTCTAGGACTTTATTTAGATAGCAAACTTGTTTGAAGTGTTCTCTAAAAATCAAAGCAAGTAAACAGCCTTTCCAAACCTTTTAATATCTGCTCCCTGCGGCAAATTTTTTAGTCTGAAATTTTCATACATTATGAAAGAAAACATGGTACATTGTATTGTAAGTCGAAAGGTGGAGTCATTGAAATTCTGCGTGTTAAAATCGCGTAACTTTGTCCATTAAAATACTTTCAGACAGGAAATGTATTTGCGAAAATATGCAAAATACAGTATTTCTAGTCACAAACACGAAGAGCTAAACTATATCCACCTTCTGAACCCCAACTTTAACAGCAAATAAATTCAGCATCGTCACACATAAATTGCATTGTTTTGAACCTATAACCTTCCCAAACCAACTCCTGATTTATAACCAACTCCTGATTTATCATCTTGTCCGGGGCAAGATTCTCTGCAATGTAAAGAGAATCGATAAAATTCCAAATGCGGGGAGAAGTAGTGACGTGACAATCCTAACACCTGAAAATTTCTTAGTCCCTTACAATACAGAAGCAGCACCCAGTTCGGACCCTCCAATCGAGGCTCAGATTCAACTCCAGACACTCCAGTTTCCCAGCTCTTCTCCCCGCCCCCCACCCCCAGAAAGGAGGGAAAACAACTTTTATTGGCCTCCTCTCCCGGGGGACCGGCAAACTAGCGGGGCAGTGCTCCGGCCTGGGCGCGTTTCACGGGGAGGCCTTCGTCGGGGGCGGGGAGGGCAGATAGCGGGAAAGCGGGATTTCGACGCTCCCAGCACCCCAGCCCCGGCCCCCCGCCCCACCCCACCGCGAGGCCTGGGCCGGCCGCCACGCCAGGCGACCCCAGGACCCTCCGCCGAGACGAGCTCGTTGTCATGTGACGCCGCCGCCACTAAAACACCGCAGAAACGCGGGGCGGCGGGCGGCATTCGCACCAGCCCGCCTCGGCCCGGCCCCGCCGGGCGCGGGCGAGTCCCGAGAGTCCGGGCGGGGGTGCGGAGGGCGGGCTTGGCGGCGGGCCCGAGCGCGCCACAAAGGCTTCCGCGCCCGCCGCCGTAGTGCCCGAGCGGGCGGGGGCATAATTTTCGGGGCCCGCGGGAGGGGTGCGGAACGGCCAGGGTTCCCGGGCGCCCGCCGCGCCCCGGGTCGCGGGGCGGCCAGCATCGCCGCGCCCTGCACAGGCCCGCGCGGCCTCCCTCCCCCGCGCGGGCCCCGCTCCCGGCCCGCCCGCTCCCCGCTCGCGCTCCCTCGCTCTCGCCCAGCCTCCATCTTGGATCGGCGCTTCCAGCCCCCGCGCCGCGGCCGCCGCATTCCCCCTCTTTCCCGCCCCCCGCCGCCGCCGCCGCCGCCCGCACTCACCTCAGCTGCCCATACGGGCGCCGCCGGCCGTCGACCTAGTTTCCCCCCAAAAGTCTCCGGTGTGTTATTCCCGATGTGGGGGGGTTGTTACGGGGTGGTCGCCGGGGGTTCGGGAGCGGGGGCCGCGCCTTCAACGGAGCTGCAATCCTAACCCGCCATCTGGTGGCATTTTCCACACGCCAATGGCGCCGCTGCAGACTTGGGTCCGGACCGCCCTCTGCTGGCCGCGGCGCTCACTGCCTCACTGACGGGACGGGCCTGCCCGGAAAAGGGAGGGAGCTGAGGCGCGGGCTGGGGGCCGCGGCGGGGACGCGCGCAAACGCTTTCCTGTGGGTAGTGCGCGCACGCGCGCCAGCGGGGCGGGAAACGTGGCCTCTGCGTGGCGGCTCCGCCCCGCGGGCGAGCGCAGCCTATCGCGAGCCGCAGAGGCCGCTCGCTGAAGACGCTGTGGACAGTTCGCGGGCCGCGCGAGGCGGGCGGAAGGAGGGCCGTCGTGGCGCCTGCGCCCCGCGCGCCGAGCTGCCGCCCGCCATTTTTGTAGCTTTCCCGAGATCTGGGAGAGAAGCCCGCCCCCAGCCCCCTCGCTGAGGGCTCTCTTTAGGTCGTGGGCCGGCGCTTCCTCGCTGCCCCGCCGGGCTTCGGCTGCCTCTTTCTCCCCGCCCGGGACGCGCGCCGCGGGGCCGGAGGAGTTGGTGGCACAAAGCCCTGCTCCCGCCCCCGGGGTTTAACTGGGGCCTCGGAGTTTGGCGTTCTGTTAGAGATTTATTGTTGACTGTAGACCGGGCCCTTTCCCGGGTGGGGGTGAAAAGGTTTCGAGGACTGGTTGGGACCTCCCTCGCCTCCGAGCTAGACAGAGACGCTACAGTGCCGTCCCCAGGCCGATTGGCGTCGTCCCTGCCTCTGTAAAGCAGAGCCTCTGCGGTGCGGGCTTTGCATAAGGCGGCAGCATAGGCTAGTTAGTGAGAAAGGAATGTCCCTACGCTGGGAAAATGCAGGCTCGGCTTTGGAATTAGGTTTCTTCCTCCACAGCCCGAGGACTCGTGGTTCTGAAATGGACATGAGAATCCTGGCCCTCTCGCTGCCGAAAGGGAAACCGACTAACGTTATTAGATCGTGACCAAAATATCCCCTCGAACCTAGTAGCCTCTTAACAACTGCCTCTTGGTGGTTGAGGCTCCTTTACCTGCTCACAACTTTTAAGTGCAACGTGAATCCTTAAGCTCCCAGGTCATCAAGCCCCTATTTATGATTAAATTCTCTGTTGCTTTAGCCAACTCTTCTTTCAATATAGCTCAGTTGCTTTATAATGTTCATGGCCAATCTCCAATAGGTTAACCCTGTTTCTGATTTGTCTCCCAACGGTCACAGGCTTAACTACATTAGCCAGGATTATTAGTGGTTTATCGCTGGGGAAAGGCACCACTGACCTGATCAGGTATTAATTTGTGACTGGACTCTCAGCTTTTTGTTTGTTTGTTTTTTGACTCATCTCCGGCTCATTTCCTTTCTTATTTTCTATAGTAATTCTACTTTTCCTTTTTATTAAAGATCCCAGGCCCAGTACATACCAATAACTTCTTCTGGTTTCCTGGGATCAGAGCTAAGGAACGCCAATCTCTGCACCTTAAAATTATGTTACTGCATCCTGTTCACAACTCAAAAATTCTCAGTAATCCATTCTTCCCTTCTCTCTAAAACCCGTCCTCCTTGAACCCTATATTCCATCCCTTCCAATTCCCTTTTCCACAGATTTCCTGTGGTCTTTTATAGCTTCAGTATCTTATCTGCTCGCTTCTTCCTTTCTGTTATTTAACAGTTTCCACTGTTTTGTTTTAGATTCAGTGCTAACACTGCTTCCAGTTACTGTACTATAATCTTCCTTTCAGCATCACTGATTTTTCAAAAATCAGTGATTTTTCAAAAAGGCAGTGATCGCCTTTGTATCCAACTTACTCTTTAGCCTTTATCAGTCTAATTAGAGAACAAACTGAAACTATACTTTTCCACCAGAATTCTAATGTCATCCATTTTCTCATGCTACATTTTCCTGACAACCAGACTCTATCCCCTCTTTGAAACTTTATTTTCCTTATAAGACAGTTTCTGGGATCTAAACCTAATTGGTTTACTGCTTCCTTTTGTAGCTCCTCTTCCATTCCACAATTCAACTCCCAGTTCTCTACCACATTCTGTCTTCAAAACATAGTCTGTTCCTGATTTTTCCTTAACAAAGATTCCTCATATTCCACTTGCCAGTAATGTCCACCTTAAAATTCAACATTTAAAATAATGCATCGTATTTGAATTTCCTCATTTCTTTTAATAATATTGTAATACTATTTTTTAGCCTATTTTAGTAATTAAACATGTACATTAAACAGAATATATTAAACATAAACTCTGAAGCCAGACTGCTCTGGAACACTCTGTGACCTTGGACAAATCATTCCTCAACTGTAAGATGGAAATAATAATAATGCCTATCTTGAAGTGTTGCTCTATTAAATGAATCAACACATATAAAAATGCCAATAGTATTATTATATTACTGTTTTGTCTTACTAAGAACTTTTCAACATTTTTTTGTAAGTATCAAAAACTTGTCAACTTTCTAAGTTTATAATAACCTAAAACTTCATGTTGTCTTCTCATTAAATCAATAGTTGGACTCATGTTTGTAATTACCTAATTACCTAGCCTCTAAATTGTAGCCAGGTAAGGGCAGATTTTAGTTTTTAACCTTCAAATAAAGCCCAAATTCCATCATATATTCTCAATCAGAAACAAGAAAAATCCTTGGTTTTTCTCCTACTCTCTCATCAAGATCTTCCTTCCTAACCAACTCCCATTGCCTTACATTAGAACAATTATAATAGCCTTGAAAGTCCTTGTCTTTCTTTCACCTCCCTTTAAAAAAAAAATGATCTAATAAACCTCAAATGTAAGTAAAGAGCATTAATGTTCACTCTTTAGTATTTAGTAGGTGTAGGGGCAGGATAGGCACAGTGCAGGTTTTCTGATCCAGCCGACGGGTAAAGGACAGTCCTGGAGCCCTCGGTGTTTTTCTCAGGCTTTTATTGAGCTTTACATGTAGTGTGGCAGGCAGGGGTGCCAGGAGGCCAGAAGGCCTCCAGGCCCCCAGTAATTCTTCACTCTGGGCTTCTCTGGCTTCTTTCTCTCTTCCTCTCTGCTGCCTCTTCTGCCTCTGCTTCTCTCCATGACTAGCTCAATACTCCTCTCATGGCCCACAGAAGTAAACAAGATAGTTTGCAACAATGTAGCAATCACAGGTGCCCCATCAGGCAGGGCAATCCTAATGGTGGGAGGGCAGAAAAGCCTGAAAACCGTTTACCAAACCATTTACCCAACCATTTACCCTACAGTAGGCTAAAGAAACAGGTCCCATAGTATGTTAACTTTTTATAGAATCACACAATTCCCAGGACCCTCTGCTTGCTTACTGAAGATTCCACATTTCTTGGCAAAGATTTTTAACCACAATTTTCATGAAAAATTTCAAGTCATAGGTGTGAACAAAATATCAAAAAGGATGTATGGAATTAGTGTTGGTAGAGTTTATATAAAGTTTCTTAAAGTATATTTAAAGTAAGGAATGAAGTATTAGTGGAACAGCCTGTTGCCAAGTTCAAGTTTCTTGTAGTTCTTAGAATTTCTACCTTAGTAAGCTCATTTCAAATGACCAGAAATTGGGCTTGGTCTACTTATGTCTAAAAAGAAGACACATGCCCATTGCCTCTATCTCTTAGCCAACATGGTCCAAGTGAATATTTAATATTATAAATATTATAGTTATATTTGGGGCCTCCCTGGTGGCACAAGGGGTTATTAAGCAGTCCCCAGCCCCTGCAGCACAAGTTCGAACCCCGGCCAGCCAGGGAGCAACCCATGTGGCACAGCAGACCTCTCCTGCCTCACCGGCTGCTCCTCTCAGCAGTGTGTTTCAGTCAGTCTGCCTGTTCTGTTCCCTGCTCTGTCTTTGGTGGATCCTGTCTCCCCCTGCACCTCTAGCCTGTATGCATAAATAATAAATCTTATATGCATAAATAAATAAATCTCTTTTAAAAAGTTATATATAGGGCCTCCCCGGTGGCGCAGCGGTTGAGCGCTGGGTTGCGAAGCTGCCCGCAGCCTCTGCAGCGCCGGTTCAATCCCCGGCTGCTCCCCGGTCACCGGAGGAGGGTCCCGCATGGCGCGCAGACCTCTCCTGCCGCCCGCTGCTCCCCTCAGCGGTGTACTTCAGTCCTTCTGCCTGCTCTGTTCCCCGCTCTGGCTCTGGTGAATCCTCTCACCCTCCCGCGCTTCTGACTGTACCCAGTGCATGTATAAACAAAACAAGCAAACAAACAAATAAATAAATAAAACATGCCTCTATTTAAAAAAAAAAAAATCATGTACACTTTAAAAAAAAAAGTTATATATATAGAAATATACAGATTTAGGACATCCCTGGTGGCACAGGGGTTAAAGAGAGCGCTATAAAGCTATTGCCAGACAATGAGATGAGTTTGATCCCTGACCAGGGAGCTAATCCACCTGACGCAGCAGACCTCTGCTGTCTCGCCCGCTGCTCCCCTCAGCAGTGTATTTCAGTAAATCTGCCTATTCTGCTCCCCACTCTGCCTCTGCTGAATCCTCTCACCGCTCGCCCCCCCACACCTCTGGCCTACACCACAGTTTTTGTATGCAAAAATAAATAAATCTTTTTTAAAAATTCAATGTTAGTCCACTGACCTTAGAGTTCTGCTTAAAAAAGACATTCAGTCAACTTGTTTTCATCATCATAATGATGGTATTCCTTTCATAGAAGGCTTTTTTAAATGACACTATCTTTTATTAATTTTTTAAAAATATTTATTTATACAAGCACTGGGGTACATGCCAGAGGCACGGGAGGGTGAGAGAGTTCACGAGAGACAGAGCAGGGAGCAGATCTAGGCAGAAGGACCGAAGTACACTGCTGAGGGGAGCAGCAGGCGAGACAGGAGAGGTCTGCCTCTCCACATGGGAATCTTCCTGGCTGGCCAGGAATCGAACTGTCGCTGCAGAGGCTGCGCACAGTTTCATAGTGCTGCGCTCACCCCACTGCACCAACAGGGAGGCCCAACACTATCTTTTAGAGTAGTTTTAGGTTCAAGTTAAAATTGAGAAGAAGGTACTAACATTTTCATATGCCCCTTGACCACAAACATGTATACCTTCCTCTCAATTATTATCAGCACTTACCAGAATGGTACATTTTTGCCAAGAATCAACCAGTAATGACTCATCATAATTACCCAAAGTCTATAGTTTACCTTACAGTTCACTCTTGGTGGTGTACATTTCTATGGATTTGGACAAATATATAATGGCATACCTTTATTATGGTATCAGAGTGTTTTTAGTCCAAAAATTCTCTATGCTCTGCTTATTCAACCCTCTTCTTCCCCTAGCAATCACAGATACTTTTACTATTTCCATAGTTTTGCCTGTTCCAAAATGTTATATAATGAGAATCATATAGCATGTAACCTTTTCACTTCATAATATACATTTAAACTTCTCATTTACCCAAAGGACACAGAAACATTAACTCAAAAGGGCACCTGCACCCCTATGTTTATAGCAGCACTATTTACAATAGCTAAGCTATGGAAACTACCCAAATGCCCAAAAATAGATGACTGGATCAAGAAGATGTGATATATATACACAATGGAATATTACTCAGCAATCAAAAAAGATAAACTCATGCAATTTGCAGCAACATGGATGGAGCTGGAAGGAATCATGCTCAGCTAGATAAGCCAGAAAGAAAAAGAAAAACACTGGATGGTCTCACTGATAGCAGGAATTTAGAAAACCTAAATAAGAAACCAGGAAAAAGACTAATTGCAATAAAGTAAAAATCAAAATCAATAAGCAACTATAGACCAAAGACACACTACAGTGGGGGGCAGGGGGAGTAGAAGAGGGATTAGGGTCAGAAAATAGGGGTGGGAATTGTATGGGGAATATAACCAAAATGAAAATGCACGTTTTATGCAAAAATGAAAAATGATGTAAGAATTATATAAAATAAAATAATTTATAAAAAAATATATATATACACATTTAACCTTCTCCAGGTCTTTTCATGGCTTCATACAAAGATTATTGTTGGTGTTAAATAATAATCCATTGTCTGAATGTACCGCAATTTATTTATCCTTTAGCCTACTAAGGGACATCTTGGCTGCTTCCAGGTTAGGAAATAAAGCTGCTATAAAAACCTATGCAGGTTTTTGTGTGAACATAAGTTTTCATTTTCCTTGGTAACACCAAAGGAATGTGATTGCAGATTCATATGGTAAGAGTAGGACTAGCTTTGTAAGGAACTGTCAAATTGTCTTCCATAGTGCTTATAGTATTCTGTATACCTGTCAACAGTGTATGAGAGTTCCTATTGTTCCACATCTTCACCAACATCTGGTGTTGTCTATGTTCCAGATTTTGACCATTTTAATAGGAGTGTACTAGGATCTCATTATTGTTTTAATTTGCATTTTTCTGATGACATATGATGTTGTACATCTTTTCATATCCTGATCTATCTTCCTTGATGGAGATATCTGTTAAGGTCTTTGGCCCAATTTTTATTTGGGTTGTTTTCTTGCTGTTGAGTTTTAAGAGCCCTCAACAGGGCCTCCCCGGTGGCGCAGCGGTTGAGTGCTGGGTTGCGAAGCTGCCCGCGGCCTCTGCGACGCAGGTTCTATCCCCGGCTGCTCCCCGGCCACCAGAGGAGGGTCCCACATGGCGCGCAGACCTCTCCTGCGGCCTTCTGCTCCCCTCAGCAGTGTACTTCGGTCCTTCTGCCTGCTCTGCTCCCCGCTCTGGCTCTGGTGAATTCTCTCACCCTCCCGCGCTTCTGACTGTACCCAGTGCATGTATAAACAAACAAACAAATAAATAAATAAATAAAACATGCCTCTATTTAAAAAAAAAAAAAAAAGAGCCCTCAACAATTTGGATACTTCTTATTTTTTTTTTATCTCTTTGTTGAACTTCTCCTTCTTTATTGTATTGTTTTACTATTTCTTTAAATTATTTATCTGTATTCTCTTATAGCGTCCTTAGAATAATTATTTTGAATTGTTCATGTTTATCATGTCCTGAAAGCCCTATAGGCTTTCTCATTCTTTTTCATCTTTTTCCTTTTTTGCACCTCTAATTGGATAATTTTTAATAAATAAATTGAATGTAAAATTTAATGAAATTGTAATTGTCAGGCAATTCATGTATCTTCTTCATTTCTTTGTGATCCAGTTATTAGAAGTGTACACTGATGGCAAAATGTTTCCCTGATTCTTCATGATTCTTAAAGCATTGCATTTGAGGAAATTCACCTCTTCCAGACTTTATGAACTGACTTTGATAAGGAAAGGCCTTTACCTGTGGGTGGGGGCACTCTGAAGCATGCTGTGACCCTCAGTCTAGTGTTTCAGATTGCCATGAACAGGGGCATGTGGAAACTTTGGGTCAGGGGAGCATGATGATGTAATAGCTCAGACTGCTAGGATCCACAACATTGACAGCCATGTATTCCTTCGTGAGTGCTAAAGGGGTCCACACTGGCTACAACGGCTGTTGGGATCCCCAATGAAGCCTATAGGTTTTACAATTAGGGAGAAGGACAAGGATTTGGTAGCTAGAACCAGCGGTGTGCACACACTCTGCTGTGGGAATCAGTTGTAGATATGTACTTAGTGGGCGTGGGCCTGCTTGAAGACACACTCACAGTGGTAAGGGCAAAGGACGGCAAGAAGCACCAGGACCAACTTTCTGCACACCAGCAGATGTAAAGCCTTAGCTGTCAGCATGCATTTGTGTGGGCACAGGTTCTCACCACAGAGATGCATACAGCAATAAGACCAGTGACAGGAGTTATGTCATTGGTGGTCACTTGCACAGCTGGAGGGATTAGCTTCTGATGAGCCCAGTGGTGTAGGCCAGTGAGAGTAGAAAGGGTTTGACCTCCCTGGTGGCCTAGGGGTTAAGTCTCAGTGCTATCAGCACTACAGCCTGAGTTTGATCCCTGCTCAGGGAGCTATCCTACATGGTGCAACAGACCTCTTCTGTCTCCCCCACTGTTTCCCTTAACAGTGTATTTCAGTAAATCCACCTGTTCTGCTCCCCACTGGTGAATCCTCTCTGGTGAATCCTCTCACCCCCCAACTCCCTACACCTCTGGCCTACAGTCAGTTCTTCTATGCAAAATAATAATAATAATTGTTTCAAAAAAAAGAGAGAGAGAGAGAGTAGAAAGTGTTTGCTTGTGCTCACAAGCAGTTTTGAGAAATCTGGTTGTTTGTTTAGATTTCTGCAGTTGCAGGGTCTTGCCACAGGCTCATAACAGTGGAGGCTGGGAACAAGACACAAGTCAGTATTCCGTAGGTACTGTCCTGGAGGGGCTAGCTTCAGGTGAGCCTAGCACTACAAGCCCACAAGTCGGTATGCTGTAGGTACAGTGCTGGAGGGGCTAGCTTCAGGTGAGCATAAGGGTCCACAAGGCACTGTGGGGGGCCTGGCATTTGGCATGCATTCCACAGGTACATGCCTGGCTGTGGAGGTCAGCCTTAGCAAATAAGGCAGTAGGTTATCTTACACTCACTTTGATCTTGAACTTGTCGAAACCAGAACTGTGAGAAAATTAAATTTCTATTGTTTAAGCCACCCAGTTTGTGGCACTTTGTTTTGGCAGTCCTAGTGAACTAACACAGTGACTAATCTTAAAGGTATTTGGACTGGTGATATTCACTCATTGGCATGTCAATGTTCCAGCTACAGTGGTATGTTTTGAGTTTTGTATTATCTTTGTCATGTCAATATCTGGCATCAAAATATCCAGAATGTTAAATATAGAAGTGCTAACAAATTATAGTTCATAGAAATCCTATCTCCCCCCAAAAAGTTTCAAAATGTATTAAGCAGTTAAAATTGTAAAAATCACATTACTAAGTATATTCCTAAAAGCATGAATAGATATAAAATTACTTGCTTAATATTGTTTATGGTAATGATTGTTAAAATATTCCACAGACTAGTATCTTTATATGTCAAACCATCTTTCCACTACCCACACTCTTCCATTGCCAGGTTATGTAGAAGATGGATTATATGGCAATCTAACCTCTAACTCCATATCTTCATGTCATGATCTCAAGTAAGTTAGCATATGGGGCAGTAGTTTTCCTAGAAGCTAATCCAATAATAAATTATAACCCAGTAATAAATTACTACCCATGAAACTGATTATGATCACATAAATACACTTCACTAAATACAAACTAAGTGGTTTCCCAACTCAACCTCCTCTTAACCAAATCATCAAATACTAATGCTACTCTAACACTACACAACTTAATAACTGTAACATAATTTAAAAGAGACATTAATCTCTTATTTTTGCAAGGATTACAAAAATTTGTCATTATAAGAATATACTACTAGGGTTTTTTTCCTGGGGCTCTGAAGAAGTCTGTGTACTCCAGAGTCCCTGAAGCTTAAGTTCTAATTATTTCACAGGAAATCTGCTTTGTCATTGTGAGGGCCTCAGCCTTAACAATGAATGAGTTCTTCAATCAGCAACTCACCACATTGTTCTCTGATTTGCTCATACATCCTGCTTCATTTGCCAGTATTTTCCTTCTCAAATCAACATAACATTTCACCATAACAATCAAAATCAATGAATATTTCATGAATTTCTGCCCTATATTCAGGCCTATAGTCCCATTCAGATAAGGTATATTGTGGTCTTTTTTCTGAGTCTCTCTAGTTCGCATTTGATCATCCTTCACTCTTGTCAACAGTAGAAAGTGACACCATTTTCCATCACCTTAGACACATGAATAGACACTGAAAGTAGGAGAATCATGTTGGAGGCAGAGTCTTTACCAACTGGACTGGGAAACCATGACAAGAAACATAACAGCCTAAGCCAGGGTAAAAGAGCTGGCTAAGTTTAAAAATATGATCTCCTCTTAATTTATTTTTATTTTTATTCCAAATGTACTCCTTGTAAAATGCACAAATAGCATAGAAAATTTAACATGAAAGAGTAAAAATCTCCCCCACTCTGAAGCCTTAATCTCTTATTCAGTAGTTAATCAGTAACTATGGTTTATGATTTTCTCTGTGTGTGTATTTGAAGGGTTGGTTTCAAGGGAGAGATGATGACTCTGGCTTGATGCATGTTAAGTTGAGAATTATGATGTTACATCTTGGTGGGAATGTTCTAAGAAGTAGCTGGATATTTTAAACACGCAGTTGGACAAGTGAGAACTAATGAGGTAGATCTGGAATTCTTTTCTGTGTTGTTAATGTTGTGAGAGTGAAGAAACTGTGAGGGAGAAAAATGAGAGGTAGGAAAAAAACACAAAGCACAATTCTTAACCCTAGGCAACACCCATATTTCACAGGAAGCCAAGGAAAGCTAGGTTCTTATAAGAAACAAAAGCAGTTGTAAGTGAGGTAAGAAAAGTTGAGAAATGCGCCTGTTTTAGTGACATATAAACACCACTTCTCTTTGAAAATGGAATATAAATGCAGCTGATAGTCACTGTTACTACCCACAAGAAAACTCATAGCAAATACAACTACATTTTGTGTTGTATTTTACTATAGGACTTTCTATTGTTTACTCTTGTTCATTAGTATTCTATTATGATTTCCTGTATGTTACACTTTGGGTGTCTTGTCTATATAAACCTGTGAGGGTCACAAGTTCTCTCCATGCCTCAGCTTTTCAATTCTGCTCTCTGGCCATTGTATAAACATCCTTTCTATCCTACTATAGTAGGCAGAATTTTAAGATGTCTCCCAATGAGTCCAAATGCTGTTATCGATACCCTTGCATAATTCTCTCCCTTAAATGTGGGTTGGACACTGTGAGTTAATTCTATGGCAAGTTTTATAAGATGTCACTTCCATGATTAAGTTATATTTTAACTTTGTCTTGCTAGTAGACTCTATTACTTCTAGATTTTAACATTTTGATGAAGTGAGCACTAGACGCTCATATGACAAAGAAGTGAAAGAAGCCTCTAGCCAGTAGCCCTTGGTCTATCAGTGAATGTTGTTAACAACCATTAAGTGAACTTGGAAGTTGATCTTTCTCTAATTGAATCTTCAGATGAGATCATAGACTCACCATGACTACAAATTTAAGAGGTAATGTGAAGCAGAAGAACCAGCTCAATTGTGCTCAGATTTTTGACATACACAAACCATAAGATAATATGTGTTTACTTTATTAACTTGATTTATGTGATTACCGCACTAAGTTTTGGGCATAGCAATATACCAAATCCCTAATGCTAGTGATCTAAGAATTGCCCCAAATCTCAAGTATTTTCCAGAAGTGCAGGAAGGCTAGTTCAGGAGAGTGATGCTAAAGCCTGAATCAGGATAGTGACAAGGAGAATAGAAAGGAGTAGCACATAGGAGGTAGGGCAGGTTAGACTTGATCAACTTGGTGGGTGATTAAAGAGAGGCATCGGGCCTCCCTGGTGGTGCAAGGGCTTAAGCACAGCGCTGTGAAGTTATCCGCAGCCTCTGCAGTGCCAGTTCAATTCTCAGCCAGAGATGGAGCTACCCACATGGCGCAGCAGACCTCTCCTGTCTTGCCTGCTGCTCCCCTCAGCAGTGTATTTCAGTCTTTCTGCCTGTTCTGTTCCCCGATCTGTATCTGGTGAATCCTCTCACCTCCCACATCTCTGGCCTGTACCCCAGTTCTTGCATGCATAAATAAATAAATCTTAAAATAAAAATAAAGAGAGGCATCAACCTAGACTTCCAGATAGAGACAATTCACTAGGGAATAGTACACAAAATGTGAAATGATGAGGAGATAGCTTTGCATACTATTATGACCTGTTCTCAACCTAGAAGAAAATTTTAGTTTCACATGTCTCTGACCTGTTTTGAAGTAAATTTGTTGGTAAAGTGGATAGGAATCAACATAAAACAATTTTGAAATTGGGACATGGGTTTATGATTATATACTCCACATTATGTAATTCTCTCAAAATGTGTACATGTTTGAAATGTTCTGTAGTGAAAATATTCAATGTAAAAACTTTTATTGTGAAAGAGAGAAAGAGAAAAAGATAACAGAAGAAGAAAAAGAAAAATCAAGTAGAAGTAGGACAATTTTAAGCAAGGCAGAGGAGGAGGAACTTAGGAAATCCCCTAAACTGAAAAGGCAATAGCTATAGCTTTTAAGGGGAATTTATGACCTTGTTCACTGAAGGCCCCAATCCAGAATGAACTCTGAACTACAAGGACAGACCCACCCTATAGTAAGATGCTTAGAAAATCTCATGGGTATAAATGATAATAGCATCACCAAGAGCAGGATTCACTGTGGAAAATGATCTGCAAACAAGTCTGGCAAGAAAAGGCCAAGAGACATTCCTCAGAAAATGGAGCTGACAAGGAAAAATATCCAAGTATATAACAGTAAGTTTCTGAGATACACGATTGCCCTTGGCACTGTTGGTTGAGGAAAGGGGAGTGGGAACAAAGTGGGTGGCAGTAGATCTTATTTCTTGATGGAAATGACAAGATACTGTCCTGTGAAAGCTAAAAAGGAGCAATGCAAGACTATTACCAGTCATACTAGGATCAAAGCTATCCTACTGCCATCTTTTGTCATCCTCAAAGAATGGGCATGTTATCTGCAGAGAGCTGAATGGTTGATTTAAGGCAGCTGCAAATAAAAGACTAACAGTACCCATAGACTTGGACTCATGTAGGAACTCCACATCAAATCACATAAAGAGAAAACCATAGTACTACACAAGATGAATTATAGTCCTAAACATCACTCATGGGAATCAGGTCATCATGCATTTTTTTTTAAATATAGCATTTTTTTAAAGATTTATTTTTATTTATTTATACAAGCACTGGGTACAGTCAGAAGCGCGGGAGGGTGAGAGAATTCACCAGAGCCAGAGCGGGGAGCAGAGCAGGCAGAAGGACCGAAGTACACTGCTGAGGGGAGCAGCGGGCGGCAGGAGAGGTCTGCGCGCCATGTGGGACCCTCCTCTGGTGGCCGGGGAGCAGCCGGGGATCGAACTGGTGCTGCAGAGGCTGCGGGTAGCTTCGCAACCCAGAGTTCAACCGCTGCGCCACCAGGGAGGCATTCATCATGCATTTTTCTGGGACCAGATGGATCAGTGCTTTCCCCTAAAAATGTTGATGGACTTTTGCTAAGGTAAAGTGAACATTCCTTAATAAACTAAGACACATACTAAATTCTACCACTGACCTCACCGTACCTCTTCTCTTCCGTACAGATAGAATCTGCTGCTCAGCAACTGAGTCTGAAACCAGGTAACGACAATACAAGAAAAGAAAATTTTAGGTCAACATCTGGGATGAACATTGACTCAAAATTCTTCAGCAAAATACTAGTAAATCAAAATTCAACAGTATATTGCAAGGATTATACATCATGATCAAGATTTATCTCAGGGATGCAAGGATAGTTTAATATACATAAATCAATGCAATACATCATATCAACAAAAGCAAAGATTGAAAATCATATGATAACATGAATAGATACAGAGAAATCATTTGATAAGATTCCACATCAATATATGATACCAATTCTAAATAAGATGAGAATAGAAGAAATCTACTTCAATAAAATAAGCTTACCATCAATACAATACTTAATGGTAAAAATGGAAAACTTTCCTCTTAAGATCAGGAACAAGGGCCTCCCTGGTGGTGCAAGGGGTTAAGACACAACCTATGAAGCGATCCACAGCCACTGCACCACGAGTTCGATCCCCGGCCTGAGAGCTACCCCGCCATGGCGCAGCAGACCTCTCCTGACTTGCCCACTGCTCCCCTCAGCAATGTATATCTTCAGTCTGCCTGTTCTGTTCCCACTCTGTCTCCAGTGAATCCTTTCACCCTCCCACACATCTGGCCTGTACTCCGGTTCTATATAAAAACAAAACAAAAAAAAAAAATTAAAAAAAAAAACCACACCAAAAAGCTATTAAAATAGACAAATACAGCAAGGTGGCAGGTTATAACAACATACAAAAATCCATAGCATTCTTATATAGAAACAATAAATGAGAAGAAAAAGAAAATAAGCCCATTTTTAATTGCCTCAAAAATAATTAAATACCCTGGAATTAACCTAATTAATTAACCTAATTAATTAACTTAATTAATCCAAATACCTTGGAATTAACCTAACCATACAATGAGACTGCTAGATACTATTAAAGGACACAAAAAGGGGCCTACCTGGCGGTACAAGGGGTTAAGCACCGCACTATGAGGCAATCCTCAGCCTCTGCAGCATGAGTTCAATCGCGCTGACCAGAGAGCAATCCATATAGCAAAGCAGACCTCTCCTGTCTTGCCTGCTGCTCCCCTTAGCAGTGTATTTCAGTTGGTCTGCCTGTTCTGTTCCCCACTCTGTCTCTGGTGAGTCCTCTCACCCCTTGCATCTCTGGCCTGTACCCTGGCTCTTGTATGCATAAATAAATAAATCTTTTAAAAAAAGACACAAATAGTGACATAAGTAGATGGAAGGACATCCCATGCTCATGGATGAGAAGAATAAACATAATCAAAATTAATTTCCTGCCTAAAGCAATATATAAATTTAATGCAGTTCCTGTCAAAATACCAATAATAATTTTCAAAGAAATTGAACAAAAATATTGAAATTTATATGAAACCATGAAGAGGCATCAAATAGCAAAAGCATTCCTGAGAAAAAAGGAGAAAGGTGGGCATCTCATGTATCTGATTTCAAACTTCACTATAATGTTATGGTATTAAAAACAATAAGGAATTGGCAGGAAAATAGATTCATGGATCAATGGAACAGCATTGAAAATCCTGTGCATACCATCATGTAATTAATCTATGATAAAGAAATTATGATCATACAATGGGGTAAAGGATAGTCTCTTTAATAAACGGTTCTATCTAGGAAAACAGAAAAGTCACAATAAAATGATGAAATCTGATTATTTACTAACCCCATATGCAAAAATAAACTCCACATGCATTAAAGATTTAGATATAAGGTCTGCAACAACAAGTACAGAAAAGAAAAGACTGGCAATATGTTCCATATCAACAATAAAGATATTTTTGGTAACTCAACTCTATGGCAAGAATATTAAAATAAAAAATAATTTATATTACCAGAAGTTGAAAAGTGTTTCTATAGCAAAAAAGCCCCACAATTTTAAAAACACCCTGTTGAATGGGAGAAAATATTCACACAATACATAATTGAGAAAACATTAATATTCAAGATATGTAAAGAAAACACAATTCAACAATTAAAAAAAAACCAAAACAGAAAACCCAGTTAATGGATGGGCAGTAGATATGGAAAATTTACCATCGAGGTTATCCAGAAGACCAATAAACATGAAAAATGTTCATCACTGCCTCCAATAAGAGAGATAGAGGTTAAAAAAACACAATGAGATGCCAACTCATTCCCATAAGAATGGCACACATTAAAAAGACCCTCACCAACAAGTGCAGGAGAGGATGCAGAGAAAAAGGAACCCTATTGCACTGTTGGTAGGAATGTAAACTGGTACAACCATTGTGGAAAACAGTCTGGATTTACCTTAAAACACTAAAAGTGGAAAATCATATGACCTAGCAATCTCATTCTTGGACCTATATCCAAAGAATATGAAACCATCACAAAAACCCATGTTTCACATTGTTCATAGGAGCATTATTTATAATAACTAGAACATGAAAGCAACCTAAATATTCTTCAATGGACAATTGGATCACAATGTAATATATTCACACTATGAAGACACAAGAAAAGATGAAATGCAGCCATTTTCAACAAAATGTAGGAAGAGAATAATTTGTAGTAAAGCAAATCAGAATGATAAAAACAAGTACTGAAAAATTACATAGCAGACAATTTGATAATAAAAACACTTTCAAAAATCTGTGGGCATTAATAGATATCATAAGGACTCTAAGGTTAAGACGGAGGTATACAGAAAGTAACAAAGGGATACAAGGGATGGTGATGTTTTAAAAAAAGACAATTCATATAAAATAAATAATTAAATTGCAAAAACACAAAGATCGCAATTTTACAATTTGATCTATAGATCTAATGAAATCTAAAATGTCAAGATAACAGTGAGTCATTTTATGGATATCAACAAACTGATTCTAATGTTTAAATGGAAAGGCAAAAAGTCTAGAACAGTCAACACAATATTGTACAAAATTAGAGGACTCATGATACCTGAGTTAAAGACTTAATATAGTTATAGTAATTGAGACAGTGTGATACTGGTGAATGAACAAATGCATCAATGGAACAGAGAAGATAGCCAGAAATAGACCCACAACTGAGATTTTACGAAGGAGCAAAGGTGATACAATGGAGCAAAAATAATTTCTTCAACAAATAGTGCTCCAACAACTGAACATCCACATGCAAAAAAAAAAAAAAAATCGAGACATGGCTCTTGCATCTTTCGTAAAAATAAAAATAAAGTCAAACTGGATCACAGATCTAAATGTAAAATGCAAAATTATTATAAATCTCCTTGAAGAGAACATAAGAGGTGACCTAGATTACATTGGGCATGGCGATGCCTTTTTAGATAAAACTCCAAAGACATAATCCATGGAAGAAACAATCAATAAGTTGAACTGTGTTGAAATGAAAAACTTCTGCTCTGCCAAAGACAAGGTCAACAGAATCAGAAGACAAGTGACAGATTGGGAGGAGATATTTGCAAAAGACACATCTAAGAAATTTACCAAATTACCAATTACCCAAATTGTAGAGTGTTCTCAAAACTCAACAGCAAGAAAACAAACAACCCAAAATAAAAAAATGGGCCCAAGACCTTAACAGATATCTCCACCAAGGAAGATAGAGAAATAAACATATGAAAAGATTTACTACATCATATATCATCAGAAAAATGCAAATTAAAACAACAATGAGATCCCACTACACTCTTTCTAGAATGGTCAAAATCTGAAACATAGACAACACCAGATACTGGCGAGGATGTGCAACAGGAACTCTCATACATTGCTGACAGGTATACAAAATACTATAAGCACTATAGAAGACGATTTGACAATTCCTTACAAAGCTAGACCTAGTCTTATCATATGAATCTGCAATCACATTCCTTTGGTGTTACCAAGGAAAGTGAAAACTTGCGTTACACAAAAACCTGAATAGGAATGTTTATAGCAACTTCATTCACACTTGCCTAAACCTGGAAGCAGCCAAGATGTCCCTCTGTAGGTTAAAGGATAAATAAATTGTGGTACATCCAGACAGTGGATTATTACTCAGCACTTAAAAAAAATGAGCTATAAAGCCATGAAAAGACCTGGAGAAAGGGAAAATGCATATTATAAAGTGAAAAGACTACATGCTGTATGAATCCAACTATACAACTTTCTGGAAAAGGCAAACCTATGCAAACAGTAAAAGGATCAGTGAGTCCCAGGGATAAGAGTAGGAGGTAGGGGGCCTCCCCGGTGGCTCAGTGGTTTGAGCACCATCCTGTGAAGCTGTCCGCAGCCTCTGCAATATGGGTTCAATTCCTGGCCAGCCAGTTTGATACCCACATGATGCGGCAGACCTCTCCTGCCTTGCCGGCTGCTCCACTCAGCAGTACTTTGGTCTGTCTGCCTGTTCTCCTCCCTGTTCTGTACCTGGTGAATTCTCTTACCCTCTGGTGCCTCTGATCTGTACCCCAGTTCTTGTGTAAATAAATCTTTAAAAGAGAGAGAGAGAGAAAGTGAAGGAGGTAGGGATGAAATGGCAAAGCACAGAGGATTTTTAGGGTAGTAAAATTACTATGTAATATAGAATAATGGCAGATACATATCATCATATGTTTTTCAAAATCTTTAGAACCCTGATATATACCTTGGACTTTGGGTGATAATGATGTGTCAACACAGGTTCATCAACTGCAACAAATGACTAACAATGGTGTGGGGTTCTAATAGTGAGAGTAGCTGGGGATGTGGTGGACAGGGAATTTAATGGAAAGGTCTGTATATTTGCGTAATTTTTCTGTGAACCAAATCTCTAGAAAAGTAAGTCCATTTAAAAATTGCAAAAATATGGAAATAGTTTATATCTTAGATTATATTTTCTAAGAAGCAAATTCTGAGATGGAATTTAGTGAATAGTATGTTTTTTGGGACATGCCGTTATGATCAACTCCTCCTGAAGGAAGGGATAGGAAGCAGGAATTGTCAGAGAGCAATGAAACATGATAGGGGCCATAACTCTCTCTCTCTCTCTCTCTTTTTTTTTTTTGCCTCTATTTTTATTTATTATTTTATTTATCTAAATTTTATTTTTATATTCCCCATACAATTACAACCCCCTTATTTTGACCCCAAATCCTCCTTTCCCCGCCCCCATCTCCCATAGAGTGTCTCTGGTTCATAGTTGTTTGTTGATTTTGATACTTTCTTTCTTTTTTTTTTACAACGCTAAACTGCCAAGTTCTGATTTTTATTTATTTTTTTAATTTAAATTTTATTTTTATATTCCCCATACAATCACAACCCCCTTATTTTTACCCTAGATATTTTCTTTCTTATAGTTATTCTTTTTCCTGGTCCCTTATTTAAGTTTTTTAGATTCCTGCTATGAGTGAGACCATCCGGTATTTTTCTTTTTCTTTCTGGCTTATTTCGCTGAGCATGATCCCTTCCAGCGCCATCCATGTTGCTGCAAATTGCATGTGTTTATCTTTTTTGAATGCTGAGTAATATTCCATGGTGTATATGTACCACATCCTCTTGATCCAGTCATCTATTTTTGGGCATTTGGGTTGTTTCCAAAGCTTAGCTATTGTAAATAGTGTTGCTATAAACATAGGGGTGCAGGTGCTCTTTGGAATTGATGTTTCTGTGTCCTTTGGGTAAATACCTAGGAGTGGAATTGCTGGATCATATGGAAGCTCTATGTTTAGTAGGTCCAGAAATCTCCACACAGCTCTCCATAGTGGTCAGACCAGTTTGCACTCCCACCAACAGTGCAGGAGAGTTCCTTTTTCTCCACACCCTCACCAACATTTGTTGTTGCTAGTTTTTTTTAATATGTGCCATTCTCACTGGTGTAAGATGATATCCCATTGTAGTTTTGATTTGCATTTCCCTGAATACAAGTGATGTTGAACATTTTTTCATATGCCTGTTGGGGCCATAACTCTCTTAAAGAGAGTTTTAAGAGTGAGAATTATCCTTCAGAATTTCCCTAAATGTATTTATTTATTTTATTTTTTAAGATTTATTTATGTATGCATACAATAACTAGGGTACAGGTCAGAGGGGTGGAGGGTGAGAGGATTCACCAGAGACAGAGTGGGGAACAGCACAGACAGATTGACTGAAATACACTGCTCAGGGGAGCAGTGGGCAAGTCAGGAGTGGTCTTCTGCGCCATGTGGGTCACCTCCCTGGTTGGGGATCAAGCTCGTGCTGCAGTGCTACGGATAGCTTCATAGGTTGTGTCTTAACCCCTTGCACCAGAAGCCCCAGAATTTCCCTAAATTTAGCTGAGCTGGCCACAGCTCTATTTTCTGCATCTTTATTTATTGGACAAGGCCACCCCTGAAAGATTCACCTTGAGGAAGTCTGGTTTCTACAATGAGAAAATCCCTAGAGGGGCTGTCAGCCTACAGCATTCCTAGCAGCTGAAGGAAATCTGGGTGGCATATTACCATTTCCATGACATTCACAAAAAAGAAACTCATCAGAGCAGTGTGGCCCAGTTGTCCAAATGGAAGGAGGTAACCTTTGACATTGCATTTCAGAAAAGCAAAAATACATTTGAGAATCATAAATTTGAAATTTTGAAAGTTCTAATTTCTGAAGCATCACTAACCATTCCCACAAAAGTATTGCTAATACTTGAAGGATGTATCTTAGAAATAAAATTTTCAAACTCATGGTATGGAGAGATAGAGGGCCCACTCCAAGGTAGCCAGCTGGCCAACAGCTTGAAACTATAGTTTCTTCAAATTTGGATTTTGTAATTAAAATATTTTTTTTCTCTTGCAGTTTTGATTCTGGCACAATCTTTGTTCTTGTCCAGAAATTCACTGATAGTTAATTCTTCAGTCTTCTCAATAGCAGCAAAGGAGCAGTGAATCAAATATTTCATAGACCTTAATAGGATGTTTTGGCCTTCAGCCTGCTGGCTCCTTGAAATGTAAGAAATACAAAGCCAACAGAGGATGATGAGTGCAGCCCAGGCAACTTTCACAGAGCATTGTTAAGCTGGAATATTTCAGGAGTTGCCAGTGTATATATAAATGAGCAATAGTCACAATAATTCTGTGTAGCCAATCACCCCAAGCTCATTTGTTCTTAGTGGCTGCTTCAAACCTTGGAGTCACCTGTCCTTGGTTCCTCACTAAGAGTAGGGCTCAGAACTGTTCCATGTGTGTTCATTGTGGGGCTCTGGTTGATGGGTCAGTAACTACACAAGAGTAGTTCTCCTTATGGCAATGTCAGATGTGCAAGAAGGCAAGCCCAATTGCACAAACAGATTTCCAGCTCTCACTTGCACAATGTCTGCTAATATCCTTTTTACCAAAGCAAGTCAGGAAACTTTGACACAATAGGGAGAATTACAGTCTGCCTTCAATGAGAGGAACTGCAAAGTCATGTGGCAAAAGGTCATCAGCAGAGATGATGAACTGGTACCAATTAATTAATCTACCATATTGTCTAAATGTAACACACATCTGTTTAATGGGCCACATGGGTATAAGTATTTTGTCTCTTATTTCAGACAGAGAACACAAGGCCACTCTAGTTAACTTATGGGGTCGGAGTTGGGGGAGAATATTATTGTAACAGGTCAATGCACAATGTGTTAAGCTTCTGAGAGCAGGAAATAAGGCTGTGCTGGTAACACAACTGAAATAAGAAAGTTAAGACATGAAGCTTCTCTTCTAGTTCTCATGAAGTTGCATGACTTGATTTCTGCTTCTTTTGCATGTGCCTTATTAACCTGTTTCTCTGTGAGAACAAGTTCCTTCTGTTTTCCAAAAATTCTCCTTCTCTCATTATTTTAGCTTCCTATTAGCTGTGATGTGACTTAGCCCTGTGTGGATTTAGGCCCGTACGCTATGGTTTTTAATTAAAATGTCCATCAGAGACTATCACTAGGCCTCTCAACTCAAATTATCCAAAAAAATCTGTTTGCCTTTGAAATGGTTATCATTGGTTCCAGAATTGAATCTCATTGTCTAAGTTTAGCCTGATTAAAACATACGCAGCAGTAGATGTCCCACCTAGATCTTAGGAAGGTGTACCCTTCCTTTTTTTCCCCCTCTTTCCACCACCTGCAGCTGCGAACTGGGGTGTAGGCCAGAGGTGCAAGGGTGGGGAGAGGCTGAGAGCATTCACCAGAAACAGAGTGGGGAGCAGAACTGGAGGATCTACAGTAATACACTGCTGAGAGGAGCAGCAGGCAAGACAGGAGAGGTCTGCTGCGCCATGTGGGTTAGCTCCCTGGGTGGCTGGGATGGAAGGCATTACTTTGATAGCACTGAAACTTTAACCCTGCGCCACCAGGAAGGCCCTTGTGACCTTCTTTTATTAGAGTTTCCCTTGGCGGAAACTCTATAGCAGTTAGAGAGCCTGGGGATGCCTGGGAGTTTACAATGCATCTATCTTTAAAACAATGACTGGCACATAGCCAGTCCTCTTGTCTCAAGGCAGAAGCAACTCTAGTGCAATGTGTGTTCCAGTGGCAAACTGCCCCTTCCATATATAAAATCAGGTCAAATCAGATCAAATCTGGATTTTACTTAACACTAGTTCTCTGATTAGCTCCTTCCTCATCCCAAGTTTGCTTCCCTCAGTCCCTTATATGTTCCCCCAAGAACATTACCTGTCTTCCTTTCATCTGAATCCTTGCCTCGGGTTCTGCTTTAGGGAATCCCATCTAAAACACATGTATATTTCTGGATCAATTACTGAATGAGTAGTTAAGGAGAGAGACTATGTTGAGGGATAATCTAGATCCACAGCCCACCTGCATATGCTACCTAAACCTGAATTCCTGAGTATGTTTCATTAAGAACTTTGGTTTGTTCAATGCTGTAACTTCAATGTCCAAAATAGCATAATGTAGGCAATTGATAAATATTAGTGAAATAATTAAGAAATGAGTGGATTGTGTGTATATTTATTATTTCATAAGAAAATCAGGGTGGATTGGGGATAGGAATTTTTGCCAAATAAGGGAACGATAAAGTGTATGAAGTGAAATGATAACCATGCACTACAGAGTCAAGCAAACAAGCAGAACTGGACTTAGAAAAACCTCTTCACTCTCCAAAGGCCAAGTCCCTCTCAACGACCAGATGTGCTATACATTTGTGATCCTAAGCAGTGCTTTCACCTTAGGATTTAAGAAAAAATATTTTAGGAAATGTGTTTGTTGCTTATTTGCCATCTGGTGAGTAATGGAATTAATTACTTTAAGTAGATAATGAGAATCTGCTTTCTTATTTAATACAGGAATTGCAGAGAGTAGTAACTAAAATCCTGGAAAAAGGTTTCTTGCTGAATCATTCACCCTTGCTTTAGACAAGCTTTCACTTTGCATTGAATTTTAATGTGATGGTTCTTCACTGTCTTCCCCCACTTCCTTTTCAGTAGTCAGCTAGTCATTAATTTCTGGGTGACTGGAGTGACATTGCCTTCACAGAAGGGTCAGACAAACACCACTGAGACATTTCAAGGATCTCCAGGCCTTTTCACTTTTTTTTTTTTAAAGATTTATTTTTTTTAATTTATTTATACAAGCACTGGGTACAGTCAGAAGCACAGGAGGGTGAGAGAATTCACCAGAGCCAGAGCGGGGAGCAGAGCAGGCAGAAGGACCAAAGTACACTGCTAAGGGGAGCAGCGGGTGGCAGGAGAGGTCCGCAAGCCATGTGGGACCCTCCTCTGGTGGCCGGGGAGCAGCTGGGGATCGAACCGGTGCAGAAAATGCAGGCAGCTTCGCAACCCGCAGGCCTTTTCACTTCTGAGGACCCACTAGTGATCCTTTGAGTCATGAACTACGTATCTACGAGAAAAATCATGTTTTCTCAAATGTTAATAGTTGTACCTAGCATGCTGTTGCAATTCTAGCCCAAACTAAAGCAACTTTTAGTTAGTTTATTTCCATCAAGTTTTCTAAAATACTGAAAATGTTGGGAGTCACTGAATAATATTGTTCCAGGAAGATCTATGCTTACAAAGATCGCAGGAGGTTGGATGTCAGAAAAAGTCAGGGAGATCCAAAGCTGTTTTGGGAGTCCAAAGAAGGGAGACTTTTTAGTAAGAAAAACATTAAAAATGCCCTTTGGAGTAAAATTGACCACCTCTAACTTTCTGGCTTCATTGTGCTAAGTAAGCTAAGTAAGGCAGACCTGTCTGTGGTATGGAGACAGGAACTAACAAGGATCTCAGTATCTCACCTGAACAATTTCTGGGGCTGTTAGCAGGTGGCAGATCATGGTGTATAATCTTCATGGTTAAGTCCTGAAAACCTGGAACAAATGAAAAGTGATTCAGTTCATATGATTTGGTCCATAAATATAAAACTTTTCATTAATATGAATTAGCCAACTACTCACTACTAACAGAGCTCAGTTATGACTTTAATGGGCCTCCAGCAATTTTGAATTTGTGGACCTCTTCCTCCATAAAATATATTTAAAATGATATTTTATAACTGCATTGATATAAAGGTGAGTATAATCCTAGCTGGATTCACCTTTTTACTGTGCTAAAATATACACAGCATAAAATTGACCATGTTAGCTATTTTTATCTGTATAATTCAGTGGAATTAGGTACATGGATTTATTTTTATGTACTCATTATTATATTGATTTTTTTAATTCTGATTTTTAAAGAAAATACATGAAAATATTTTCTTGGGTCCTTAAAAATATTGTGGACCAGGGGCCTCCCTGGTGGCGCAGGCGGTTGAGCACAGCGCTGTGAAGGTATCCACGGTCTCTGCAGCACCCGTTCGATCCCTGCCGGCCTCGGAGCAACCCACATGGTGAGCAGACCTCTCCTGTCTCGCCCGCTGCTCCCCTCAGCAGTGTATTTCATCAATCTGCATGTTCTGTTCCCCGCTCTGTTTCTGGTGAATCCTGTTACGCTCCCACTCATCTGGCCTGTACCCCGGGTTCTTGTATAAAAAATAAATCTTTTTTTAAAAAAAAGTATTGTGGACCCTAGACACTGTGTTTGCTATGCCTAGTGGATAAGCTGGTCCTGACCATTGGCAAAAAATGACAAGAGAGAACAAAATTGAAAAGCACGTGAAACTCACTTTGTAGTTCACATACACACAATGACATTCAAAATTTTTAAAAATTCCTCTTTTTAAACACTCATTTATTTTTTCACATTATAGGATAGTTTTCCTGACACCACACTCCCCCCTTTCTCTATTCTCCTCCTTTCCCTCCTCTCTGCCACCCCCCCCCTCCACACCTCCCCTTCTGAGTCTGTTCAGATCTACAGTCTGCTTTTAAGGGGAAATGACATTCAAACTTGCCTTTTGTTTCTGTAGGGAGGTGAAGGCTTGGTTAATGTGTGTCTGTGTAAACAGAACACAGGACTCAGACAGACTGAGATCAAACCCTATTTTTGCCCCTTGCTAGCTATGCGTCACAGGGAGCACAGGTGGGACTCAGACAGGCTCAGCAAGAAGTCAGTGGGTGGGACTTTGCCAGCAGACTCAGAAATAGCACCAGGTCCAGGCCAAGAATTGGTACAGAGACACCCAACCAAGCCTAGGAAAGTACCTAGGGGTCCAGTGGGAGAGAATCCAGAGTTCAAAAGAGGGCATATGTATCAGTCATGCTGCAAATTAGAAAGCACAAACTAGAGACCGGGTAAAAATGGAAAACAGAAGGGAGATGGAGGGGAGAGGAGCAAATACCAGTCAGGCCCATTGAAAGCTATTTCTCAAGAGCCAGACTTGAGTCTCTATTCTTGCTTCAAGAGCCACCTGCTGCCTGAAACTGTGTGGTCTTGGGCATTTTTCTACTCAAGCCTCAGTTTTCCCATCTATGTAATTGGAACAATGACCCCTTGGTGCCAATGAACCTATTTGCTTTTCTAATAGCTCTAGCATTTTTTTTTCCTGGTCTAGCTCTACACTGTTGAGAGCTAGATGTCAGAGCTTAATGTTCAAGTTTCAGAACAGAGGTTGCAAATTGGTAACTGCTGGGCCAGTCTGGTCCACAGTAAGCTCAGTGTTTTCAGACTTTGGATTAATTGTCTACACCCCATAATCTGAAGATTGTTCATAAATCTCTAAGCTTCCGCAGTCTCTGCAGCGCCGGTTCGATCCCTGCCAGTCTTGAAAAGTTGGCATCTTTTCTTGGCCCCATGTTCCCACATGGTGTTGGCTGGAGCTGAGTAGGAACTTCCCTTTTAGATGAGACATACATGGTCCAGGGTGCACTCTCTTCCCCAGGCCATCTTGCTGTAGGCAATTGGATTTGCAACCCTACAGTTAAAATTAACGTTTCCTTCTTTTCTTCCTTCCTCTCTTCCTTCCTTCCTTCCTCTCTTCCTTCCACCCTCCCTTCCCTTCCCTTTCTGTCTTTCTGTCTCTCTCTGTCTCTGTCTCTCTCTCTTTCTCTCTCCCTCCTCTCTCCTTCTTTTACCCTAAAAAACTTCTCCCCAGTGTGACCTTGAGTCAACGAACAGTTTCCCTGTTACCCATCTGCTCTTTCTCTCCTGATAATTGTCCTATATCTAGACTTATGGAGTCCCCCTGATAAGAGATCTTTCTGCCCTTTCAGGGCATTGATTAGATAGGATCCAGTCATAATTTTGCATAGCTTCCATAAGGATTTTGTCTGTTTAAACTAAAATAATTGGACATGAGTGTCATTGTGTGGCTTTGAATGGAATCTTCCAGGAAGTTGAAACAGAGCTGAACCAAGAAGAGGAGAATCTGTTGCTTTGTCCTTAAGTTCCAGAGACCTCCAAGGGAGGTGAGGAATCTGCCTCCATGGGCAGGACTGGATAACCCGTAAAAAAAAAAAGCCTGTACCCCAGTTCTTGTATAAATAAAATAAATCTTTAAAAAAAAAAAAAGTATTCCTTAAGAAGAGGAAGCCCAGGTGGAGTCTGATGAGACCAACTTTGTTCTTGAAGCCTACACGGGCCGGATGTCAAGAGTTCGCTCTGATCCTTTACGGAGTATTCCAACAAAGCCAGCTAAAATTGCTGTTTAGTTATTCTGCCCTGTGATTTTAGGCAAAATAGGTAATATGGTTTATTTTTTTTTTTTTTTATAAATTTTATTGTTATATTCCCCATACAATTGCAGCCCCCCATTCTGACCCCAATCCCTCCCCTCCCGCCCCCGCCCCCCTAAAAGTGTCTCTGGTTCATAGTTTTTTGTTGATTTTGATTTTCACTTTCTTATAGTTATTCATTTTCCTGGTCCCTTATTTAAGTTTTCTAGATTCCTGCTATGAGTGAGACCATCCGGTATTTTTCTTTTTCTTTTTGGCTTATTTCGCTGAGCATGATCCCTTCCAGCGCCATCCACGTTGCTGCAAATTGCATGTGTTTATCTTTTTTGAATGCTGAGTAATATTCCATGGTATATATGTACCACATCTTCTTGATCCACTCATCTATTTTTGGGCATTTGGGTTGTTTCCAAAGCTTAGCTATTGTAAACAGTGCTGCTATAAACATAGGGGTGCAGGTGTTCTTTGGAATTGATGTTTCTGTGTCCTTTGGGTAAATACCTAGGAGTGGAATTGCTGGGTCATATGGAAGCTCTATGTTTAGTAGGTCCAGAAATCTCCACACAGCTTTCCACAGTGGTTGGACCAGTTTGCACTCCCACCAACAGTGCAGAAGAGTTCCTTTTTCTCCACACCCTCGCCAACATTTGTTGTTGCTAGTTTTTTTAATATGTGCCATTCTCACTGGTGTAAGATGGTATCTCATGGTAGTTTTGATTTGCATTTCCCTGATGACAAGTGATGTTGAACATTTTTTCATATGCCTGTTGGCCATTTGCATTTCCTCTTCAGAGAAGTTTCTTTTAAGCTCTTCTGCCCATTTTTTGACTGGATTATTTTCTTTGTTGTTGTTGAGACTCATCAGCTCTTTGCAGATTTTTGTGATCAGTCCTTTATCATTAGTGTTGGGTGCAAAAATGTTCTCCCAGTTGGTGGGGTTTCTCTTTGTTTTTGTTATTGTCTCTTTTGCTGTGCAAAAGCTCTTTAATTTGATATAGTCCCAGCTGTTTATCTTTGCCTTCACTATCACTGCTTTGGGTGATGTGTCTGTAAAGATGTCTTTGATGTGCAAATCACGTAGTGTTTCGCCTATATTTCCTTCTATATATTTTATGGTTTCAGGTCTTATGTCTAGTTCTTTAATCCATTTTGAGTTGATTTTTGTGTATGGTGTGAGGTGGTGTCAAGCTTCATTCTTTTGCATGTAGCGACCCAGTTTTCCCAGCACCATTTATTGAACAAACTTTCTTTGCTCCAATGCATAGTCTTTGCTCCTTTGTCAAAGATTAGTTGACCATAAACCTGTGGGTTTATTTCTGGATTTTCTATTCGATTCCATTGGTCTGTATGTCTGTTCTTGTTCCAATACCATGCAGTTTTGATGATTATGGCTTTGTAGTATAGTTTGAAGTCTGGGAGTCTGATGCCTCCATTCCCTTCTTTTTTTTTCAGGAGAGCTTTGGCTATTCGGGGTTTTTTGTGATTCCATATGAATTTCATCAATAATTGTTCTATTTCTTTGAAGAATGACATTGAAATTTTGATTGGAATAGCATTGAATCTGTATATTGCTTTTGGAAGGATGGCCATTTTAATAATGTTTATTCTTCCAATCCATGAGCAGGGGATGTCTCTCCATTTCTTTGTGTCTTCTTCTATTTCTTTTAACAGTGTTTTATAGTTTTCTTTGTATAGGTCCTTTACCTCTTTTGTTAGATTTATTCCCAAATATTTGATTTTTTTTGTTTCAATAACAAAAGGGATGGTCTTTTTGATTTCTTCTTCTTCAGATTTATTGTTTGTGTATAGGAAGGCTACTGACTTTTGCGTGTTGATTTTGTATCCTGCCACTTTACTGAACTGATTGATGAGTTGAATTAGCTTTTCTGTGGAGTTTTTGGGGTTCTCTATGTATAATATCATATCATCTGCAAATAGTGATAGTTTGACTTCTTCTTTTCCTATTTGGATTCCTTGGATGTCTTTCTCTTGTCTTATTGCCCTGGCTAGGACTTCCAGTATTATATTGAAAAGCAATGGTGAGAGTGGACATCCTTGTCTTGTTCCAGATCTTAATGGAATTGCTTTCAGCTTTTCACCATTGAGAATGATACTGGCTGTTGGCTTGTCATAGATGGCCTTTATGATGTTGAGGTATGTTCCTTGTATCCCAAGAATTTCAAGGGCTTTTATCATGAATGGGTGTTGCACTTTGTCGAAAGCTTTCTCAGCATCTATTGATATTATCATATGGTTTTTATATTTCTTTTTGTTGATGTGTTGGATAACGTTGATTGATTTTCGGATGTTAAACCATCCTTGTGCCCCTGGAATGAATCCAACTTGGTCGTGGTGAATTATCTTATGGATACATTGTTGGATTCTGATAGCTAAAATTTTATTGAGGATTTTTGCATCAGTGTTCATTAGGGAGATTGGCCTGTAGTTTTCCTTTTTTGTGTTGTCCTTGTTCGGTTTTGGTATTAGTGTAATGTTGGCTTCATAGAACGTGTTTGGTATTGTCCCTTCCTTCTCAATTTTTTGGAAGAGTTTGTGAAGGATAGGCACTAATTCGTCTCTGAATCTTTGGTAGAATTCATTTGTAAATCCATCAGGTCCTGGGCTTTTGTTTTTGGGGAGGTTTTTGATTACCATTTCAATTTCGCTAATTGTAATTGGTCTGTTTAGGTGTTCTATTTCTTCTTTATCTAGCTTTGGGTGATTGTAGAGTTGTAGGAATTTGTCCATCTCCTCTAGATTGTTCAACTTGTTTCCATATAACTGTTCATAGTAGTTACTGATTATTCTTTTGATTTCTGCTGTGTCCGTTGTGATTTCTCCTCTTTCATTGATGATCCTGTTTATTTGTGCTTTCTCCCTTTTTTCCTTTGTGAGCCTGGCTAGGGGTTTGTCTATTTTATTGATTTTTTCAAAGAACCAGCTCTTGGTTTCATTGATCTTTTGGATTGTTTTTTTAGTTTCAATTTCATTTATTTCTGCTTTGGTTTTTATTATTTCTTTTCTTCTACTGGTTTTGGGGTTTTTTTGTTGTTCTTTTTCTAGATCTTTGAGCTTCGAGATTAGGTTGTTTCTTTGCGTTCTTTCTTGTTTCTTGATGTGAGCTTCTATTGCTATATATTTTCCTCTTATTACTGCTTTTGCTGCATCCCATACATTTAGGATATTGGTGTCCTCCTTGTCGTTCAATTCAAAAAATTTTTTAATTTCTTCTTTGATCTCCTCATTAGTCCAATGGTCTTCCAGTAGTGTGGTTTTTAATCTCCATGAGGTAGGAAAGTTCCTTGCCTTCTTTTTATGGTTTATTTCTAGTTTGATGCCTTCATGGTCAGAAAAGATGGTTGATATGATTTCAATCTTGGTGTATCTGTTGATGTTTGTCTTGTGCCCCAGTATGTGATCGATCCTGGAGAATGAACCGTGTGCGCTTGAGAAAAATGTGTACTCCGTTTTTTTGGGGTTTAGTGTTCTATAGATGTCTGTTAAGCCCAATTGCTCTAGGTCTTTATTTAGAGCTTTGGTTTCTTTACTTATTTTTTGTCTTGTTGATCTATCCATTGTTGATAGTGGTGTGTTGAAGTCTCCCACTACGTATGTGTTTTCTCTCATGTCTGTTTTCAGAGAGGACAACAGTTGTCTGATATATTTTGGTGCTCCTTCGTTTGGTGAGTATATGTTAATGAGTGTTATTTCTTCTTGAAGTATTGTCCCCTTGATCATAATGTAGTGACCATTGGGGTCTCTTTTTATCTTTTTGAGTTTGAAATCTGTTTTATCTGATATAAGTATAGCTGTTCCTGCTTTCTTTTTTGGTCCATTTGCTTGTAGGATTGTTTTCCATCCTTTAACTTTGAGCCTATTTTTATCTTTTGTAGCTAAATGTGTTTCCTGGAGACAGCAAAAGGTTGGGTTTTGTTTCTTAATCCAGGCTGCAACTCTGTGTCTTTTTATTGAAGAGTTTAGTCCATTTACATTTAGAGTTAATATTGATGTTAACATCTGTATTTGCCATTGTGTTTGTCTTTCCTTTGATTTTATTTATTTATTCTTTTAATAACTTTTTTTTTTTTTGGCCTTCTTTCATTGTTATTCGTCGCTCTGAGGTTCTGGCTTTAGGACTCCTTGTAGTATTTTTTGGAGTGGGGGTTTAGTTGCAATGAAATTCCGGAGTTTCTGTTTGTCTGGGAAGGTCCATATTCTTTCTTCAAAGAGGAAGGAGAGCTTTGCGGGATAGAGTATTCTTGGTTGGCATCTGTTTTCTTGGAGTCTGTTGACTATGTCCCTCCACTCTCTCCTTGCCCGTAGTGTTTCTTCGGAGAAGTCTGATGTCAGCCTGATTGGTTTTCCTTTGAATGTTATCTGTTTCTTCCCTCTTGCCAGCTTCATTATTTTTTCCTTGTCCTGGATTCTTGGGAGCTTTACTATTATGTGTCTTGCTGTATTTTTCCTTTCGTCGTGGAAGTTTGGTGTTCTTCTTGCTTCTTGTATATCAATTTTCAGCTCCTTCTTCACATTTGGGAAGTTCTCTTCAATTATCTCTTTGAATATTTTCTCTGTTCCTACATCTCTCTCCTCTCCTTCTGGTATTCCTATAACTCTTATATTTCCTTTCCTCATGGAGTCAGATAGTTCCCGAAGTCTTTCTTCGTTCTTTTTCCTTCGTACTTCTCTTTCCTTTTCTGTTTTGGTTCTTTTTATTTCTGTGTCTTCAAGATTACTTATTCGTTCTTCCATTTCATCTATTCTGCTTTCATGGCTTTTCCCAGAATTCTTTAGTTCTTCCATTAATTCTTTGATCTCCTGCATTTCTTTTACTTCCCTCTTTAGGGACTCAATTTCTTTCTTCTGACCATTGTTTTCCCTCTCTAGGGACTCAATTGCATTCTTCTGATCGTTGATTATTTTTCCCTTATCATTGTTTTCCTTTATGACTTCTGTCAGTTTTTTAATCACGGCAATTTTAAATTCTCTTTCTGGAAGGCTCAGAAATTCTTCCAAGTTATTGTCGTTGCAATCTGGGGGCTGGCTTTCTTTTTGTGGTGTGCTTTTTCTCTGGAGAGTTGCTAGGTTGCGTGTGGTTCTTCTCCTCCCTACTGTCTGTTTTCTAATTTGCCGTATGCGTTGGGACACTGTGTTGTTGGGACTGGCCGGCATCTTGGGTGGGCTTCTCTGTTCCCCTCTGGTTCTTCCAGGAGTCATCTGTCAGTTTCAAGCAGCCTTTACTGGAGAAAGGTCCCTGTTCTAAAATGCCGATGTGGGGACACACTCCCCTGTGCGCCTGGTCTGCCCCGGCGGTGGGTTCCTGCTCCCCTCTGGGCTTGGACTGCAGGCCAGAGGGGGTCTGGCGTGGGCGAACTTCCCCCGCTCACCTCTGGCTCCTGAGGAAGCCTTCTGCAGGTAGTCTTTACTGAAGAAATGTCCCTGTTCTAAAATGGTGATGTGGGACACACTCCCTGCGCTTCTGGTCTCAGGCACACTCTTCTGCGCGCCTGGTCTGCCCCGGCTGTGGGTGCTCGCTCTCCCTGTGGGCTCAGACTACTTGTTCAGAAGGGGCCCGGTGTGGGCTAACTCCCCAGCTGGCCACTAGCTCCTTCAGTAGCCTGTGCTGGGGTCAAGTCGCTAGGTGGCACCAGAGATCTCTCCTAGAGGCCTTGGGGAGCTGATTTTCCACCCTGTGGGACAGGGAGCAGAGCGGGGATGGTAGGGTACACCTCAACAGCTTTGGGGTGCTGTGTCTGCCTTGTGCCCCACCGTCGTGGGGAACCCACGCCCCCAATTTCGTGCCCCGGGTCTCAGTTCCAAAGCCCTCAGTTCCAGGACGCGGGCTGTAGCCCAGATCAGTGGTGCAGGAATGGCGCCTTTTGAATCCCGCTCCCCTGCCTGGGCGCCTTGTTCCTGCTCACTCAGGGAGGGCCTCCGCCCGGGTCTCAGTTCCAAAGCCCTCAGTTCCAGGACGCGGGCTGTAGCCCAGATCAGTGGCGCGGGAATGGCGCCTTTTGAATCCCGCTCCCCTGCCTGGGCACCTTGTTCCTGCTCACTCAGGGAGGGCCTCCGCTGTCTCCCTGCAAGCCTAGGTCGCAGGCGCGGGGACCTGGGCAGCTGCAATCCGAGCGCCGCTTTCGCGCAAGCTTACCGGGAGGCCGGGGCTGTGTGCTGGTGCTGGTCTCCTCCTGGTGGGCGGGGCTCTCTTTTTAATGGCGCGTGGAGCTCACCTCCGCGGCGGATCCTGCAGGGTTCGCCTCAGCTCCCGTTCACGGGGTGTGGTGGCTGAAATAGTTCCTTTCCACTCACAGTCCCGCTTGCTGCATCCGTTTTTCTTGTTGGGCGTTTTGGTTTGTTGTTTCCCTGGTCTCTGCCGGTCGGAGAGTGCCGCCTCTGTGGGCGGGGGAGGGGAGCAGGGTTCTGCGCTTCCCTCCCTTCTCGTCCTCTTTTATGGCAACTTTCTTCTTCGGGCAGTTTGCTGGAGTCGTCCGTTTATCTTCCGTGTCCCAGTTCTCACTGGGACCTGCCGCTTTTCCTCCCTATTAACTTTTTTTAATCGGTAATATGGTTTAAAAGTAGATTTGGTTTGTAGACTTTTGCTATGCTGTTGAAACAATTTGGGATCAAGGTTGAGAGAACCTGCTTTTGCGTAAGTTGAATCAATTTTAATATTTCTCCTGTGATTTGATATCTTTGCTGTTTTGTTTTGGCTAGCGCCTCCGGATGTTTTTTTTTGTTTGTTTGTTTTTTCTTTTTTTGGCTTGGATTGATAAACTATTTCCCAGGAATGGAGGACTTTTGCTTTCCACAATGGACAATACCTGGAGAGACTAGTTTGCTTTCCAATGGGAACCCTGAGAAAAATTTTCATCTGAGACTCTACCCCAGCATCCATACATTTGATCTTCAACACGATGGAAATTGTGGCAAGGGGGTAATTGTTAGGGGGAAAGGATGTCCTGAGCTAATTCCATACAGGCTTTGTGGATGCCACCTCCACTCTGTCAAGACACCGGGAACTACAAATTCCAGGATCCTCAAAGGGAGGTTGCGAGGACCTAAGGGTGGAGTTAAGCAGCCATTTTCTCTGTTTGTAAATAAAAAACAGCCATGTTAGTGGGGTCTGGGGGCACTTGGCTTGTGCTCTTGGCCAGGCAGGTTTGGTCTCAGTGGGTGATTTGGGATTCCAGGTTGGGGGAATGGGTAGGACACATTTAAGAATTTATCTCCCTGGGCCTCCCCGGTAGCGCAGCAGTTGAGCGCTGGGTTGCGAAGCTGCCCACAGTCTCTGCAGCGCCGGTTCTATCCCCGGCTGCTGGGCAAGGGTCCCACATGGTGTGCGGACCTCTCCTGCGGCCAGCTGCTCTCCTTGGCAGTGTACTTCTTCACTCTGCCTGTTCTGCTCTCCGTTCTGGCTCTGGTGAATTCTCTCACCCTCCCGTGCCTCTGACTGTACCCAGTGCTTGTATAAATAAATAAATAAATCTTTAAAAAAAAAAAGAATTTATCTCCCTCTTTTCTCCCTGAGTTGTACACTTCCTCATTCCTCTTCCCTTGTAAATAAACCTTTTGTTAACCTTTAAAAAAGAAAAAAAAAAAGAACAACGATGTTTTTTTTTTGTGCCATAATTTTATTTTATTTTTTTTTTAGATAATAAATTTTATTGTTATATTCCCCATACAATTGCAGCCCCCCCATTCTGACCCCAATCCCTCCCCTCCCGCCCCCGCCCCCCTAAAAGTGTCTCTGGTTCATAGTTTTTTGTTGATTTTGATTTTCACTTTCTTATAGTTATTCATTTTCCTGGTCCCTTATTTAAGTTTTCTAGATTCCTGCTATGAGTGAGACCATCCGGTATTTTTCTTTTTCTTTTTGGCTTATTTCGCTGAGCATGATCCCTTCCAGCGCCATCCACGTTGCTGCAAATTGCATGTGTTTATCTTTTTTGAATGCTGAGTAATATTCCATGGTATATATGTACCACATCTTCTTGATCCACTCATCTATTTTTGGGCATTTGGGTTGTTTCCAAAGCTTAGCTATTGTAAACAGTGCTGCTATAAACATAGGGGTGCAGGTGTTCTTTGGAATTGATGTTTCTGTGTCCTTTGGGTAAATACCTAGGAGTGGAATTGCTGGATCATATGGAAGCTCTATGTTTAGTAGGTCCAGAAATCTCCACACAGCTTTCCACAGTGGTTGGACCAGTTTGCATTCCCACCAACAGTGCAGAAGAGTTCCTTTTTCTCCACACCCTCGCCAACATTTGTTGTTGCTAGTTTTTTTAATATGTGCCATTCTCACTGGTGTAAGATGGTATCTCATGGTAGTTTTGATTTGCATTTCCCTGATGACAAGTGATGTTGAACATTTTTTCATATGCCTGTTGGCCATTTGCATTTCCTCTTCAGAGAAGTTTCTTTTTAGCTCTTCTGCCCATTTTTTGACTGGATTATTTTCTTTGTTGTTGTTGAGTCTCATCAGCTCTTTGTAGATTTTTGTGATCAGTCCTTTATCATTAGCGTTGTGTGCAAAAATTTTCTCCCAGTTGGTGGGGTTTCTCTTTGTTTTTGTTATTGTCTCTTTTGCTGTGCAGAAGCTCTTTAATTTGATGTAGTCCCAACTGTTTATCTTTGCCTTCACTATCACTGCTTTGTGTGATGTGTCTGTAAAGATGTCTTTGATGTGCAAATCACGTAGTGTTTCACCTATATTTCCTTCTATATATTTTATGGTTTCAGGTCTTATGTCTAGTTCTTTAATCCATTTTGAGTTGATTTTTGTGTATGGTGTGAGGTAGTTAAAAAAAATTAATAAAAAAAAAAGATAGGATCCAGTCAATTAAAGAGTGGAAGACTAAGGCCTCCCTTGTGGCCTAAGGGTTAAGTCTTAAGTCTTAGCACTATCACCGCACTGGCCTGAGTTCGATTCCTGGCCAGGGAGCTAACCCACATAGTGCAACAGACCTCTTCTGTCTCCCCCACTGCCCCCCTCAGCAGTGTATTTCTGTAGATCCACCTGTTCTGCTCCCCACTCTGTCTCTGGTAAATCCTCTCAACACCCCTCACACACACACCCAAGTTCTCCTACAATAAAAAAGGTGAAAGTAAACAAAACAAAGAGTGGAAAACTGAAGAGAAGTGCCAAATGGAATCAGAGGGAGAGAGAGAGAGGGAGGGAGGGAGGGAGAGAAGGAGGGGGGGGGGAGAGAGAGAGAGAGAGAGAAGAGAGAGAGAGAGAGAGAGAGAGAAAAGGACTAGGAACCAGGAACCGGGAACCACCATAGTTTACATGCCCACCTGCCATTGCCTTGTTACTAGATGTGCTACCTCTTAAATAAGTTCTGCATTTCTTTTACTAGATATCTCAATTTCACAAATGGACTAGAACAAATTGAGCTTTATGGGGGCCCTCCCTGGGGTGCAAGGGGTTAAGTCACAGTTATGGGGGCCCTCCCTGGTGGTGCAAGGGGTTAAGTCACAGCAGCACAAGTTCTATCCCGGGCCAGGTTGCTACCCACATGGTGCAGCAGACCTCTCCTGTCTTGCCCACTGCACCCCTCAGCAATGTATTTTTGTCAATTTGCCTGTTCTGCGCCTCACTCCGTCTCTGGTGAATCCTTTCACCTCCCACACCTCTGGCCTGTATCCCAGTTCTTATATGCATAAAAAATAAATTTTTTAAAAAAGGGTTATAGGGATTTGCTCAGAGTAGATTGATACAACTCAAGGACAAGTTTAAGTCAAAATGATACAGAACTGTAACTAAGAAACTCAAGAGCAGTATTTTAATCTGGTTTCTTGCTGAAACAGTCCTAACATTATGTACTCTGCAATTTTCTCTTCCCTTGCCTCCCCTACCACCAAACACTATCATTTTACAAATTAAATATCCTGAAACCTCTGCACTCTATCCCTAGAGCATCTGCTTTGAAGGAAGCATCCTGGCCTGTTTGCCACTCCCCATTGGCTCTGCTTACCTTCTTGCAGCCATCAGGGTGAAAGTTCTAAATAAAAATTAGAGCATCTTGGGCCTCCCTCGTGGCGTAGTGGTTGAGCGCTGGGTTGCGAAGCTGCCCGCAGCTTCTGCAGCACCGGTTCGATCCCAGGCTGCCAGCAAGGGTCCCACATGGCTCGCAGACCTCTCCTGCCGTCCGCTGCTCCCCTCAGTAGTGTATTTCGTCACTCTGCTTGTTTTGCTCTCCACTCTGGCTCTGGTGAGTTCTCTCACCCTCCCGCGCTTCTGACTGTAGCCAGTGCTTGTATAAATAAATAAATAAAACTTAAAAAAAAAATAGAGCATCTTATTTTTTACCTTAAAATCTCGGAGGTTCTCTCAACTGACTCCAAAGAAAGGCTAAGTCTCTTCTCTTGCTGCCAGAGTCCTGCGGAAACCTGGCCATGCCTCCCTCTCCAAACTCATCTGATGTCCATATTCTCCAGTGACATACAATTTACCCACAGATCCTCAAAATGTCTCTCAAGTTTTCTGTTTCTTAGCCTTTTTTAAAATTACTATTTCTTTCTACTTAGAATCCGATGTATTTCCTTTGCAAACTATTACTCATCCTCCAAGACTCATATCTATGAAGGCTCCTCTGGTCTAGCCCACAATGGGTTAAGATGGGGCAGAGTGACTAGTTTCCAGTTCCCTGGAGGCAGAGCACCAATAAGATATCAGGCCACAGTCCTGTGAGTGGGTAACAAAGAAATAGACTAGGGATTGCAAACTGACAGCTTCCCCTGTCCAAATTCTGTCTTCAGATGCCTTGCCTGCAGGCAAGGTTTCAATTTTTTCTTTTATTTGAATATCTCTTCTTTACTTTCCTATTTAACTTACATTCCTGGCCCTTGATGGTCTCTGGGAAAATGGATGAAGGGATTGTGAATAGAGAACTGGAAAGGGTACAAAGAGAAGAAGTTTCTTTTCATTCTACTAGGAGTTGGTCACATGGACTGTTGAGAGTCAACCCCTGGCTCCGCCTGATCCCATACCAGTGGAAATGTCTAGACACTGAAGTTCAACGAAAGTCTTTCGCACTGTCTCCATTTTCTCACCGCTCGCCACTCTCTAAGGGTAGGACTATACCATTAAAGGCAGAGTAAAAAGCTATCTCTGTATATTTCTGGATCCTCATGTGAGTTTGTCTAACAGAAAGGCCAAGAGGCAGCAGAGGGTAAAGAGCATGGACTCTAAAGTTAGACCAGGTTCAAATCTCAGCTCCTTACAGAGTGTGGGATTGCTTTACCAGTCTATGCCTTCATTTCCTCATTTGTAAAATAGAAATAGTAGTAGTAGCTGCCCATAAAGTTGTATGGAGTAGATAAAAGAACAGTCTAAGAGTTTTTATATAGGAAGGGCTATAAAAGTGTTCGCTTTCTTGGTTTTTGAATAGTACTAAGACTCTAGTCCAGCAGGAGGGGCGTGCAGGCACTACACTGTATGTGTAGGGTCCCAGTTACAGAGTTCCTTATTCCACTGGCGGTACCCCTGGAGTAGCCATGCTAAAAACTGATGCTACATACAGAGTCCTCTCAACCCTGTCTGCTTCTCACTGCCTGTACATATGGCTGAAGGGCCAGGACTGCACACTCTTTGGCTGACCATGGATGGGTACCAACCTTGTCACCACCAAGTGTTGTTTCCGTTATCTTTCTGTCATCTGTGTGTCATAAGGTAAGGTTGGTGTGCTATGTTCACTTGAGAGAGAGAGGTTGAAGAGAATTTGATTTGCAATCTTTGGTAAAATCCTGAGTCCTGTATGTTTTTCTGTATCCAAACACTTCAGAACCAAGGCAGAATTTTCAAAAAGCATTCTCAAGAGGGTCACAATATTCATGCTGTTTGCCCTCTCCCCCCATTGCTTGGCTCCTTCTGTCCTTTGTACTTGCTTCTGCCATAGCATGGGGCACACTAAAATAGCAAATTTCTTCAGTCCCAAAAAGCTATAGATTGTAAGAATATTTTAGGTTAAAAATAGTTTAATAATAATTATCTGGGTCAGGGAGCCAAAATGTTAAATACCATTTAATGTGTATCATCCACTGACACATCTAATTTCAGAAGTTTAAAAATGTCTTTTCGAAATAGAAGAAGACACAAAGAAATGGAGAGACATCCCCTGCTCATGGATTGGAAGAATAAACATTATTAAAATGGCCATCCTTCCAAAAGCAATATACAGATTCAATGCTATTCCAATCAAAATTTCAATGTCATTCTTCAAAGAAATAGAACAATTATTGATGAAATTCATATGGAATCACAAAAAACCCCGAATAGCCAAAGCTCTCCTGAAAAAAAAAGAAGGGAATGGAGGCATCAGACTCCCAGACTTCAAACTATACTACAAAGCCATAATCATCAAAACTGCATGGTATTGGAACAAGAACAGACATACAGACCAATGGAATCGAATAGAAAATCCAGAAATAAACCCACAGATTTATGGTCAACTAATCTTTGACAAAGGAGCAAAGACTATGCATTGGAGCAAAGAAAGTTTGTTCAATAAATGGTGCTGGGAAAACTGGGTCGCTACATGCAAAAGAATGAAGCTTGACCACCACCTCACACCATACACAAAAATCAACTCAAAATGGATTAAAGAACTAGACATAAGACCTGAAACCATAAAATATATAGAAGGAAATATAGGCGAAACACTACGTGATTTGCACATCAAAGACATCTTTACAGACACATCACCCAAAGCAGTGATAGTGAAGGCAAAGATAAACAGCTGGGACTATATCAAATTAAAGAGCTTTTGCACAGCAAAAGAGACAATAACAAAAACAAAGAGAAACCCCACCAACTGGGAGAACATTTTTGCACCCAACACTAATGATAAAGGACTGATCACAAAAATCTGCAAAGAGCTGATGAGACTCAACAACAACAAAGAAAATAATCCAGTCAAAAAATGGGCAGAAGAGCTTAAAAGAAACTTCTCTGAAGAGGAAATGCAAATGGCCAACAGGCATATGAAAAAATGTTCAACATCACTTGTCATCAGGGAAATGCAAATCAAAACTACCATGAGATACCATCTTACACCAGTGAGAATGGCACATATTAAAAAAACTAGCAACAACAAATGTTGGCGAGGGTGTGGAGAAAAAGGAACTCTTCTGCACTGTTGGTGGGAGTGCAAACTGGTCCAACCACTGTGGAAAGCTGTGTGGAGATTTCTGGACCTACTAAACATAGAGCTTCCATATGATCCAGCAATTCCACTCCTAGGTATTTACCCAAAGGACACAGAAACATCAATTCCAAAGAACACCTGCACCCCTATGTTTATAGCAGCACTGTTTACAATAGCTAAGCTTTGGAAACAACCCAAATGCCCAAAAATAGATGACTGGATCAAGAAGATGTGGTACATATATACCATGGAATATTACTCAGCATTCAAAAAAGATAAACACATGTAATTTGCTGCAACATGGATGGCGCTGGAAGGGATCATGCTCAGCGAAATAAGCCAAAAAGAAAAAGAAAAATACCGGATGGTCTCACTCATAGCAGGAATCTAGAAAACTTAAATAAGGGACCAGGAAAATGAATAACTATAAGAAAGTGAAAATCAAAATCAACAAAAAACTATGAACCAGAGACACTTTTAGGGGGGCGGGGGCGGGAGGGGAGGGATTGGGGTCAGAATGGGGGGCTGCAATTGTATGGGGAATATAACAATAAAATTTATAAAAAAAAAAATAAAAAAAAAAATAAAAAACATACTATGCTCAAATATAAATGAACACATATAAAAACTTCAAGGACTTCAAAAATAAAAAATAAAAAAATAAAAATGTCTTTTCTTAAAGCATCTTTTTAGAGTGAGGAAAAAATCAAGCAATGATGTTTTCACGTTCTTTCTCTTCAACAGACGTGTGAACTTACTAGGATCAGGGACAGTACACTTTTGTCCTCTATCCCTTCCATCCTCCTCCCAGAACATGTCTCTTGATGCCCTGAATGAATGTTTCATTTGGAAAATTTTCTAGAAGCTCCCTTTGTTACCTTGGTTACCTAAAATTGGCTTCACAGTCCTGTGTACCAAGAGGACCCCTGCTGAAGAAGATGGCTGCTGACCTGGGCTCTGACCATGCTAGACACACTGGCCACCCTTCCCAGGCAAGCAGAACAAGGGAGGAAATAAAATACTTGCCATGAAAACCTCAAGAATGATTCCCTTGCTACTATGAAACAATTTATTTAAATTAATTCTGTTGTCAATTTTCAGATTTTCTTATCAATGCAAAAAAAAAAAAATCTGTCCTCTCACAGTCTTTTTCTCAATGAGCCCTAAATAATTTGAACAAAGAACTCTTAGTAGTGAGTTATAAATCCATTCTCATGGTTCAGCAATTTGTTAAATCCAATTATTCTCTGAAAGTTTAGAGATTCCAACTAAGAAAGAATGCCTATAAATGAGATAATGGCTTCTATTTTGCAGGTGCCTATTAATACTTCAAACACTTTATATGCACTTATTTGACAAACATTTATATATTCCTTGCTATGTATTCAAGCACTGTTCTAAGCATTTTACACATATGAATTCATTTAATCCTCACAAGTCTATGAAGTAACTTCCATTATTATCCCCATTTTTACAGATAAGGGAATTGAGGTATGGAGGCATTAAATGAATCACCCAAGGTCACACAGCTAGACAAAATTCAAACCTAGGTTGCCTAACTCTAGAATCTATGTTCTCAACCAAGTTGTTACACTGCCTCTTTAATTCTTTCAATAATTCAATAATAAAATAGTTGTTACTATGCTTACTGTATAGATTGTGCACTGAAGCTCAGTCAGGTAACATATCTCAATGATTTCTCTGTTCCTGATGACATTCTGACCTGGGGAAATTCTGGAGATTTTCCTAAGGGTTAGCGCCAACCTTCTGTTTCCCACTTTCCCAAGCACACATTCAGGCATTCTCAGGAAATTTATAACATTTCTCTCAAAAATTACATAGCTCCAAAATAGGAGCCATACAGAATCTTTGCAACTCCCCCAAAACACCATAAAATTTCATACCTTAGGGTGTTTTCTAGAGCTTCTCCTTCTGCCTGGAATGCCCTTACGTCCTCTCCCCTCAGTTTTCTTTTTTCATCCAACAGAGAATCTCTCCCACAATTTTCTTTTCCTTTTTTTAAAGATTTATTTATTTATACAAGAACTGGGGTACTCTCCCACAATTTTCTTATTCATAACTGTAATGGACCATATCAGTTTGCCCAGGACTAAGGTGTTTCCTTGGCATGAGGGCACTTTTAGTGCTAAAACCAGGATAGCCCCAGGCTAATAAGGTTGGTTGGTCACTCTACTATTGTATGTTAAAGGAACTCATAATTTGGAATGGGAAAAGTGATCCCAATTTTAAGGTGCTAACTCAAGTGTTAGCTCTGTTTATAGATGCCTCACCGGTAGAAGACAATCTCTTTTCCACATTCCAAGAGCACTTTCTTAGAAGCTTTAAAACACAATTCAAATGCTTTAAATATTTAAATCTGTATTACCAATTACTAAATCACACTTCAAATAGCAGTTATTTTGTGATCTTAAAAGAAACACTCCTCCAATTAAACTCATTAAGCTTGCATATTCAATTCCTGCAAGTACATGCCTTAAAGCATCACTTCAAAACAATTTATCTATAAAGAGTAAGACTCTTTATAGAGTTTTTTTGAGAGAAATGTTATGATGGCTTGGAAAAGTTGCAAAGATTCCATATGGCTCCTATTTGGAGCTGAGAAGCAGGCAAAGTAGAAAGTGAGGGAAAAGGGAGGTGGCTGGCCAAATATGAAGCTGGAATTTGAAATGAGCAGAGACAGCTTTATTGACTCTGCTAAGTTTATACTCAGGAGTAAGAAGCATTTATTAGAACCAGGAATCTTTTTTTGGTGATGGTGGTCCTGGTTAACTTAAAACAAAACAAAGTTTTTTATAATACTATTTACAACAGTCAAGATATGGAAATAAACTAAATTCCCCACAACAGATGAATGTATCAAGATGTGGTATATGTACACAAAAGAATACTACTCAATGATGAAAAAAAGATAAACTCATGTCATTTGCAACAACATGGAGGTAGCTGGAAGGGATCGTGCTCAGTGAAATAAGTCAAAGGAAAAAGATAGCTACTGAATGATTTCACTTACATGTAGAACATAGAAAAAAACAAACAAAAGATGAGAAAAAGACAAACCTTAAAAGCCAACCATAGATATGAGGCATCCAAGAAGGGAATGAGTGGAGAGTGGATGGTGAGTGGTGTAAACAGGTTGACTGGGAAGAGAACAATGGACTATCGTGATTGACTATGCGTGCTTTGGTGGTAGAAGAATTACCGTGACCACACCAGAAGGGAAAAATCTTATGATGTCAAAAAATTAACAAGGATGTAAGAAAAAGTTATTTCATTTAAAATAATTAATTAGGGCCTCTCCTTGTGGTGCAGCGGTTGAGCGCTGGGCTGTGAAGCTGTCCGCAGCCTCTGCAGCGCCGGTTAGATCCCCGGCTGCTGGCGAGGGTCCCACATGGGACAGACCTCTCCTGTCTTGCCCGCTGCTCCCCTCAGCAGTGTATTTTGTCGGTCTGGCTGTTCTGTTCCCTGCTTTGGCTCTGGTGAATTCTCTCACCCTCCCACACTTCTGACTGTACCCAGTACTTGTATAAATAAATAAATTTATCTTTCAAAAAAATTAATTAAAAAGTAAAAACACAAAAATCAACTTGATTTGCAGCATCTTAACTCAGTGGTCTTCAAATATTTTTGCTCATTTGTTCCCTAAAGTTATTTGAAAACAACATATTCCCTTGCATAGTTTTAAGTTGACCTTAAATTTTTTTTTATAAGTTTAATCATTGCAAAAGATACACTTTCTGGTACTTTATAAACAATGACATTTAAAACTAGACTGTTACATCACTCTTTTAAGTGAATCCAGTGGAAGCTAAATATTGGAGCAATTCAATACCCTACCTCAAACAGTATCCATTAAAAAAAATACACAACCTATTTTTCAGTAGACTATTTTACATTGCTTTTCTTTTCTTGAATTTATTTCTGTTCCACTTGCTCCAAATGTTATTGCCAAATGATGAGGGAACTAAGATGAGAGTGTCTCCATCCTAGGTCCAGAAAGAACTTTTTTAAACAAAGATTTTCTAAGAAAAATTCACTTCTTGTTTTTTGCCATGTTGGTGTTTGCATTAACCATGAAGCTGCTTGACTTAAGAGGATTCTTGTCCATTGTGCTTTCTGACTCTATCATGACCTTCACTCAGCAATACTTCTTAACCTTGTGCCCTCCAGTAATGGCTATCATAAATAGATGAAAAAATACAAGAGGATGTCTTTCCTAACTTTACCTGAATCATGGGAGCTGACCCCAGAAAAATATTCCAATGTAGTTGTTAATCATTGATAGTGATGGGCTGATTTAATTTTAAGCCTATAGAATGGGAAATTGAGATGGATAGGAATGGACTCAGAAGTATGACTGTCCTCTTTTTTTCTCCCAACACCCTCCATAACCTTGGTCAAGTTGCCTTGCAATTCTCTCATATAGAAGTGTGATATTCTTTAAACAGGAGCCTTGGCACAATTACCCTCACCTCTGACATGGTCATCCCTATATAGGCACATTCACACACCCAATACCTGGAATGTCTTAAGCAACAGGAAATCTATTTGACAGGAGTGTGAAGAATGTATTGAAGGGGTAAAGACTAAAAGCTGTGAGATCACTTAGAAGACCTTTACAATCCATGCAAAAGATGATGATGGCCTAAACTCAGGTAGTAACTGAGGGAAGAGAAGGAATGAGTAGACTTGGATGATGTTAAAGAGAAGGAAAGGACTTACTCAACTTAATGGTTGATTGGATGAAGGTGATGAAAGAAGGTTTCAGAATGAGTCCTACTTTTCCAATATGCATAACTAGATGCATATTAGATGAGTGCTAATATTATTTACTAATCAAACACATTCTAAAAATGAATTTAAGGAGGAGGCAATTTCATGTTTAATTTGAGGTGCTACTGGATAGACAGGAATAATTATAAAGTAAGCAGTTGAGTTTCTGGGTCAGGAAAGAGGTCTGGGTTCAAATACAAATTTAGGAATCAATTGTGTATAGATGGCAGTTTAAACGATGGGAGAGGGTAAGATTACCCAGAGAAAGGGTGCAGAGAAAGATGAGAGGATGGACAAGTGCAGAATCCTTAAAAAGAAAATACTTAAGTCTGGGCAAAGAAGAAAACCTAACCAGAGAGGATAAAAACAGAAGAGAAGTAGGTGAATCTAGAGGAAACTTTCAAGAAGACATAAATGGCCCTAGAGTCAAGAGTCTAAAAAATATTCTCTGGAACTCTCCTAAATAGATGCAAACAAAAAATTTTTTTCTTGCTCAATCCCATTGGCCTTTAATGCCACCCCATTTCTTTCCTTCCTCCCAATGTTAAACTTCTGAAAAGAGTTGTTTTCCATCTCCGTCTCAATTCCTTGTTTCCAAGACCCCTTTAGAACCCAGTAGTGTGGTTTCTTCCTTTCCCATTCTATAGACCTTAATCTCTCAAGGATCATCAGGCAATTTTATCAATTGTCTTTTTTTTTTTGGAGATGATGACAGGAAGTACTGCCAGGGGAGGAGAGAAGGGAGAAGAAAAAGGAAGAAAGCCAGTAAATGATGATCTATCAAGTTTACTACCATTGTTAGTTACTAGAGCTTAATCCTGCTGGGGAACTCTGGGAGTCAGTGTAGGGCATGACTTCAGGGTTATTCAGTTAAGGGGTGTGGGATCTGGGAAATTTATATGCCAGTTTTAGTTAGTCATCATTGAGGGCTTCTGTGTTGAAATGAGGATGGGGAAGCATTAATTCCCCAGCACTTCTGGTTTGTCACTGCTGGGACAGAGAGTATTCCAGCAGTCAAAGGTTCTTAGACAGTTCTGCATGTAATTGTGAATCTGAGAGCATACAAATGGGACACTGATTGGGTCAGTCACATCCTTTCTTCTCAGTCTTCCCAATTTATTTTACTATTCCCACTACCCTTTCTTGATATATTTATTTTCTTTGATTTCTGTCCCAGCACTCTAACTGGTTCTTCTTCTCATTTTTGCCTCCTCAATTTCCTTATTTTTCCTTCTTCTGCCTCTTAAACAAGAGCTAACTGGAAGGTGGAACTCCAGTCCTCAGTTGTTTCTTTATTCACTTATTTTCTGTCCTTATTACCTCAACACTTGCTTCTGTATAGATTACTCCCAGTGTATTGCACATGATTATGTTTAATAACTTAACTATTGAGATCAAGAATTATATATATATATATATATATATATATATATGTATTTAGGAAAAAAAGACTTTGGGTATCTTTAATCACTCAACAGACTGGAAAATCTATAAATGTCTGCTGGGAGTCATTCAGGAATTATACTTCCTGCTGACAGTGTGAGAAGCAGACTCAATATACGACTCAGCTTGTAATCAATGGAGCATAATTCTTCAAGAAAATGGGAGTCTTATACCAATTTAGAATTTGTCACTAAATCTAGCCTGACTCTTTGTCCAGAAAGCAGTGTTGTTCCCTACTGAGGACTGAGCTCTTGGGATCTTTGCCTATTTCTGGGCAGAACCATAATTAACAACGCTTGCTATCAAGAAAATCAGCATGATGCACACCATCAAATTAAGCCTGTGTAGTGTGTGTGTGTGTGTGTGTGTGTGTGTGTGTGTGTGTTAAGGAGAGAGAGACTCAAACCAGTGAATAAGGAAGGATAGGTGACAAAGGTGAAGCCTGAGAGAAGAGATGGTTTTATCCATCCCACTGGCTGTTTAGAGAATAGTAGAGAGCAAAAGGATTCTTTGACTGGTGTTATTCCTTTATAGTCATCTTTTACAGTTTTCCTTCAGCCTCTGTGGAGCGCTGAAAATTTGGTTGGAAGCTCAGAGTACCTGGGGGCAGCTTATGAGGATACTCCATAAATTCTGATTCCTGATTTTTTAATATGACCTGTAATTTTTTGTTTCGTGTATTTTTTCTAGTAGTTTGAAGATACTCTGTTTGTCCCGAGGTTTCTTTAATTTCAGTAAGATATGCCTTTTTACAGGTCTATTTTGGAGTGTTATTCTGGGTGTCTTTTGATTCTTTCAATCTGCAAACTCTAAGATATTGTCCTGAATTATTTCAGTGATTATTTCCTTCCATTTATTTTCTCTATTTTTTTTTCAGGATTCTTTATTTGGATGTTGGACTTTCTGAGCAAGCATTCTAGTTTTCTTACTTTTTCTATGCAATATCCCATCTTTCTGTCTTTTTGTTCCCTATCATAGGAACTCTCTTTTGATCTTTTTACTAAGATTTTTTAAAAAATTGGCCTCACTGGTGGCACAAGCAGTTGAGCGCCGCACTGTGAAGCTGTCCGCAGCCTCTGCAGTGCCGGTTCAATACCGGCCACCTGGGAGAATCCTACATGGCGCAGCAGACCTTTCCTGTCTCACCCGCTGCTCCCCTCAACAGTGTATTTCATCAGTCTGCCTGTTCTGTTCCCCACTCTGTGTCTGGTGAATCTTTTTACCCTCCTGCACATCTAGCATGTACCCCAGTTCTTGTATAAAAATAAATAAAATCTTTAAAAAAAAAAGATTTTTAAAAAATTTACTAGCATGGCATGCTCAGTGAAATAAGCCAGAAAGAAAAAGAAAAATACTGGATGGTCTCACTCATAGCAGGAATCTAGAAAACTTAAATAAGGGATCAGGAAAAAGAATAACTATAAGAAAGAAAATATCAAAATCAACAAACAACTATGAACCAGAGACACTCTACGGGGAGTGGGGGGCGGGGAAAGGAGGGATTGGGGTCAAAATAAGGGGGTTGTAATTGTATGGGGAATATAAAAATAAAATTTAAATAATTTTTTTTTTTTTTATAGAGGCATGCTTTCTTTCTTTCTTTCCTTCCTTCCTTCCTTCCTTCCTTCCTTCCTTCCTTCCTTCCTTCCTTCCTTCCTTCCTTCCTTCCTTCCTTCCTGCACTGGGTACAGTCAGAAGCGCGGGAGGGTGAGAGAATTCACCAGAGCCAGAGCCGGGAGCAGAGCAGGCAGAAGGAACGAAGTACACTGCTGAGGGGAGCAGCGGGCGGCAGGAGAGGTCTGCGCGCCATGCGGGACCCTCCTCCGGTGGCCGGGAAGCAGCCGGGGATCGAACCAGCGCCGCAGAGGCCGCGGGCAGCTTCGCAACCCAGCGCTCAACCGCTGCGCCACCGGGGAGGCCCTAAATAAAAAAATTTACTAGCATGGGGCTTCCCTGGTGGTGCAAAGGTTAAGTTTAAGCACTATCAAGTTATCAGCAGCCACTGCAGCATGAGTTCAATCCTTGGCCAGGGAGCTAACCCACATGGCTCAGCAGACCTCTTCTGTGTCCCCCACTGCTCCCCTCAGCAGTGTATTTCAGTGGATCTGCCAGTTCTGCTCCGCTCTCTGTCTCTGGTGAATCCTCTCACCCCTCACTCCCACACCTCTGGCTTATACCCCTGCTCTTGTATGCATAAATAAATAAATAAAATCTTTAAAAACAAATCTACTACTGTGTTTTAAATTTCCAAGTTTCTTTTTGCTTTCTCTGACTATCCTTTTTAATAAAAGTATACCCTATTATTCTCTCATTGATCTGATATTCATCTCTTAGAATTTTGGTGATTAAAAAAAATATTTTCCCACCAGGTAGGCTCTGTTTCCTTAAAATTATCCTAATCTATTTGTTTTGGTTTCTCTGTGGCTACCCTCAGCTGTGTGGTGATCTTTGGCCTCTTCTCATATTTACTGATGGGACATAAAAAGCTGATTGGGCAACCACAAATGTTGGCAAGGATGTGGTGAAAAGGAACTTTCCTACACTTCTGGTGGAAATGCAAACTGGTCCAAACACTATGGAAATTGTATGGAGGTTCCTCGGTTTACTAAAAATGGAGCTACCATATGAGCCAGCAATTCCACTCTTAGGGATCTATCCAAAGGACACAAACACATTGATTCAAAAGACCACCTGTACCCCTATGTTTCTGCAGCACTATTTACAATAGGTAAATAGTAATGCCCAACCCAAATGCCCAAAAATAGATGACTGGATCAAGAAGATATGGTATATGTACACAATGGAATACTACTCGGCAATTAAAAAAGATAAACTAATGCCATTTGCAGCAACATGGATGAAGCTAGAAGGGATTATGCCTTGTGAAGGAAATAAGTCAGAAGGGATTATGCTCAATGAAGGAAGTAAGTCAGAAGGAAAAATAAAAATATCAAATGGGGGTCTCCCTGGTGGTGCAAGGGGTTAAGACCAGCACTATGAAGCTGTCCGTAGTGACTGAAGCGTGAGTTCAATCTCTGGCCAGGGAGGTGATGCACATGGAGCAGCAGACCTCTCCTGCCTTGCCTGCTGCTCCCCTCAGCAGTGTATTTCAGTACATCTGCCTGTTCTGCTCCCTACTCTGTTTCTGATAAATCCTCTCACCACCCCCATCTCTGGCCTGCACCCCAGCTCTTGTATGCATAAATAAGAAAATCTTTTTAAAAAAATCGGTGGTTTCTCTTATAGGAGGAATATAGGGAAACCATACAAGAGATCAAGGAAAAAAAATAATAACAATAAAAAACACAGCACAAAATGAAAATAAACAGACAACTATCAATCAGAGACATTCTACAGGGTGGGGGGAGGAAAAGGGATCAAAATGAGGGCAGGAAGAACACAAGGGACTATGGTGATGGTGACAGGTGAAGTGGTGGTGGGAATTCTGTGGGGACCACACTTGAGAAAAGAAAGCAAACATTGTAAAAAGAAAATAATAGATTTTAAAAAATGATGATTGGAAGCTCTGAAAGCATGGCTCGTCAATTCTGGGTTTCACATGCAGTTGTCTAGCAGGGCCAATTGGTTAGCAAATCCCCATGTCAGAATTGTGAATTCTTTCTTGTGGGCGTGTCAGAGTGCTTAGAGAAGGAGCCTCCTAGCACATGGATTGCAAAAGCCTGGCTGCCAGTGTTCTAGGAGCTGAGAGGGAAAGGGGCGGCTGGTTGTTTTAGCCTTCAGTGAGTAAACATTTATTCCTCCAGTTTTCCTTATGGATCTCCCTGTTCTCAGTGGCACCTGATGTTGCCCAGTGCAGAGACCTTCAGAATTTTCTTCTCCAGAGAGCATCATCTCAGAGTAAGGGGCTTCAGTTTCCCTCCAGGGTGGGAAAGAGGTATTTCCCTGCTAAGTGGCTTGGGAAGGGCATCTGGGGATCTGACAACTTTTTAAAAGCACTTTCAATCAGTTCCTTTCATCTCTCTTTTTTTTTTTTTTTTTTAATTTTCTAGAGGCATGTCTTATTTATTTATTTATTTATTTGGTTGGTTGGTTTATACAAGCACTGGGTACAGTCAGAAGCGCAGGAGGGTGAGAGAATTCACCAGAGCCAGAGCGGGGAGCAGAGCAGGCAGAAGGACCGAAGTACACTGCTGAGGGGAGCAGCGGGCGGCAGAGGAGGTCTGCGCGCCATGTGGGACCCTCCTCCGGTGGCCGGGGAGCAGCCGGGGATCGAACCAGCGCTGCAGAGGCTGCGGGCAGCTTCGCAACCCAGCGCTCAACCGCTGCGCCACCGGGGAGGCCCAGTTCCTTTCATCTCAACCCTTACTTTGGCTCCACTCCCAGATGTACTTGTTGTGACCAGGTTATGAAACCTTTGGATTTTGCATAAATCAGGCTTCTTCTCAAATCTCACTATTAGTAACTTAGAATTCCATTTACTAATTCTGCGAAGCCAGTTACGACTTATCCAGGCATTTTCTAACTTCTAAAATTTAGTTATTCTCTCTCTTTTTTTTTTTTAAGATTTATTTATTTATTTATACAAGCACTGGGTACAGTCAGAAGCACGGGAGGGTGAGAGAATTCACCAGAGCCAGAGCGGGGAGCAGAGCAGGCAGAGGGACTGAAGTACACTACTGAGGGGAGCAGCGGGCGGCAGGAGAGGTCTGCGCGCCTTGCGGGACCCTCCTCCAGTGGCCGGGGAGCAGCCGGGGATCGAACCGGCGCTGCAGAGGCTGCGGGCAGCTTCGCAACCCAGCGCTCAACCGCTGCGCCACCGGGGAGGCCCTAGTCTCTTATCTTTTCTCTTTCAAACACTTGTGTCTTTAAAAAGAATCCTTTCCTGGTTGTTTTAGTGGAATTTAAAAGTGGAGGTTGTTTTTTACTTGCCTTCTTAATTTGGGTGTCATGAAACAAAATTTTGGATGCACTACCGTATCTCAGGTTCCCTTCTAGGAAACAGAATAGGTTGGAGTGTTCTGAGACCTTGCAGGAGCTTTAGAAGAAGGAAATCGTGTGAACCTAGAAAACTGAACCTCTCCTCAGCCTGGAAAACATAAGGATTCTTGCATTTTCATCCATACAACCTCTTGAGGCTGTGCTTGGGTTAACTAAAGCTCTATAAAAGAGGGTCATGACCCACAGCCTGATCTTATTCTCTATGATCCTGATCACTGTGCAGCCCCCTCTCTACATTGTAATCCCACTCACCTTGAATGAGCGTCTCCTGGAGAGCTTTCCCGCTCTGGAAAAGATAAAAGCCCTTTACTGATAATTTCTCATTCATGAATGTTTAAAAACAAAATTGGTTTCCTAGAAAATTTTAGAATGCTATGGGTAAAAAGAGCTTAGAGAACATCAAATTTAATCCTGCTGTTTTAGAATTGAGGAACTGGCAGGTCCAGTCAGGTTAATTGATTTGCTGAAGGTTACATAGCTGCAGAGCTAACAATAGAATTCAGGTCTTCCATAGTAAGAGCCGTGTTCACGCTACATGCTGTGTGGGCAAGCTGCCAGTTTGCATATCCATATCTCCTGAAAAATCAGTAAAGTGGTTCATAAACCACCTCACAGTTACAGTAGAGTTTAGTTTAATTTTTATCACATCATTATTGCATATAATATTAAATACCTAGTCTGAGCAAACACATTTCAGGTTTTGAAATGAAAAGGTGTTTGGGGATTAATGGAGAGAAGAGAGCAGTTATTTTGCATATAGGAAACTTGCTGAAAGACTGGGGGTTGTTTTTCATCTGTGTTTAGAGAGGGTACAGAAGAGTAGTGTAGGGGTAGGAAGGCCACAGGGCAGGATCTCCATGATTCGAGCAGACGGTTGAAAGAGGAGTCCTGGAGTCCTCGGTGGCTTTTGCAGACTTTTATTTGGATTTAGCAGGTACATGGCAGGTAGGGATGCTGGGGTGGGGTAGGGATAAGGGGTTGGGGGTGGGAGGCTGGCAGGCCTCCCAGTCCCCAGCAAGTCTTCACTCTTTCTGGGCTCTCTGGTGTGTGTTTTTTTTTTTTTTTTTTTTTTTCTGTGGCCTCTGCTTCTCTCATCGTGCTGTTCTTCCATTCTCTTATGTATGCCCACTCCCTACTCTAGGTGCCAGCCATCAGGCATGCATTCAGGACCCCAGGGTTCCATCATCAATCCTAATGGTGAGAGGGCAGAAAAGCCTGATGCTTTTTTACCTTACCCTACAAGTAGCAAAGTGAAATGCCATAGGGTTAAAGGCAGGAAGCTGAGGTGAGCCACTTACGCCCCAGTACTTCCACTGGGCCTATTCCTGGTGACCCTCTCTTCTCAACAGACCACTCTCCCACTTTTGTTTGCATTTTCAGTTTTAGTCAAATCTGACCAGAGAAAGCCACATTAGGGTTCAGACCAAGTCCTAGGGTATGGAGGAAGTCTGATGGGAGAGGTGGTCCAAGACTCCAGGGAGATAGGTGGATTTTAAAGTCAGAAAGAATCTGTACTGCAGGAAAGGTTTGCCAACGTTAAGTTGTTTGTAGTTTGCATTTTTCTTTTTCTTTTTTAGTATTCTGTTCAATAAACACTCATTGAGCAATAAGTCAAATCAGATCTGGTATACATCAGAGGTGGTAGAAATTGCTATCTTTAATCACCTAGCATACATCCTCTCCCCTTTTCATAGTAATGGTATCTAATATTTATTTCCATTGTAGTGTCAGTAAGGCACAGAGCAGGATCTCTATGCTCTGGGCAGATGGGTAAAGGAGAGTCCTGGAGCCCGCAGTAGTTTTTCAGGCTTTTATTGAGCTTTTATCAGGTACAGGGCAGGCAAGGGTTCTGGGAGTCCAGGAGGCTGGCAGGCCTGCCAGCCCCTGGCAAGTCTTCATTCTTTCTGGGCTCTCTGGTGTTCTCTCGTGGTCTCTGCTTCTCTGCTGGTTATGCTACTCTTTTCTACTTGTTCTTCTGCTAGCGTCCCTGTGATGCCACACTTATAAGACCAGTCTCAGCCCAGCTATGCATGTGCCCACCTATGCATTCCCACACCCTACTCCAGGTGCCCACCATCAGCCATGCATGTAGGACCGCAGGGATCCATCATTAATGCTAGTGGCAGGAGGGTGGAAAACCCTGATAATTTTTCACTTACCCTACACCATGGTCCATGGGCTTCAGGGGAAATTGATGCTACCCTTTTTCTGCTTTAGGAATGGAACATGGAATACGGAATAAGGTGATTGTTTTAAACTATTAAATACCATCCCAATCACCACAATGATTGAATCAAGGAAGGGTAAGTCCAATTAAACTAGGATGAAAAATTTGGTTCAACAATGTCACAGGAACCCTATTCTTTACATGTGAACATGGAAGCATTTGGATCCCAGAGCCTGTGGCAATTACCTAGAAACCACAAGGGTAGAAGTCAGCCAGGAATGGAGCAAATAGTGAAGAGAATTTGAAAAACAGAGAGAAACCCATCATTTCTGCCTGTGGAAAAAGCCTGGCCTGAAACTGTAAGCTAAAACTTAGTTTCATGTCCAGTTATATTCTCTTATTATCCAAATTAGTTCTTTTAATTTAACCTGAAATTATATTCTTTTTGGAATAAATGATAGGAGATATGATGAAAATGGTGTGAAAGTAGGTTCATCACTTTATTTTTTATTTTTTAAAATATTTTATTTTATATAATTCTTACATCATTTTTCATCTTTGCACAATGTATGCATTTTCATTTTGGTTATATTCCCCATACAATTTCACCCCCCACTTATTTTGACTCTAGTCCTTCCTCTCCCCACCCCTCTCTCCTCCCCGCCACCCCGCCCCGTAGTGTGTCTCTGGTTTATAGTTGCTTGTTGAGTTTGACTTTTACTTTGTATTGATTAGTCTTTTTCCTGGTCTCTTATTTAAGTTTTCTAAATTCCTGCTATGAGTGAGACCATCCGGTATTTTTCTTTTTCTTTTTTTTTAATAAATTTTATTTTTATATTCCCCATACAATTGCAACCCCCTTATTTTGACCCCAATCCCTCCCCTCCCCGTCCCCCACCCCCTATAGAGTGTCTCTGGTTCATAGTTTTTTGTTGGTTTTGATATTTTTCTTTTTCTTTCTGACTTATTTCGCTGAGCATGATCCCTTCCATGTTGCTGCAAACTACATGTGTTTATCTTTTTTGATTGCTGAGTAATATTCCAAGGTGTATATGTACCACATCTTCTTGACCCAGTCATCTATTTTTGGGCATTTGGGCTGTTTCCATAGCTTAGCTATTGTAAATAGTGCTGCTATAAACATAGGCGTGTAGGTGCCTTTATTTTTAGGAGAATAATCTGAAAGTTGATGACCCAGATAGGTACTGCACACAGAGGACACCGTGATTTGGGGTAAAATTGGATTACCTCTTGGATATCAAATCAGCAAAGACTTCACTAGAAGTGACACTTAGGATGAACATCCTTTAAAAAAAAAAAAAAAACTCATTCATTTGTTTATTTATGCATAGAAGAAATGGGGTATTGGCCAGAGGTGCCAGGGCTGAGAGGATTCGCCAGAGACAGGGTGAGAAGCAGAGTAGGCAGATCTACTGGAATGCACCGCTGAGGGGAGCAGTGGGAGAGATAGGAGAGGTCTGCTGTGCAATATGTGAGTTAGCTCCCAGGCCTAGGATGAATATCAGGCTGTAGCAATGATATAGCTGAGACTTAACCCCTAGACCATCAGGGAGGCCTACATTCTTCCTGAAATAGGAATGAGCATTAAAAAAAAAAGAATATTCTTTTTGAAAGAATATTTCTTTTTGTTTTTCTATGTATATGACTTTTTCTCCTGTCATCCAAGACATTTACTAGCCATAAAGGAGGAGAGGACTAGGACTCTGAAAACAAGGAATTTAATGACAAAAAAAGAGTCAAAGTTCAATTTTCTACTTGAGTGCTGAAATGAGAAGAAAGAGAGTTAATGGGGGTAAGCAGTCAAGCTCTCTGGAGGTTAAAAAAGTATCAGGCTTTTCTGCCCTCCCGCCATTAAGATTGATGATGGAGCCCTGCAGTGCTGAATACATGCCTGATGGCAGGCACCTGGAGTGGGGTCTGTGTGTGTAAGTGGGTACACCTAGGCTCAAAGACTGGGCTTATAAGGGCAGCATCACGGGGACACCAGCAGAACCATGAGGACCAGAGAGCAGAGAAGCAGAGCAGAGATCACCAGACATCACCAGAGAACGCCAGAGAGCCCAGAAAGAGTGAAGACTTGCTGGGGGCTGGGAGACCTGCCAGCCTCCAGGCCCCCCAGCAACACTGCCTGCCGTGTACCTGGTAATCCCAATAAAAACCTGCAAAGCCACCAAGGGCTCCAGGACTCTCTCCTCCTTTACTCCGTCTGCTCGGATCATAGAAAACCTGCTCTGGCCCTTCCTGCCATTACACTCTTGTACTGTGATTTTAATAGAGGCAGAAATTCCAAAAAGTCTGAGAAAACTGAAAGTAGAGAGAGCTTCAATTCCCCTCCCTATTTGGAAATGTGGGAGGAGAAGTGCTCACAGGGCGATTGCACCAATGTAGGATGGCTAAAGCAAGGGGAAAGTGCAGTGTTACATAGACGAGACAGAGGAAGACTGAGCCGACACTGCTCTCTGCTTATACTCCTGTATGTATGGTACTGAAGTGTGAGGTTTGGAAAAGATCCAGTGGTTCCTGCGAGCCCTGTGAGGGATATAGAAGAAAGTACTGATAGTGCTAGTTGGTCTGATCATGGTGGCATCCCCCATCCCCATACCATGTCCCATGCCTCTCTTCCATCTGAAGAAGTTATATCCTGAGTTATATTACTCGTGAGTAAATACATTTCTTGAGCTCTGGGAGCTGCTCTGGATTAATTAATTGAACTTGAAGAGAGTGCCCTAGGAAAACCTGATCTGTATTCAGTCAATCAGCAGGACAAGTAATTACCTGAGCTTGTGACTGTCACCTGATGTCTGAGGAGGAGGTTGTGGGAATCTCTAATTGATAGCTGGTTGGTCAGACGCACAGTTTACAGCCTGGGCCTGTGACTGGTATCTGAAGGGAGGATGGTCTTGGAAGAGTTAAACCTTTTACCCGTGAAATCTGATATTATCTCTGGGTGTATAGTGTCAGAATTGAGATGAATTCTCAAACACCCAACTGATATCTGAGAATTACTTGTTGGTGTGGGGAAGCCTCAACATATGCTCAGTGTAACTGATCTGTGGCACGCAAAAGTCATGTTTTATTATGGTAAAAGATGCACAACATAAAACTTACCATTGTAACCATTTTTAAGTGTACCATTTGTTAACCTAAAAACCAGGAGGCAATTAAAAAGGTAAAGCACATTTATTTGGTCTCAAAGATTTATAATTTAGGGAGGACAGATTTGGGTAGACACCCAAATTATGTCTCAACGAGGGACAAAAAGATAGAGGTTTTCATAAGAAGAAAAGAGGAAGATGAACTAAGTGTTTCAAGAATTCATTGGTGCTGACAAGTTTAAGTTATTCTTGGCTATACATAATTGATTACTGATTCTATACTCAGGCAAAAAATCCATAACCATCAGTTCTTATGATCTGGATTTCTTAAGCAATTGTTTGCTTGATAGTTTCTTAAAACAATTGATTTTTTCTGTAATCCAAAGGTCTTTGACTCAGTTCAAATAAGACAGGTAAGGTAGTTTCTCTGTATTGACTTCCCTGGCTCCATTTTAAAATGGCTCCACTTAGTCAACTTTTCACAAGTTCTGTGGCGTTAAGTATACTCACATTGCTATGTAAACATCATCAACAACCATCTCCATAACTTTTTAATTTGAGCTGATAGAAATTCAGCTGAATCTCTGTACCAATTAAACACCAAGTGTTTAATTTTCCTATCTCCTCTGACCCTAGTATCACCATTCTTTCGGTCTCCATGAATTTAATTACTCTTTGTACCTCACATAAGTAGAATCATAAATATTCGTTCTTTTTTGACATGCTTGTTTCACTTAGTCTAATGCTCTTGGGGTTCATCCAAGTTGCAGCATGTGTCAAAACTTCCTACTTAATGCTGAATAATATTCTATTGTATGAGTGTAACATATTTTGTTTATTCTTTTTTTTTTTAAGATTTATTTATGTATTTATACAAGCACTGGGTACAGTCAGAAGTGCGGGAGGGTGAGAGAATTCACCAGAGCCAGAAAGGGGAACAGAACAGACAGACTGATGAAGTACACTACTGAGGGGAGCAGCGGGCAGCAGGAGAGGTCTGCGCGCTGCGTGGGACCCTCACCTGGCGGCCGGGGATCGAACCGGCGCTGCAGAGGTTGCGGGCAGCTTCGCAAGCCAGTGCTCAACTGCTGCGCCACCAGGGAGACCCCTGTTTATTCATTTATTGTTGAACACTTGTGTTGCTTCACCCTTTTAGCTATTGTTTATGCTATGAACATGGCTGTACACATCCTTGCTTTCATATCTGTGGGGTATATAGCCACAAGCATAAATGCCAGGTCACATAGTAATTACATTTTCAATTTTTTAAGAATCACCACACTGTTTTCCAGAGTGGCTGCTCTACTTTACATTTCTACTAGCAGAGCACAGGATTCTAATCTCCACATCCTTGCTGACACTTGTTATTTTCTTTCTTTTTTTAATAATCTTCCTGGGGCCTCCCTGGTGGTACAGGAGTTAAAGACACAGTGTTATCAAGCTATCCTCAGCCACTGCAGCACAAGTTCCATCCCTGGCCAGGGAGCTGACCCACATGGTACAGCAGACCTCTCCTGTCTCACCCACTGCTCCCCTCAGCAGTGTATTTCAGTCAGTCCGCCTGTTCTTCTCCCCATTCTGTCTGGGGAATCCTCTCACCTCCTGCACCTCTGGCCTACAAACCAGTTTTGGATGCATAAATAAATCTTTAAAAAATAATAATAATCTTCCTAATGGGTGTGAAGAGTATTTCATTGTGGTTTTGATTTATATTTCCTTAATGATTAGTTATATTAAACATCTTTTCATGTACTTATTGGTCATTTATAAATCTTTGGAGAAATATTTATTCTTGTCTTTTGATAATTTTTAATCAGTTATTTTTGTTGTTGTTGAGTTATAGAAGTTCCTTATATATTCTTTGTACTAACCCTACATGCGATTTATGCCTTGCAAATATTTTCTTCCAATCCATGGGCTGCTTTTTTACCCTACTGATAATGTCTTTGATGTACAAAAAAAATTAAACTCTATAAAGTACGATATATATCTATATTTATATATACACACATATATGCATATATTTTTGACACTTCTTTGGTGTCACATCATTGCCAAATCTAGTATTTTTTTTCTTTTTTTGATTTTATTTATTTATTTATTTATTCATACAAGCACTGGGTATAGTCAGAAGCGCGGGAGGGTGAGAGAATTCACCAGAGCCAGAGCAGGGAACAGAACAGGCAGAAGGACCGAAGTACACTGCGGAGGGGAGCAGTGGGTGACAGGAGAGGTCTGTCACGCCGTGTGCAACCCTCACCTGGGGGCGGGGGATCGAACCAGCGCTGCAGAGGCTGCAGGCACCTTCGCAGCCCAGTGCTCAACCGCTGTGCCACTGGGGAGGCCCTGCCAAATCTAGTATTAAGAAACTTTTGCCCTATGTTTTCTACTGAGCTTTACAATTTTAGCTTTTATATTTAGGTCTTTGATCAATTATGAGTTAATTTTCGTATATGATGTAAAGTCAGACTCCACCTTCACTTTTGCTTGTGAATATCCAGTTTTGCTCAGATTGTTTGTTGGAAAGACTGTTCATTCTCCACTGCATGGTCTTGGTACCCTTGCTAAAAATCACTTGACCATATTCATGAGGTTTTATTTCTGGACTCTATTCTATTTGTATCTTTATGTTAGAACCATACTATTTTGATATTGTACTAAGTTTTGAAATCAGGATGTGTGAAACCTCCAACTTTGTTTTCTTTGTTTTCAAGACTGTTTGGTTATTCAAGGCCCCTTAAGTTTCCATATGAATTTTAGAATGAATTTTTCTATTTCTGCAGTATCATTGGGATTTTGATAGGGATTACATTGAATCTGTAGTTCACTTTGAGTTGTATTGACCTCTTAATAAGTTTAAGTCTTAGGATTCATGATCAATGGATGCCTGTCCATTTATTTTTGCTTTTAATTTCTTTCAGTAACACTTCATAGTTTTAGCGTACAAATCTTTCATCTCCATGGTTAAGTTCATCCCTTAGTACTTTGTTCTTATTGATGCACTTACAAACAAAATTGTTTTATTAATTTTCTTTTTTAGATTGTTCATTCTTAGTGCATAGAAATGCAATTGACTTTTGAGCATTGGTTTTGTATCCTACAGTTTGCTGAATTAATTTATTAATTCACACAGTTGTTTTTGGCATTTTAGAGCTGTCTACATCAAAACTCATGTTGTCTGTGAGCAGAGATCGTTTTACTTCTTCTTTTCCAAGTTGGATGCTGTATATTTATTTTTCTTGCCTAATTTCTCTGACTAAAACATGTAGCATAATGCTGAATAGAAGTGGTGTGAGCATACTTGTCTTATTCCTGAGGAAAAGCTTCAGTCTTTCACCATTGAGTATAATGTTTTTCATATTTGTTGAGTATTTTTATCATGACTGCATTTGCAAATAATCAAAAATTTTCACAGGAGTCAAGATTTCTATCCCCATTAAAAAAATAGAAGGTCTAGGTCCTCCCTGGTGGCATAAGGGGTCAAGACACAACCTATGAAGCTATCTGCAGCCACTGCAATATGAGTTGGATCCCCAGCCAGGGAGCTATCCACAGGGTGCAGCAGGCCTCTCCTGACTCACCTGCTGCTCCCCTCAGCAGTGTATTTCAGTCACTCTGCCTGTTCTGTTCCCCACTCTGTCTCTGGTGAATCCTCTCTCCTCTCACGTTTCTGGCCTGTACCCCTATTTTTATATGCAAAAATAAATAAATCTTTAAAAAAAAGATCTTTTAACACTTGATTCACATATCCTTATGGTCTGTAGAGCTGAATTAGTTATTATACAAGTATATTTCAGGGATCATGTCTATTTCATCACTCATTTTATATATCTGTAATCATACTAACATTAATTTAGTGCTTATTAGGTGTCTGACACTGTCCTATAAACCCTTTACATGTATTACTTCATTAAATCTTCATAACAGCCCTGCATAGTAGGTAATTATTATTACCTTTCATGTAAAAGAATCTGAGGCACAGAGCTAGTAAGGAGATCAAGTGAGCAAATGTGGTAAGAGAGTAATAAATGGTAATGAAGGAAGAATTGATTGGCAGAGCAAAGATAGTTTGTACTTAGTATTAGCACCTTTTACTTTATATGAAATTGAACTTTTGTGACAGCAAGTTACCTCACTTAGTTCAAGATTTGTGGTTGTATGGATGGAGCTGGAAGGGATCATGCTCAGCGAAATAAGCCAGAAAGAAAAAGAAAAATACTGGATGGTCTCACTCATAGCAGAAATTTAGAAAACCTAAATAAGGGACCAGGAAAAAGAATAACTGTAAGAAAGAAAAAAATCAAAATCAACAAACAACTGTGAACCAGAGACACACTATGGGGGAGGTGCGGCGGGGAAAGGAGGGACTGGGGTCAAAATAAGAGGGTTGCAATTGTATGTGGAATATAAAAATAAAATAAAAAAAATTTGTGGTTGTGTGCCAGATACTTGAGATTAGTAAGTCTGAATACTCCTGTTGTTACTGTGATCCTTCCTGTGTGCTATATAAACCAATTCTTATTTGTTTAGCCCAGAGTCCTACAAGTACTGAGCTCGTGTCTGATGAGAGGGAAGTTACAGTAGTGCTGGTGGGGTAAACAAGTATTTCCACAATGGTCATCAGGAACTCAAGTAACTTCTTCTAGGCTTTGAGGGATCTGAAGAGATTGCTGAGATTGGAAAATTGTCTCTTTACTTAAATAAATGCTATACATATATGGGAATCAGAACAAAAATACATTTAAAAGTCTTACTTGGTAATTCTTTCTATAACAAGACATTTTTTATTTTTTATGTTGAAAGAACATTTTAGCTGGCTTACTGTGGATGTTAACATGATGTCATTCTCAAAGAAACATTAGCCTATTGTTTCTATCGAAAAGCATCATAAATCTTAACTGAAGTTTCTTTGAGTGGTACCTGTGGTGAACTTGAACATTATGTCGCAAATGTCCTTTCATCACCTGTCCATCACTTCTTAGTTTCTTCTGATAACAAAACCTTGATTTTTCATTTGGAGAATATCCCCTCCCTTATTCCCTTTCCCCCAGACTTTTGGTTGGGTGTATAACCCAGAATTTGCTAATAAGACATAATCCTAAGCTTTTATTGGAACTATATTGAAATAAGTGCTGTTTCTACTGGATTGCTTAGCTATATGGATTGATGGGGTTTTGATGAAATATTGGGGTTCAGTGAATGGGATCCTTTGGTTACCTCTGAGAAAAGTTTTGGTAGAGTTCCCCTTTCAGCAGTATATGGTGAATTTACCAAGGTCTAGAAGATGGTTACACAGACTACAAGCCGGTGAAGGTTAAATTCAGAAGGGCAGGTTTATTAGAGAAAGAGAGGAGAAGAAGTTGCCTGCACAGAACCAGAGATCTGTGCTTAAAAGACATAGAATTGGTCTGCTATAATGTTCCTTTTCCAGGGAGGGTTCATTCCTTTGTAAAATATTTATCTATTGTTAAATTAAGCATGTCTAGGGTATGATTGGGTTAATCTGTAAGGACTGGTGATTCTCTGGTTAATCTGTAAGGACTGGTGGTCCTCAAGAATTTTTCTGCAGTAATTATTTGTAATGACTGACTATCCCCATATCCCTATCTCCTGGCCTTGCTTAAGGATTTTTTTTATATCTACAGCTGGTTTAATGAAAATGATAATCATTTCTAACCCCATCTTCAGTTCCTGGTTTGTGACTATGGCTCCATCCCAAATTTTCTATTCTGGGCCTCCACCTGAACAGTTGGGAAAGGAAGGGAGGTGGGAAGAAACCACAAAATAAAAATAAACTCATTGAATTCAACAGAGAAGAAAGGAGAATCCATGTTCTAATGATTCTGTACCCTGGATCCAGCCATACCTGAAGCTACATATTCACAGAATTTTCAATGATTAAGGTACATATATTCCTTTTCTAAAATCAATTTGTGCTTGAATTTTTGACACTTGTAAAAAAAAAGTGCACTGTATTATTGCACAAAAGAATTCCACTTATTACATAGAACAAAACATCTTAAAATCCTTTTACCTGTTTCTCAGTATCGCTGTGTCATTCAGATAGTAGCTGTATTAAATTCCTAATCTCATTCTCTCAAATCTCTTAGAAACTTTCTCTCCTAAACTCAGCTCATTTACATCTTCACTTTTCTTACTCCCATTCTGAAAACTTTTCCTACTCCTTTTCTCCCTCACTTTCTCCAAGAGAAACATAAAATCTAATAGAGCTTTATAGATCAGTAGAGCCTTCTGAGCGCCCTTTTCCTTCTGTACCTCTACTCCTTACCTGTATCAGCAAAATTAACACTCAAGCTGCTTTGTGAAAAACAAAGGATCCTTCCTCTTAGAAAGGGTGAAAGACTGAAAACACAGGGTCTCCCTGGTGGCCAAGGGATTAAAGTCTCAGTGTTCTCAAGCTGGTGGCCAGTCACTGCAACCTTAGTTAGATCCCTGGCCAGGGAGCTAACCCACATTGAGCTGTAGACCTCTCCTGTCTCACCTGCTGCTCCCCTCAGCAGTGTATTTCAGTAGATTCGCCTATTCTGCTCCCCACTCTGACTCTGGTGAATCCTTTCACGCACACACACACACACAAACACACACACACACACATCCTCTGGCCTGCACCACGGTTCTTGTATACATAAATTAAAAAAATCTTTTAAAAAAATACAGAAAATACACATTAAATTTTCTGTTTTGTTCTCATTTGTATTCAGTACAAATAATGTGCTTGCTTAGACATTAATTCTGTTTGCAAACACCTACTCCTGGGGTTCCCTTTGGGTAAATTTTGCTAAGATAGTGCTTCAGGATTTTGTTTTATTGTGTGTGTGTTTTGTTTTGTTTTTTAAGGATATGGGAAAAGGGAAAGATTAAACTAGTTAAACCAGTTTGGTTGTTTTTACAAGCCAGAGAAAAGGTCAGGCCCTGGATTCAGACCAAGCTGATTCAGAGTGCTGGGGCAATTTAATAACCGCTACTCAGTCTAATGCTTTTTATTTCCCACTTCTTTGGAAATATTATTTGGGTTTTCTACAGCAACACAAAGAAACTCTCATTGACAGTTGTCTCACTCAGCAGCTCCTTCATAAACACATTTTTCAGACACTGTGTCCAAGACTCTTTTAAGTGTCCTAAGAATATTGACTCATTCAAAAGCAGCCTACCTGTGATGGTTGCTCCATGAATGTAGATTGTTTCTGCACATCAGATTGTGTCCAAAAGTTCTACTATGCATGAAACTAAGATGATCCCATGTCCCTTTGTGAACATGTAGCTTATAGATAGTATGAATTCAATTTTGAAGTCTACTCAAACTGTCTTTGGTGTCCTCAGGGTGGGGAACCCAGCAGGGAGACCATCTAAGATATTGGCTACCTGGAGTCCAGGGAACTGCCAAAATGATTGGGAGACATTCCACCTTTTTTTTTAATATTAATTTTTTAAAGTTTTTTACATTATTGTTCATTTTTAAACAATATTTGCTTCCCCCTGCCACTCAGGTGTAGTCCCCATATAGTTTCCTTCACCAATGCACCCGTGCACAATCACCACAGTCCCCTGTGCTCCTCCCTCCCTCCCTCTGATCCCTCTCCCTCCTCCTCCCCTGCAGCATGTCTCTGGTTTATAATTGTCCGTTTTTTGCTTTGTCGTGTTTTGTACTGTTATTGCTTTTTTTCACAGTGATGTCTTCTTTGGTTCCCCTATATTCCTACTATAAGTGAAACCATCTGATATTTTTCCTTTTCCTTCTGGCTTATTTCACTGAGCATAATTCCTTCTAGTTCCATCCACATTGCTGCGAATGGCATAAGTTTATCTTGTTCGATTGCTGAATAATATTCCATTGTATATATATATACCACATCTTCTTGATCCAGTCATCTATTTTTAGGCATTTGGGTTGTTTCCTGGTTTTACCTATTGTAAATAGTGCTGCAATAAACATAGGTGTACAGGTGTTCTTTTTCTTTCTTTCTTTCTTTTTTTTTTTTTTGTGGGACCCTCACCATCGGCGGGGAACTAACCAGCGCTGCAGAGGCTGCTGGCAGCCTCGCAGCCCAGCACTCAACCACTGCACCACCAGGGGAGGCCCCAGATGTTCTTTTGAATCAATGTTTTTGTGTCCTTTGGGTAGGCCCATAGGAGTGGAATTGCCAGGTCATATGGTAGCGCCATTTTTCGTAGACTGAGGAAACTCCAGACAGCTTTCCATAATGGTTCCAGCAATGTAGGAGAGTTCCTTTTTCACCATATTCTCGCCAACATTTGTTGTTGCTTGTTTTTTTGATATGTGCCATTCTTACTGGTGTAAGGTGGTATCTCAATGTGGTTTTTTTCAAAGAAATAGAGCAAATACCAATGAAATTCATATGGAACCATGAATAGCCAAAGCCCTACTGATGAGAACAAAGGAGAAAGGAGGTATCACACTTCTCAACTTCAAGCTATACTACAAAGCCTAATAATTAAAGCAGTTTGGTATTGTAACAAAAACAGACACTCAGACCAATGGAACCGAATAGAGTGCCCAGAAATAAAACCACATTTATATGGACAACTGATCTTTGACAAAAGAGCAAAGAATATACAATGGAATATGGACAGTTTGTTCAATAAATGGTGCTGGGAAAAGTGGACCACCACATGCAAAAAAATGAAACTAGACCACTACCTTTCACTGTGCACAAAAATCAACTCAAAATGGATAAAGAACTGGACATAAAATAGAACTGGATAAAGACCTGAAACCATAAAATATATAGAAGAAAATATAGGTAAAACACTACAAGACATACATCGCAATAACATCTTAAAGACTCATCACCCAAAGCAAAGAAAGTCAAGGAAAAGAGACATTCCACCTTTTAAAAGCCCCATCTTCTTTTTTTTTTTTATACTACACCTCCCACTCCTTGAATCTTCCCAACTGCAACAAAGTATAATCTATCACAGTGTACTGGAATGGTAGGTAGGAGAAAGATGGCATATCCAGGGGAGAGTTGAGAATTTAATGAAGGGGCTATTTTAAAAGATGTGGTCGGGGTTAAAAGAAATCTTTGGAAGCCATTACCAGACCCAGCCTCTGACTGAGCAAAAGCAGTGGGTTGCAACCAGAACAGAAACTGAACAAAGTGGGGAAGGGGAGAGTATAGTAGGTATGGTAGGAGAGGGTGTACTCCACAGTGCTGGAGAAGTGGCTTTCAGATTAATATATATATATATATATATATATATATATATATATATATATATATATATATATATAAAACCACTGCTAATGGAATGGCGCCGCTCTGGGGTACCTGTAAGGGGCGGTTCTGTGCTCCGGCAAATGCCTCCTGCGGAATGTCAAGTGAAAGACGAGATACTTGATGTAGTGCATGAGGATCTGCCCTGGTGGAGAGTGGATTGAAGCACGTAGGAATAACCAGCAGTCACATCCTATCTTTTCCCACAGCTAGTATTTTGGTTCAGGCCTCACTATTTCTTGCCTGACCTCTTGACTCATCTAGTCCAGCCAGGTCTGCTTCTGAGGGACTGTACTCTCTCAGCAGGGGACTGGGTACATAGACTGGACTCCAAGAACCAGCTCCGCGGTATCAAGACCCTTCCCTCAGAGACCTTATGGCTAAACTGCCAGGCGAACTTGAGGATTCCCTAAGACCTTTTTGGACCGCGATTTACCTATGGTCGACGCATTTTTAAATATCACAGAATCAAGGCGACTTTTAAACGCAATCACAGGGGGTGGGAGGCGGAGGGTGGGGGTGAGAGGTGGGAGAGGCGTAGGGTGGCGGCCTCCCTGCCCCCCTCCTGAAGACCACGTCACCGGGTCTCACGGGCGACCGCTTCAAGCCGGCTCTCTCCAAGGGCGTAGGCTAAAGCACCCTCCTTCAGCACCCCGACCCCCGCGCAGGCAGATTCTTGGCCTTAGACCCTCTCATCCAGCGGGTAGGGGAAGTCCCCCATCCTGGCACAAATCCGGGGTGCCCCTCGCGGTCTTTGACTCGGGCGCCGGCCAGGAGGGGCAGCGGAGAGCGCAGGCGCACGGTCCTCGCGGGCAGCCCCCTCCCCGCCGCGGCTGGCAGACGCAGCGGCCCCCGCCGAGGTTTTCTCCGCGAACCGCGCGGTGCCCCCCGGGGCTCAGAGGCTGGACGAGGGACGCAGCAGCTCGCAGCCCGGCCGCGACGCGGGGCGCTTCTTCCTCGCGGCCACACACAGGTAACTGGGCCCGGGAGTCGGTCGGGAATGTGGGGCTGGGGCGCTGAGCCCCGCCCGGTGTCCCCGCCACGAAAGAGTGTGAGCGAGCCCCCACCCTAACGCCTTTAGCCGTGGCACCTGAGGGGCAGCGCCCCTCATTGAATTGGGGCAGGCGGAAAGAGAAATGCCCCACCCCTTCACAAGCCTCTGGGGACTGTTCGAGTTCCGAAAGGCCGCGAGGGCCCCCGCTTCCCGCTCTGCTCTCTTGGACAACCGGGACACGGTGTCGGTAGGGTCAGGATCAGCCCCTCCCTCCGACCCCCGTTTTCTGACACCCTCCCACGTCTGGGCCCTTCTCCAGCCTGTGACGAGGGTCTTTTGCTTTCCTCTCCCCAGAAGCCCATCCAAACAAGGGTGCGTCCCTGTGGCGTCATGGGATCAATTTCAAACACAAACTTTAAGACGCACTGGGTGGTTTCAGAGATGTGGTCAAGTATCTCCCATTACTCTCGTCTCATGTCTTTAGCTCTTGAACGTCAGTCTCCAAGGGCTGAGATGCTCGTGGAGGGTTAGCGATTTGCAGAAATCTTTTCCGAGAGGCTGGGACTAGGAGGAAGACACGAGCGACGCCGGAGCTCGGAGGCTGGAGGAGCAGGGCCAGGACCCTGAGTCTCTCGCAGCTCCGGAGAGGAACCGCGAAACCTCCCCGACCGGCCTCTGGGGACTGTATCATTTCTACGCCACGTGCGCTCGTTTGTCCTCTTTTGAGAGGAGGTGGGAGGAAGGGTCGCGCCGGTGGGCAGGAAAGAGACTCCGGTTGGGGCGAATGAGGGCGCTGCGCTTGCTCGTGTCTCTGACCAGGCTTTTTCTGGGCTGGGGAGGAGCCGGGCTGAAAGCCGACGTCCGCGGGATAAGTGAAGGCCGGAAGGCGGTGACGCACGGGGCGGCGAGGACGAGGGGTGGCTGGGAGGACCGGTCTCTTCTGGCAATTGCGTGCGATCTGCTCTCTTTGCAGTTGTCCGTGTCCGTGGTGCTGAAATACCTCACTCGGCTTTGGCCGACTTCCCACGTCAGGTAGAAGCCTGCCTCGTTCTACTACTCTGCGTCTTTGCTAGACATAGCCCACCTCCAAGACAGGTGGCCATAGTAGAGTCGGCCTAACACTGAAACCCTTCGCAAAGGGGCTGGTGTTGGTTTCCTGAAGACAGCATGAAGGCCACTGTGGCTCGCCTTGGTGGTGCAGATAAAGCATATGCATAAGAGTTGATTACCTACAAGCTCACAGTGAGCACAATTAAACATGAACTCTCACGTATGCACACAAATATAGATGTAAATACATTCATCTATTTTCAGAGCCATCATCTGCTACAAGTTGCACTTTTTCGACACCTCCAATGTTTCTGAACTCTGAAGAACGATTAATTTTCATAATCGTCCTTCCAAAGTCACAGAATCTATGAATTAAATTGTTTGGTGAGCAATTTAGTATTTATACATATTTTTGTGCCATAACAAAAATAGTCTAGAGAGATATAAATTGATATTGGCACAAATAAGATGTTCATAAAGGAATTTTAAACAAAAATGATTAATAAAAATTTAATACACAACAGTATCTAGTTAATCTTATGGAAAGTCATAATTTGAAGAAAATATAACTAGGATTATCATAATGCTGGCAATATCAAATATGGTTATAGTATATGATTTGTGAACTCCTTAATGATTATGTGTGTATTTTTCAAGACATTGAAATATATACATATATATACACACATATATATATATACACATATATATGGTTTTCTCTCAGGAAATGTATGCTGATTGTAAGAAATTTAGGTAATAGGAGCTCAATCCCCGCCTGCCAGGGAGCTACCCACATAGGACAGCAGATCTCTCCTGTCTCACCCACTGCTCCCCTCAGCAGTGTATTTTCGTAGATCTGCCTGTTTTGCTCCCCACTCTGTCTCTGGTGAATTCTCTCACCCCCCCCCCGCACCTCTGGCCTACACCCCAGTTCTTGTATGCATAAATAAATAAGTCTTCAAAAAAATAGAACAGCCAAATAGGAATAATTTTATTATTTTTAAGAGTAAATTTAAAAATATAGCTGATAGTAAAAAAAAAAAAAGGAAACAACAGCAGAGTAGAAAATAAAATCCTCTAGTAAGCTTTTCTCCACAGGTAATTATGAATATTAGTTTGGAATAAATATTTCCAGATTATTAAATTCATCAAGGATGCATGACATCAAATATAAGATGTTACCAATTATAAGATGCATTTTGACTTTAGAAATGTAAAAAATATGTACATCTTAAATTTGGTGTATCATAAGTAGATTGATTTATCTATCTATTACTTATTCACATAAGATATAAGTATCTTCCCATTTGGTACATATATAAATAAGGTACATTTAGCATATTTACAGCTTTTAGATAATAAAAACAATGCTATATTGAACATTCTTTTAATATACTTTTCTTTGTAATGGCATTATTTTCTTAGAATAAATTCCCAAATGAAATTGATGGGTTAGGGACACACATTTCTCATTACAGTGCATATTGTCTGCCCTCTAAAAATCTTGTAACAATTTGCTCCGCACCAAGTGTATAATATTCTAGATTCTTCACTCATACATGCTAGAACACTCTTTCTTCTTTTAATCCTTATTTTTGTGACTTGTGTATCTTTCCATATGTCTGTTGGTTTTTTCGTACTTCTTTTGTGAATTACCTATGTATGGACTTGCCCATTTATTGGCGATTTTAAAAGAGCCCATTTTGATTGAAAGATGTTGACCATTTTTGTGGTTATGTTTTAGTTTTGTTACTAAAAATTTTTATGGGTTTTTTTGCACAGAATATTTAAATGTTCATGGAATTGAATCTATCAATATTTCCTTTGTGATGTGTTATACACAGAAAGATGCCCTCATGCCAAGATTATAAAAATATCCTCTAGCTTGAGACAGAGCACAATTGAGTTTGCTAAGACTATAACCTAAACACATATCATAATTGGATACTCACCAATTCTGCTTCTAGACAGGAACTAATGGGCTTTGTCTAGTTGTGTTGGTGGATGTGTCAATTAGCTCCAGTCAGGTGTTGGGCAGTGTCCCCCAGAGCAGCCCAAACTGAAGAGGGGCAATGATCACACTGGTTTCATTAATGTGACTGACACTTCTGTTTTAGCAATTAGAAATGGGAGTTAGTGAATTTAATCACAGGAGAAAATAGTATTTGGGGCGATTAGCAGGGAGAATGGCAGGGATATTGACAGATTAATTAATCATACTTAAAAAAATACTTTTAGTATCATTTAGAGTCTTTCTAAAGACACAATCTCAATGAAATTCAGAGACTATATATAGGTATAAATAACCCAAAAATCAATTATAAGTTTGACTGGAGTTTACAAAGTTAATTTTCACAATATTTGAATTCAAAGTGATAGCTGAATTCCCCAATACCTTATAGTTTGAATAGCATTGCAATCCACACTTCAGGTCTCTTAGCTGATTTCCATGGTTGTTGTTCTATCTTGGAGTCTAACAGTTGTGGTTATAAAATGAGGATTAAATCCTCCCCCAAATATTAGGTGCTTGAGGAGTCTTTACCTCCTGGTGACCTGAATAGAATGTAATTTTCCAGTTTGGGATTGGAATTTGTTGATGAAGAAAACCATGATACCCTTAGCTGTATTCTAATCAGGCCATCTTTTTTTCTTCAGATCATTTAAAAATATTTAATTGGTGATGTGATGAGAATCTTGTTTCATTTTTCTTGCTGAGACCACCTTGTCCCATAGATTGTATTCTTTGGCACTCAGTTCTGGAATGTTATGGACAACTGCTATGTCTGTATAGGGTAATCCCAAGAGAAAGGGGGTTACCGTTTCCCTCAATATTGTAACAGGGTGGTCCCTAGAGAAAGGGGGGTGGTTTCCTACGTTCCCCGCCCCACCCAAGGAAGGCTGAAGCTGAGCAGGGAGGAGGAGAAGCTGGAGAAGACAGGGAGAAGGAAGGAAGGGGAGCAAGAAGGATACCAGAGGAGACATATGGCGCAGAGAGACATGTGAAGAAGTCTTACTTCTTCTCAGCCTTGAACTTGTACCAGGGACTTGGGGGACACTAAAGGAGACAATTGAAAGAGAAAGAGACATGGGTGAGAGGTCTGTGGGAAGGCTGACAGTGGCAACCTTTATCTTGATTTTACTTTTGCTTTTTCCTTCCAGACTTGCCTGGCCCCTTGTACTCCTTTCCTATGGGTCCCAACTAGAATGTGCTTTAGACTTGTGGCAAGTTTTGGGGCCTCAGTGACCCTGCTTTGGGCCAATTGGTTTGGCTGGACATTTACTTGTGAGGGTATGGGTAACTTTGGGTGCTTGATTTGGAAACTACACTTTTTGTCTTTCTCTTCTCTCTATTACACACTACTTGTATTAAAGGTCTTCCCCACTAGAGTATGTTTAATGTGGCAGATGATAGCATCCATTTGGAGGAGGGATGTTTGGGGGTCCCCAGGTGCCCTTCCTTCTACCCTGTAACATATCTTCCTTCTTATTCCATGCTTCTTATGCATTATTTTGATTATAAAGTCAGGCAAGTACTCCTCTCCATCACCACACATATTTTTTCTGCCATTCTGCCTGAGCAATAGACTCTCCAAGTGATGCAAGTGTTGCATTAATAGTCACTGCTGGCCTCTGATTTGGGAGAGTGATAATCAATCGGTTACCTCTACTTCCTCACTTTTCATCCATCTACCTTAGATGTCTAGTCTAGACATAGGATACCATTCACCTTGGTAGCTAATGTCAGAGATGAGCTAAGATCACAGAGCTTTTTTTCTTGCAGGTCTAAACTTAATTTTGCCCTATAAATGTTAATATACCATATATAATTTAAAAATCTTAATACTTACATAACATTACATGTGTTAAATTGTTTGCTCACTCTGGTTTCTCTTAAAGTCATCACTGTAATAAAATTATTTGCAATCAATTGGTATATATAATACCTTATGTACAGTTAACGCTATTTTATAGTTACAATTACATATGAACTCAATCCGCACGTCTTTCATTTTTACTAAAGTGCATTTAGTCATTTTCTAGCTATCAAAGACCCCAAAGTATCAGTAATTTTACTAAAGTCTTAACTTTTACTTTAAGAACTTGAAGAAAGTAGAAATGTTTGGTAATCTAATTTTCCATTTATTTTGCCTGGTTTCTGTAACTGGCAGATTCAGTGTTCTAAATAAGGGTAAGGATTCCAAAGATGAATAAGCTGCTGAGGATAGTGGTGGACCTAAATCATATACTCACATCACTTCTTGGATTTCCTTAATTTACAGTTAGGAAAGAGAGATAGAGTTAGGTTGTAGAGTTGTGGCAACCAAAGCTCACAACTAATTCTAACCAGAGCTAACTACATCATCTTTGGGTAGAGAGTGACTTTCTTCAAAGCAAGTAATTTTGATACAGTTACTATACAGGACTATACAGGCCATCCAAGCCAGAAGATTAATCCATTATCCAGGATTTATTGAGTCTGTTATTGCCCTAAGAACTGGGGACACCAACAAAAAGCTAAGTACATGATCTCTGATCTTAGAGCAGTAACACTTTATCAGGGTTATATACACAAGTCCCAGTAATACCATGTGTCAAGGGCTACAATAGCCCCATGGGAAGTGTGCTTAACCCACAGGAATAAAGGATTGTTCAAAGGTTTCTAGAAGTAGTCAACGGTAAGGTTGTGGTGTGGATGGACCAGAGATTGCTTTGCTGGGTGATAAGTAGTTGATGGCTGCAAATTGGTGACCCTCAGTGACAGCCTGCATTTGAAACCTGACTGCCACATTTAGCATCTTTGTAAACTTGGGCAAGTCAATGAAACTTGCCAGGCTTCACTTACATTTTTTTTTAAAGAGGGGCCAATGATAGCCCCTACCTTGTTGGGGTTCTTGTGAAAGTAAGTAAATAATACATGTAAATTTCTTGGTATCAGTTTGATATATAGTAATCTAGTTTATCTTTTTTTCTCTTGCCTGTATAGAGTTACATGTAAATTACTATAGACAAATGATATTTGATCCCATTGTTAGAGCTCTCAATGGTAAAAGAACTATAAAACTCCCTCTATCTTCTGAATCTGTATAATAATTTGCTAATCTGCAAGTTTCTCTTTTAATGTAGCATAAATCCTAACCTGTGGCTTTTTATCAATTCTTGTGCTAAATAAATAAAATAGGTCTAGTCTGGAATTGTCACCACTTTTTTTTCTTCTGGTACTCTGATGTTAAAGAAAATACATATTTAATTGTATAATTTCCTTCCTTTAGCATAGTACTTGTGTCTGTTTTGTGGCACTTGTTACCCATATATCCTTTCTTTCAAAGGAATGCCATGTTCTTTAAGAGAATGCTTATGTCTTTTTAACCTTATCTCTCATAATGTCTTAGCATCATAGGCACTGGCGAATTTTGACTAAATGAAGGAATAAGAATGAATGTGTTTGACTATCAGAATAATTGGTGTGATCTCAGGCTGCCCTCAGAGAAACAGAATCTCCTAAATAGTAGGGATTATAGAAACTGGCATATGTTTGGAGAAGAATGGCTAAATGCCAAGATGAAACTGGCATATGTTTGGAGAAGAGTGGCTAAGATGCCAAGATGATTGAAAACCAAAATTATACAATGGTACAGTGAAAAAAAAAAAGAGAGATTTGCAATTTGGTAAAGAGGAAACTCATGATGGGAGACCTGGAATGGGGATGATAGGATATAGTCCTTCCTCGTACTGAAATGTTGGTATGTAGACAAGGGAATGAATTAGTGATCCCAGATACATCATAGGAACAGTCTCTGGAAATTATATGAAGAAAGATTTAAGCTCAATGTAAAAAAATATTTTTCTATCTATCAGAATGACTTCCAGGTGGCTGTCTTTTTTTTTAATCTGGCAAATTTTATTGTATGTAAATAATAAGCAATAAAACAAATCAAATCCAGGTGGCTGACTTGAGGAGTGAATTTGTTGATAAGTAGGTGTTCAAACAGAAACTGTACTATTTGTTGGGGAGGCTGTAAAGGATAGGGCTACTTACAAAGGTACTGGAATAGATTACCCTCCAAAGTTTTTTTTCAACTTTCATTACCACCATATTGCCTAAATTAATGAACAACAAAAATGAATTTTCAAGCACTTGACCTTGATTACTTAAAAATTATTTTTTTTTGCTTCAGGATATCAATTTATGAAATATTATTCTACAATTAACACTGTGTGCTTAAAACATAAGCAGTTTATTAATGCTGTGAGCATCTCACATAAAAATAACTATTTTAATTTCTAAATAAAATCTAAAAAATAAAAGAAGTAAGTGAGCCAAGTCAACTTGTCCTAATTCAGATAAGCTATGGTTTAAAGTTCAGGGCTTCCATATCACTATCACCACATTGCTAACATTTACTTAATGTTTACCAAGCTCTGTTTTAAGCACCTCACACACATTAATTCATGTACTTCTATAAGGTGGATATTGTAATCTCCAATATATGTTTTATGTTTTATTTTGAAGTAATTTCAGACCCTTTTTTATTTGTTTATTCATTAACTTATAGCTATAGAGACTTGTGGATTTCTATTTCATTCAATAGATTATAACCTATTATTATAATTATTGATTTTGATGCTGACATTGTCCCAGATTTGATTGTTGAAATCCTCTTCATGCTGGTTCTTGTGTTCTTTTGACCTCATTGTATTATTCTTGGAGTGCTTTCTGACATAAAATATTTCAGGTTTATCTTTTACTTTTCCTGTCTCAAACATTTCAGTCATTTAAAAAACTATTTCTCCAAAGAGCTTGGCTTCCTTTTAGTAGAGAATGCAAAATCTGGATGTTAGCTGTAGTAATTGCTACTGGGGTGTCATTGCTTTTAGGCAAGCTTAGAAGACAGAACCAGGAAATTCACAAACATATAAGCACATAATATACATCTGTATCTATTTCATCTATTTACTTCAACACCACAGGGTTCATTCTAGTCTTCACCGTTTGTTTGCTCATAACTTACCTCTCCGATGGTGAGAAATTTGGCTCCCATTATCTTCAATCTATTTAACTCTTTGCTCATTCTCCTTTTATTATAACTACCATCCTGTCGCAATGGGCCATCTCCTTTGCCCCAACTCCTCCTCAGACCCAGTCCAGCTGGCTCTACCAGTCTCCTTACAGCCTTAAATTACATATTTATGAAGTGGTGGAGCAAGAAAAAAACCACGTTGCTAATTATTTGACAGAGAGCCATTTATTGTGAAACCACTAGGGTAAAGATGCTCAAGGAAAGGGGCCCTTGGGCTAAAGGGGAAGATTTAACCAGGCAAACTGGTAGCCCTTAGGGAAGTGCTTCAGAAAATGAAGGGTGTAGGCAACCAAATACTGCCAACTGCCTAGAACCACAGAGAGGATTCACAAAATTGTTGTGGTTCAGGGATCAGTCAGTGCCTCCAGTGCACAAATATCCTGCTATATTTTATTAAAATTTCAAGAGCACATTCCATTAAGACAGAAACATTACTGTGCTGTATTTCTAAAGAAGGAAATATTGCTTTTATTAGCAGCATCTTAAGTTGAAATTCTGGGAGATGGGTGATAATGTTTGTTGTTTTACTGCTGACTTCATTTCCTGGTCCAGAAGATCAGAAATCTGTTCATGTTTTAGAAAACAGCATGAGGTCCATCTGTTCAGGTCAGATTTCTCCACATTAACACAAAGATTTATGGAGTGGTAACTTATGTAGGAAAAACCAGTGGTAATTATATTCTTTGCTACCATTTAGAATCCCTATTTTTTGTTAGTTGTAAAGCTATAGCACACATATGCACAATGAATTAATTCTTTCAAACATTATGTAAGATAAAGGCATCCTGCTTAGTTTGTGCATTGAATAGTATATCACCTCTCTTTTGGTTTAGGTTCTAGACACTATATATTCAAATTTCCTCTGTTATATGGTCTATTTTTCCACAGTTTTCCTTCCAACAGAAGGCACAGAAATACAAGAACTACATTTGGCTTCCTGGGTGACTATTCTGGTTGGATTAAAATACAGAGTAATGATTTTCTTCCCTCTACTTAAACAGCTTGATTTCCCTCCCTGACTTAGAAGTAGATACATACGTATAAAGAAAATTAAATAAAAAAAAAGAATGTATGGAAATGAAACTCCACCATCTACAAGTATAGATATGAATTGTTTTATATAGTCATACTATGAATTATCTTTTACACCTTTGTTTTTACTTAGCAACATGACATGAAGACTTTTTTATGTCAACATATAATAAGTACATTATTGTTTTTGATGACTGCAAAATATTGCATTGATTTTTTTTTTATTTAAACTGTCCTCCATTAAAGAACAATGATTTTCAATCTTTCATCATGTAAAGAAAGCTATGCCATCTGGATGTACTTTACTAGCTATTTCCTTAAGATATATTCTTGGGCGTGGCATTGCTGGGTCAAAACATTCACACATTTAAAATTTTGGTACATATTGCTGATAAAATTAACTCTTGATGAGATGAGTTGTACTATGCTTGTCTTCATATACAATGCCTCTGGCAATGATGGGACTTTATAAAATCTCCTTTCAACTTTGGAGTAGCCTTGTGTATATGTGTATGCTTGTTCTCTAAGAAACATTAAAGAAGTCGAGTAATTTTAATAAATCTAGGTATATCACTTAACCAATCAAGTGTTGTCAAGTTTCATTTGAAATTTAACTTACAGTTTGGTCTGAAACAAAGTGGTATCTGTTCACCACTCCTTATTGTTTTATCTCATCTGATTTTAATGAAATGGACTGATAGCTATAGTGTGAAGAATCAGTTATGATTAAGTTAAACCGAATTTGAAACTTGTTGAATTCATTTGCCATTTCAATATGTCTTGGCCTCAAGGGGGATTTCAGGCTTGGCTTTCTTGTGAATAAACCAGCAAAAACAGGGCAAATGTGAGCAGCTGGTGTATATACTATTTGAGTGATGTGAGTCTAGACTCAATTGATTCTGGGTGTTACTTTTTTGTTCAATGACTAGCGCAAGTTTGGGGGGTTAGCTGACTTCTTTGAACTCAGCAGGATTGTTTAATCCTCTCTCATGAGAGTTAAGTAAAGGTTAAGCAACCAGTAAGTACAACTTTTATAAGTAATCAGAACACTGTTTTACATTTACTTGGCATCTTATCAAATTTGTGACTTAACCTTTTAGATTGTATAAAAAACAATCATGGAAATAGAAAAAGATTTTATTTTGCCCCTCTCCCTTCTAGTGATGGCTCCCTGCCACTCACCTAGCACTTCACCAAACTTAAAGGTGTGGATTCATTACAAACCAATTCTGCTTTAAAAAACAAAACAAAACAAAACAAAACCAGTAGGAAAATAAGTGGTAGATGATAAATCTGTGTTCATTGTGAATGGGATATTTTATGCAAATTGATAAGTCCAGTGCTTCAGAGATTAGAAACTCATTCCTGGAAGGGGAAGTGTTGATTATAAATGGTGAAAAATGCCTGCATTCCAGCAAGTTCTTAGCTGCCAGCTGACACATACATCATAGTGTGCCAGAATGGATTTTAAAATGGTACAACAGAAATTGCTCTGTTCCAAATCAGGCATCATCGCCTTCACACAAGCCAAATCAACCTGCTTGCTTGAAAACTGCCGCATAAGACTTTTTGTCAACCTTGGTTAACATTTTCCTTTCCTGGCATGCATATTCATCACAGTCTACTAAAGTCATTAAGCACCATTGAATATAGAGGAGCCAGGCTTCTCATATTGATTTTGCCTACACAGCAACAGGCCCAGTTGCTTCTAAACTGAAGGCAAAACAGAACGTTTACCCCACTTCTAACCAGACTGGTAACTCTCATCCGTACGTGCCCTCTTCTACCCCTTTTCCTTTTCCACCTTCTATTCTTGTATATTTGACTCTTTTCTTTGTCACTTTCAGAGCCAGCTGTTGTCTCTAGCAGCTCCTGCACTGCTGATAACCCCAGTTATCTCTTCCCTAGCTTTCTACCTTAGAACTTTCAGCTGAGTCTCCTGCTCAAAGCTAGACTAGGCCTCCTATTTGGTACCCCTCTCCCTCTTCTTTCTGCCTCCATACCCAACCTATACCCAGCCCATCAGATCTCTCACCATACCTCATTTCATCTCCAAGTACCCTAGCTGTAATTTCCTACTTTCCTTTAACTCAGACTGATATACCCCAGCAAAATCCTCAGGCCTTTCTCCCATTTTCCCACAATCCATCTTAACCCAACTCCTTTTAATCCACTTGGATCACATTCTTCCTTGCTCCTTCTAGATAGGCTTGCTATGGATTCCAGGAACCATTGCCTTTCCTAGTTCATCTAAGTAGTCTTCATCCCAACCCAGCTAGTCATACCTCTAGCTTCAGCCTAACTCAGCTCCATTAAAGCAGCCATGACCTATACCTTGTTGGGCAACTTCAGCTTTTCAGCCCTGAATAAGGTTTCATTCTCATCTAAATATTCCTCTTTTAAGCTGATTTTAGCTAATGTGCCAAAGAGCTCATTATTCAGTCTATTGTGTCCCAAATCAATTCTAGCCTAGAATGTGTGAGCTATCCTCCAATTCTGGTACTGTTGTGCATCTGTGAACACTATAGGGGATGATCCTCACAGAAGATGTCACACTGACCTGTCACCAGCAAAGTACAGCAATGATGGTGAATTTGGATTGATCAATCCACATTCTCTCCTTGAGTCTTAAAATTGAGAATACACATTTGTGGGATGATTGGCAGTATCAGAAGGTAGCTCTGGAAACAAAGATTACTATTGCTACTGTAATACAGAACCAAGCTCTACCTAAGGGCTGAATTATCAGGATCAGAATACCAGAACCAGATTCTAAAATGCAACAAACTTGCCATTTCTCAGACTCAAAGTAAATTATATTTCTCACAACCAAGAATGGTCAGAATGAAGGATTTCCTATGCTGCTGATTTTTCAGGCAAATATCAGTTTCTTGCTGGTCAATATTGTGAATATAAAGATCAGAATTCAGCCTCAAGTATTATCCCCTTTAAATGCACAATGAATTGTTATGTTTTGTTTTCTTCCATATGTTCACTTATTGTGGTAATTATTAGGTGTTTAGTCTTATTTATTTCTTGCTGGACTGTTCAGAATCTGCTTTATAAGAAGGTATGAGGAATGGGATTCAAGGGCTTTCCTAATTATAGATTGAAAGTTCTTCAATGATGTACCTCAATTTAAAGTTCTCTCAATCTAAGAAATTTGCAAGGATGCTGATCTTGGGTTGTTCTGACAATTCTGGGCAAGCTTGGTCAGCACAGAATCCAAATGACAGGCCAGACAAGCAGAGGAGTTCCTCAATGATCTGGAAACAACATACCCAGCACAGAGTTAGAATTAAAACTGGGTGGCTAAGATAACAAAGACAATCTCAAAGGTGTGATCTGGACAGAAATGGGAGAATGAATAGCAGAGCCTGTGATAGCTGACAACAGGCTGGTAACAAAGGAGTAATTATAGAACACAGTTCAGTACTGAGTTTTTATTTGGTTCAATCAACCTAATGTGTTTCATGTGCTAGGAACACAAATATGAGTAATCCTCATGCCTTCATGGAACTCACAGGTAACAAAGGACATTGTAACTTCGCATGCTGCCTTTCAATGGTGCCTTGATCTTTTGTCAGAGTGGACATGGTAGATTAAAAGAGATACCTTGGGCTGGGCACAACATAGAAAATCTGAGATATGGGCCTCTCTGGTGGCGCAAGGGGTTAAGCACAGCACCGTGAAACTATTTGCAGCCTCTGCATGAGTTCGATCCCCAGCCAGCCAGGGAGCTACCCACATGGCGCAGCAGAACCTCTCCTGTCTCGCCCACTGCTCCCCACGGCAGTGTATTTCAGTCAATCTGCCAGTTCTGCTCCTCACTCTGTCTCTGGTGAATCCTCTCACCTCTGTAATTCTGGCCTATTATTTATGCATAAATAAATAAATAAATAAATAAATAAATAAATAAATAAATAAATAAATAAATAAAAATCTTAAAAAAAAAAAGGAAATTTGAGTTGACAAGTCTAGTCCAGCATAAGCATGGGAGGGGAGTAGTTTTAGTATGAGGGCTCATGACTTCTCTGTGGCTCTGAGTCTTCTCAGAAGGGACATTTAAAAAGTCAGATCTGGACAAATTTTAGTACTTGTCCCCTGGTCTGGAATTTGCTAGCTGGGCCTAGATAAAGATTTGGGTAGAAGTGGCTAAGAGGGTGAATAGACAGTACAAGGGAATGATAAGAAAACCAATTTTTGCCTCGACAATAGCATTTTTAGAGAATTATATAAGTAATCACATGAAATTTATAGCAACCAAAGAGATTTGATTGAAGGAATTATCCAAACTTGTTCTATTAGTGCTGACTAAAAACAATATGAATTTATTATCATGTTCTGATCATTGGACAAAAACCAAGGTGTTGACAGGGCATATTTCTTTTTGGAGGCTGGAGGAAGGATTCATTTCCTTGCCTTTTCTAGCTTCCAGAGGCTGCCCAGTTTCCATGGCTCATTCTCCCCTTTTCTCTCCAGTGGCAGCAACTGTGGGCTGAGTCCTCACATTGCATCACTCTCATCTTGCTCTTGTTGTCACATTTCCTTTGACTTTTCTGAGTCTATCTTCCATTTTTAAGGACCCTTGTGAGGATACATTGGGACCAACTAGATAACCCAGGATAGCCTCCCTATTGTAAAGTCAGTTGATTGGCTGTCTTAATTCCATCTGTCACCTTAATTCCACTTTATCAGATAAAGCTATGTATTCACAGGTTCTGGGAGGTAGGCTGTGGACATCTGGGTATGGATGGGAGGGGAGTGACATTATTCTGCCTATCACGGATGGTTACTTTGCAATGTAGTATATTAAAAAGGTCTTGGGAAGGCAGACCTAGATTTGCATTTTGGCTCTACCATTGAGAGGTTATGTCACCCATTAACAGGCAGGGAGCTATTTAACCTTTCACAAACTATTTCTTCATCTGTGAAATGGAGTTATAATAACAGCATCAAAGAGTTGTTTTTAAATTAGAAAATAAGTTTTTAATGTATGCCTGGAATATAGAAGGAGCTAAACAGACATAGGTATCATTATAATGAGAGACTCTAGAGCCATATTGAGAGCCAAGCAATCTAAAAGAGCACATCCCAGGTGCTTGGAAGCATCTGTGCTTGATATTTCCTCTGGTTTCATTTTTCCTAACTAAATGGTTGCCTCAGACAATTTCAAAGCCAAACAGTTTATTGATCCTGAATAAACACACAAAATATGAATAAAGACACACTGTATTTTACTTTTAATCCCAGCCAGTTTTTCTCCATGGTTGATGTCTGAATGGAGAACAGAGAAGCAAACATTTGTACCCTTGGTTTATCTCCTAGTTGTTTTTTCAGAGTCTTTGGCTACCACAAAGCATATTTTCTTTATATTCAGTGGGAAAACTTTAAATTTGTTATCTATTCATATCTTTTCCTACGATGGTTATTAAGCTATTCTTATATAAAGGATCAGTGGTGGCAGTTGCTCTTTCCATTTGCCTTTCAGCTCACAAAAAGCAAAAGTTAATGAGTGACCTATTGTTTTCAAAGTCCATTTATGAAAATATATTAACTAGCCTTTAAAAGTGATGCTGTAGAATATTCAATAACATGAAAAAATATTTTCAATCTACTTGTAAGTAAAATGGGGGAGTTATAATATACAATATAATATTCAATATTTTGGTGGGGGGAGAAGTTCACAAATTAAAAAAAGACATGGAAAGGTCAGGGATATCCAGGTTGGAAGATTATGGATGGATAGATTTTACTATCTTTGCTTTCCCACTATTCTGAGTTTTCTGCAATTTACATATATTGCTTTTGTAAAAGGAATAAAGAAAAAGTCGTTTTGCTTAGAGATTTGATTGTAGTAAATAGCTCCTGAGTCCTGAGCTTGTCCTCAGCAAGCCCAGTGCAACCTGATGAGGAACTGCTGTGGACTTGTTGGTGCTGGTACTCATTTGACTGGGCCAAACTGTGAGGTATGCACTATGAAGCAGGTAAATAGCAACCAAAGTTCAGTCTAGTGATGCTGAAAGACATGTATCTCCAGTACTTTACCCACTGAGAATGATTTAAATAAGAAGAGAAGGTACATTTTACTTAAGGAATAGCTCCCTTTATGTATAAGGAATTTAATGTTAAAGGAAATACATGAGACTCAGCAGCACAAATAGAGCCAGAGATAGAAAAGCTAAATATACAAATTCTCTTAATAGCAAACTGCATACCTAATGTTTCACTGGATAACGGGCTGCACAGAGTTGGCATTCAGGACAGAAGAGGCACTGTTGATGTACTGTAGGAGAAGAGGTGCAGAGTGATGACCCAGGCTAAAACTGAGAAAATAATTGAATATGTTCACTAAACAGAGTTTAAACTCCTGTTAAGAACAGGAGCAAATATCCCAGGGTAAGGCTCAGACTGGAAAAAAAGAACAACTCCCAGATTGTGACCCTGTCTCAGCTACAACCAGTGCTCAGTGCTGTATCCAGTGCTCAAACATGTCCTAGAGGTGGAAGCTGGCATGAAACTATACAAGACACTTAGACTGAGGAGCTGGCTTATAGGACGGGATCACTGTGGATCCCCACTACACATTCTGGTACCCACTGCACAGTAGGAGTTTAAATTCCCAAAGCTCACTGAAAAAATTTATCAACATGATGCCATGCATGAAAGAAGTGTTGGCATTATTATGAAGCAACAGAACAAGGAATACAGAAACAACAGACACCTAAAGAGAGTAACAATGTGTCCCATCAGAATAAGTTTGAGACAGACTATCCAGTGGGTGACACAGTCTATCATATACTAACCTCAGAAGAACCCTAAAAAAAGTCAATAAAAATAAAACATAAGACAACAGAAATGGAATATAAATAAAACATAAAGACCTCAAAAAATGAAGACAAGACAAAAATAAAATTGCAATGAGCACTTACATCTCACTAATCACCTTAAATATACATAGCCTAAATTAAAAAGGTATAGAGTGGCTGAATGTATTTCACTTGATCTTAGCCAAAAGGCTGAGAAGTGATGGCTGAATGTATTTCAAAACAGAGTCCAACCTTTTTGCTCTTTACAAGAACTCCATATTATCAACAAAGCAAACACATGTATGGACCTAAAGGCTGGAAGATAATCCTACAATAAATGGTAATCAAAAAAGTCAGAAACAGCTATGTATCAGATAAATGAGACTTCCAATTAATAAAATTATAAGAGATAGAGATGGATATTACATTATGATTAAAGGTTTAATACAAGAAGAAAAACACACACACAAGCTTATGTATTGAATGATTACTCTCCTCAAATCTCTAAGTGTTCACTGAACTGAAAGCTCTCTGAATCTTGTCCTTTTGGGCTTTACGGAGGCTTCATTACATAGTCATAATCATTGACCTCTGGTTTTTGATTCAATCTTCAGGCCTTCTCATCATCCTTGGAATTCAGGTGGTGACTGAAAAGTTCCAACTCTCTAGTTATATGGTTGGTTCTCTTGGCAACCAGCTCCCATGCTTAGGAAGGGATATAAAATTCAACTGTTTAGTGAAAAACACCCTTGTGACTCTCACCATCTAGGAAATTCCAAGGGCTATAGGAGATCTGTATCAGAATCTGGGACAAAGACCAAATATGTATTTATTATAAGTCCCATATCACATGGCCCTTTTTATCAGTTCAGAGAGAGGAAGGAATAGCTTCTCTCCACAGGTTTCAGGGGGTATTAACTGCACAGATTCTATGCATGTCCTAAGGTATCTTGATATCCTGGAAAGATAACTCCCTTTTGGTTAACTAGTTAAGCATAGTCTTTTCATTTTCATTCAGGGACAAGGAAGACTATCCAAACACATGGATAGTCTTTTTTTTTTTAATATTTTATTTTATATAATTATTACATCTTTTTTCATCTTTGCACAATGTATGCATTTTCATTTTGGTTATATTCCCCTTACAATTGCACCCCCCCTTATTTTGACTCTAGTCCTTCCTCTCCCTACCCCTCCCTCTTGCTCCCTCCGCCCCAGTGTGTCTCTGGTTTATAGTTGCTTGTTGATTTTGATTTTTACTTTGTATTGATTAGTCTTTTTTCCTGGTCTCTGATTTAGGTTTTCTAAAGTCCTGCTATGAGTGAGGCCATCCTCTATTTTTCTTTTTCTTTCTGACTTATTTCGCTGAGCATGATCCCTTCTAGCTCCATAGCACATGGATAGTCTTAAGTAATGAGGCATCCCAGGGATAGACTACTCAGGTATAAGGTAGCAATCTATCAGTTTTATAAATATTTAGTTATAATCCAATCTCATTCATGAATATCAAATATCACATTATTTTCCACATTTAACCCATATTATAATCAAGTACATGACCCAACTTTATATCTAAGACTTTTACCACTTTTGGGATCAGTCTGGTAACTATTATTAACTGATATTTGCTTTAGGTACCATAAGGAGATTGTTCTAAAGATTCTACCAAGACAGTAGTAATGTTAGTGTTATTTTTCTCAAGCTTAGGAGTGATCTCATATGGAGGGAGAGGGATGTTCTCCCTTAAAACTGACTGAAGGTGAAGGTTACCAGATCATTATTTGCAACAACTGGGTGTGCCTTCTCATCCCTCAATTTGCAGACTGCTTAGATGGCATATTTTAATTTTTTCTTTGCTTATTTGAGCGAAGAGAAAGGAAATTGGGGAGATAGGGACAGTGATGAGTGGTCGATACACTTACTGGAGTGGGAAAGATGTGTGAGTTTTCTGGGACTGAGTGAATACTATTGGTACCTGTCCAAGAGAGCTACCCACCTATCAAGAGCACCAACCAGCAATAGACTATATGGCTATAAGCCACAGGTCAAGAGGATCTCCCACATCAGGGAGCCTTACAGAATTTCCCCACGATAGCCTGCATTTGGATGCCCGCAACCTAGAGGTATCTATTAGTGGCTTATCAGAGTTAACAGATAAAGAACAATCAGAGAGAGTATTCCCACATGTATTAGAGTCAAGGTTTAATATGAAAACCAGCAGGAGATATATTACAGGGAGTTGGCTTGTACAATTGCAAGTCTAAAGTCTGTTAGGGCAGGAAGAGAAGATCAAGAGCATGCTGGAGTTTCATGAACACAAGCCAGAACCTGCTGCTCACAGGCAGTAAGGAAAGGAAGATTACTAGTAGGCTGGAACTCCATGGGCAGGAATTGTTGGGAATCTCTTAACTCAAGAAGGGCTTAAGCCCACATTTAAATGGATCCTCGATTAGGTCAGGCATACCTAGGATAGTGTTTCTTTTGATTAACTTAAAGTCAACTGATTAGTGGCTTTTATCATATCTGCAAAATGTCTTCACAGCAGCACCTAAATAACTGGGGAATGTATTTAAGCCTGGCCAGTTTATATATAGGAAAAAAGCCAACACATAATAGCAGCTAATATATGAAACACAAGTCTCTTTCCTTTTCCTTCCCTGTGCCAATATACTAGGAAAGAGCATGTTAGAAGTTAGAAGTTAGAAGAGGGAGATGGAGAAGGTGTCCAGAAGCAGATTTTGCTTTCCCAGTCTCCAAAGAGAGGGAATAGAGAAGGAGTAACTAAGAGTAGACCACATTCTCTCCCTATTCATGCCCCTGAAACTATAAATCTGGTTTGCAATGGGAAAGGGGAAAGCATCGAATGGATATAAGACTAATTTAATAATGGGCAGAAAGTAGGAAGTTACAGAATATAACTAATGAGATGTCATTATTTACTGACTACCAAGAAAAGGAGATTTAACATAGCAAATTTAGCTACAATGAGTACAGACAATACCCCACTAGGTTAAGAAAACTAAGTAAGATGATCAGATTACAAAAATTAGTTTAGAACTACTGCTGAAATTAAAGAAGGGAGGGGGTGATAATTAAAGTGTAAAGGAAGTGCTTGTTCCTATTTGGACTGGGCCTTCTTAAAAGGTGAGCAGTGCTCAGGAAGTTGGAGCAGAGGAGAAACTAGTGAGAATAAAGACTTAGGGAAGTGACATGCACATATGTGGAGTGAGGACAGGCAGGACACTGCACTAATCAGGGCAAAGTACTCTGTGTGTTAAGGAGTAGACAACTGATAGGGGGGCAGGGTCATAAGAGCCAGTCAGTGGAGTTGAGATTCAATACGGTAGGAAATCCCTGTAGGTGCTTGAAAGACAAACGGTTTAGGAAATTTTTTGTTTTGTTTTGAATCTTTTAAAGGCAGAACAATGACAGAGGTATAATATAGATTTTAGGGGAGAAAGGACTGGGACTCAAGGGAGTTTGTTGGATACCATTATAATATTCAAGGGAGAAATTCACAATAACCTGTTCCAGCATCACAAAGGTAAAATGCAACTGCAGGAGAAAGAGAAAATCTCAGAAATATTTCAAAGACAAAAACAGTAAGACTGATGATCAAGCAGAAAGGATAATTCAGAGTATTCCTTGGTTTCTAGTTTGGGGAACTGGAAAAATGGTGGTATCACAAGCATAAATGAGAAATTGGGGAGGGAAAATATATGTGGGAGAAAAAGACTATTAATTTGACTTGGGAATAGTGAAGCTGAAGTCATGATTTAAAGCAGAAGTGTTTGGATAATAATTGGGGGAAAAAGAACAGTCAGATTAGGAATATTCAGGAAGGACTATAGTGGGAGGCTATAGGAAACTGAATGACTTGAAGGCACTGGCGATTTTTTAAAAAATGATTTCTTCCAATTGAAGGTGGTATTTTTTTTAAAGAGAAAGGAGTGAATAGGAAAGGAACAGTTGGCTACCCAGATGGTATCCAACAACAAACAGGATTTGATTTCTGGACCATGGTTTATGATGTTGGAACACAATTTCTTAGCAAGGAATAGGGAGTAATGTGTCACAAAGACAACAGAATAAAAAGACTTTCTTCATTTTTTAGGGGGAAAGGGAGGTGTCTGTCACTGGGAAGGAAACAGGAAATTGTTCTTAGGAAGATAAATGTATGCATGTGTGTGTGTGTGTGTGTGGAGAGAGAGAGAGAGAGAGAGAGAGAGAAAGAAATGGAAGTGAGGAACAAGTACAGATATCGAAGAAAGAGTAACATTGTAGAAGATATTCAGTGTTCCAAAAATGTTAACTATAGGTGAAAGTTTAATTTATTGCTAACATTTATTGAGTTTACTATAGGCCAGCATGATGGAAAACCTTTTATATGCATTATATCACTTAATCCTTAAAACAATGTCAACTTTTTTCCTACTCAACAAAATGTAGTGGACATCTTTCCACGTTTATAAAGATCTGCACTGTGGTTTTTAATGGATGCATAGCCCAGCATTTTATTGTATGAAGGGTCATTGTCTTAATAGTAAATTACAGGGTCTCCCCTGGTGGCCCAGTGGTTGAGCGCTGGGCTGCAAAGCTGCCCGCAGCTTCTGCAGCACCGGTTCGATCCCCGGCCACCGGCGAGGGTCCCACATGGCTCGCAGACCTCTCCTGCTGCCCGCTGCTCCCCTCAGCAGTGCACTTCGTCATTCTGCCTGTTCTGTTCCCCGCTCTGGCTCTGGTGAATTCTCTCACCCTCTCACGCTTCTGACTGTACCCAGTGCTTGTATAAATAAATTAATTAATTAAAAAAAAAAGATTCTCAACATCTCTAATAATCAAAGAGATGCAAATAAATTGATAATGAAATGCTGTTCTTCATTTAAGTCAATGGGAAAAATCAAAAATGAAAACAGCAAACACATCTATAAAAAAATAGTAAATTACAATGACGTCTCTTATTCATACATCCTTTTCACTTTTTTTCTTAAATAACAGATGAAATTATTAGTTTTTAATTTTTTGAGCAATATTATGATTAAAAAATAAAAATGTAAAAAAGTATATCGCAAAAAGATTTTATTCCAGTTCTGTTCCCTTAGCATCTTTCCATAATTCTTTGTTATTATTTTTTAAAAGATTTATTTATTTATGCATATAAGAGCTGGGGTACAGGCCAGAGGTACGGGGCGGGGGTGACAGAAGATTCACCAGAGACAGAGTGGGGAGCAGAACAGGCAGATTGATTGAAATACACTGCTGAGGGGAACATCAGGCAAGACGAGACAGGCAAGGAGAAGTCTGCTGTGCCATGTGGGTCACCTCCCTGGCTGGGATGGAACTCATGCTGCAGTGGCTGTGAATAGCTTCATAGTGCTGTGACTTATCCCCTTCTGCTACCAGGGAGCGCTACCAGGGAGTGCAAAGAAATATGTTATTTTTTTACACACAAGGTAAAAAGCATCTTGTGATAATCTTTTTAGAGTAAAATTTCAGAAGCGGTATTGCTGATTTAAAAGGTAGTTTCAGTTAAAAATTTAAATACATATAGCTCAGTTGTTTGTCAGAAAGATTGTGCACACCAATAATGCATGTCAATAAATTTATTTTATTTTCTAATTTCAGCATATTTATATATCTGAAAATGCATGGGGAGCCAAGAATCTTAAATATAATTTGTAATATAAGGCAAATCCTGTTATTATACATAAGTGATTATACAAAAGCCTTTGCATCTTCTGTTAATAAGTTTTATACAAATAGACACAGTGAAGGAAATGTGATCTAAATTGTTACTTATTTTTCTGTCTTTTTCTTATTGGGTGGGTGGAGACAGGTAGGAATCAAGAGATAGAAAAAGATCAGTTGTTTGTGATGTAATGACAGCAAGTAGTGCTGAATGAGACAAAAATAAACAAAATTAGAAGTAGAGGAAGACTTAAGATCCAAGTGAACAAAAGGTAGACAGTTTCATTGGAATATATCTAAGACATATTGCCACATCATCTCTTACTTCTACTTTCTATTATTGAATTGATGCATATGATTATTATAACAGAAATTAAAATTAAATTTCAACTAAATATGTACATTTTTTTCTTTTCCTTCTTAAATAGAACTGATTAGCTGAAGAAATGGATACTTCTCCCTCCAAAAAATATCCAGTTAAAAAAAGAGTAAAAATACATCCTAACACAGTGATGGTGAAATATACTTCTCATTATCCTCAACCTGGGGAGGATGGATATGAAGAAATCAATGAAAACTATGGAAATTTTATGGAAGAAAATCCAAAGAAAAGTTTGTTAAGTGAAATGAAAAGAAAAGGAAGAACTATCTTTGGAACCATGAATACCCAACCTCCACCAACAGAAGACCCCACGACCAAAGAGAGTGGACAATTCCAGAACTTTGCAGAAAAAAATAATTTTCAATCAAGAAAAATGTGGATAGTGCTGTTTGGATCTGCTTTGGCTCATGGATGTGTAGCTCTTATCACCAGGCTTGTTTCTGATCGTTCTAAAGTTCCATCTCTAGAACTGATTTTTATCCGTTCTGTCTTACAGGTCTTATCTGTGTTAGTTGTGTGCTACTACCAGGAGGCCCCCTTTGGACCTAGAGGATACAGATTACGACTTTTCTTTTATGGTGTGTGCAATGTCATCTCTATCACCTGTGCTTATACATCATTTTCAATAGTTCCTCCCAGCAATGGGACCACTATGTGGCGAGCCACAACCACAGTCTTTAGTGCCATTTTGGCTTTTTTACTTGTAGATGAGAAGATGGCTTATATTGACATGGCTACAGTTGCTTGTAGCATCTTAGGTGTTTGTCTTGTCATGATCCCCAACATTGTTGATGATGACAATTCCCTGTTAAATGCCTGGAAAGAAGCCTTTGGATACACTATGACTGTGATGGCTGGACTGACCACTGCTCTTTCCATGATAGTGTACAGATCCATCAAGGAGAAGATCAGCATGTGGACCGCATTGTTTACCTTTGGTTGGACTGGTACAGTCTGGGGATTATCTACTATGTTTGTTCTTCAAGAACCAATCATCCCATTAGATGGAGAAACCTGGAGCTATCTCATTGCTATATGTTTCTGTTCTACTATTGCATTCTTAGGAGTTTATTATGCCTTGGACAAATTCCACCCAGCTTTGGTTAGCACAGTACAACATCTGGAGATTGTGGTAGCTATGGTCTTGCAGCTTCTAGTGTTACATATATTTCCTAGTGTCTATGATGTCTTTGGAGGGGTAATCATTATGATTAGTGTTTTTGTTCTTGCTGGCTATAAACTTTACTGGAGGAATTTAAGAAGGGAGGATTATCAGGAAATATTGGACTCTCCCATTAAATGAATACCTGTTTCATGATCTTGTTAATATCTAGTTATTAATAGGTACACTGCCATTTTAATGTTCACATATGTCTTTTGTGTTGAAAAATTGAGAGTGCTATATAGTATATAATTAATATGCAGATGTAGAAAAATTTATTCTAGTCTAATATATTCAAAACAAATATTAAATATGTGAAATGTCATACACCTGGTATCTTTATGGTTATTAATAAAAGGTAATTGTGGTAGAAGATGAATATTAACTTCCATCACTAGAGAACATCATATAATTTGAGGAAATGACTACTGTCAGATGTGATGCTAAAATTCAAACTTTAGAAAATTGGTCATGCCCAATGATCTACAAAAAATCTTTCAATATTCAAAAAACTTCATCTGTGAAAATACAGTTAAGGTGAAATGCTAAATACCAAACTCTGCTTTGTCATCAATTTGCATTAGAAAACTAGAGGTGATAGGCCTGGGTAAGGCAGCTTAAATAGAGGCATGATAGAGGGAACAAAAGAAAGGAACTGGTTTTTCAATGACACTGGTGGTTGTCCTATCTTAGCACTGGGAAATGGTCTTCCCTTTGCTATGGCTACATTAAGCAATGTATAGGAAATGAAGGTAGGGAGAAGACTGGGTTCTTGTCAATTCTATTTAGCATTTTGTTCCTGATGGGGGGAGACTTAATATTGGGACAGGATCTACTCATCCTTAGTTACACCAAAACTCCCCTTACTTATGATTTCATAGAAACTACATGTGTAAGTACGGTACTCCTTACCTCTGAAAAAGACACAGGCACCAATCACAGTCTAGCAGAAAATTGATTATGACATGGTATCCTGAGAGACTTTTCAAAAGGGTTTAAGTCTGTAAAAGCATAGATAAGGGGGCATTAACTTGACAATTTTTCTAATTTTGTACAAACAAATGTTATTAAGCGATTGTTAGTGAGCTATCTTGACTCCAAATTCACCCTTCTTTGCTTTCTTATGTGATGCTGTAAGTCAAACTCCGCAAACTACATTTCCCCTATGCCAGATGGTGTCTCACTAGGTTCCACCAATAAAGGGCATTAGAGGAAGACTGTAAGATAGGAGAAAGGAGAGAAACAACTCCTTCCTTTCCTCCTTTCTGTTTGCTTACAGTTTTTGTCATTGTTACTCCAGCAATAAGTAATAGCTCTTTGTTCCAGGAGTAGCAACTGATCTCAGCCTGGATGTTCTTTTGGCCCTTCCCCAACTAGCCTCATTAGAAGTGGTAGGACCTAGACAGCATCCTCTCAGGGATCTTACATTCAGCTGGGTCATTTCTCTGATAGTCCACCCTCTCTTCCTCCTTTTTAATAGCCCCAGGAGTGGTAGCTGCTCTCTATGGTTATCATCTCTGGGCTACTTTAGTGATCCACTTTTGCTTTTCAGTGTATCAACAACCAATACTATATTTTGTTTGTTATAGTATTTTGTGATTCCTGTTTTCTCAACTAATATGTATCTAAGCCTTTGCTGAAAGGGCCCACAGTCATTTGCAGGGTCCTGTGTTTTTGGGAAATGTTAACATTCAAATTTTTCAGGAACTAGTAGACATTGTTTCTTTTTCTTTTTTTTTTTTAGATTTATTTATTTATGCATACAAGAGCTGGGATACAGGCCGGAGGTGTGAGGGGTGAGAGGATTCACCAGAGACACAGTGAGGAGCAGAACAGGCAGACTGACTGAAGTACACTGCTGGGGGGAGCAACGGGTGAGTCAGGAGAGGTCTGCTGTGCCATGTGGGTTGCTCCCTGGCTGGGGATCGAACTCGTGCTGCAGAGGCTGCGAACAGCGTCATAGGTTGAGTCTTAACCTGTTGAGCTACCAGGAAGGCCCGTTTCTTTCTTTCTTTCTTTTTGATGATTTATTTATTTATGTATACAAGAACTGGGGTACAGGCCAGAAGTGTGGAGGGTGAGAGGATTCACCAGAGACAGAGTGGGGAACAGAACAAGCAGACTGACTGAAGTACACTGCTGTGGGGAGCAGCGGGCGAGTCAGGAGAGGTCTGCTGCGCCATGTGGGTAGCTCCCTGGCTGGGGATCGAACTCGTGCTGCAGTGGTTGTGGACAGCTTCATAGGTTGCGTCTTAATCCCTTGTGCCACCAGGGTGGCCCAGTAGACATTGTCTCTTAATAGAAATTATCCAAATCAAAGCACAGAAAAAAAAGATTTAAGGAAAAAAAAACAAAAACCTAGGAAGATCAGTAGTAAGAACCAAGAAGCCTAGCATGAGTGTAATTATGGTCTCAGAAGAGAAGAGAGAGAATGGGGCAGAAAAATCATTTGAAGAAGAGGGCCTCTGTGGTGGCACAAGGGGTTAAGATGCAAATTATGAAGCTATCCACAGCCTCTGCAGCATGAGTTCGATCTGGCCAGCCAGGGAGCAACCCACATGGCGCAGCAGACCTCTTCTGTCTTGCCCGCTGCTCTCCACATCAGTGTACTTTGGTCAATCTGCCTGTTCTGCTCCCCACTCTGTCTCTGGTGAATCCTCTCAACAGCCACACCTCTTGCCTGTACCCCAGCTCTTGTATGCACAAAATAAATAAATCTTAAAAAAAAAAAGCATTTGAAGAAATAGTGGCCAAAATTTTTTAAGTCTAACGAAAGGAAACAACAAACAAAAATCCACAGATCTAGGAAAATAAGTGAATAACTAACTGCTGATAAAGACACAGAAACAAAATTTTAAAAGCAGTCACAGAGAAAGTCTTAAGACAGACAGGAAAAAATTGAGAACTACAGCTGGCTTCTCATCAGAAACAATGGAGGCCAGCCATAAACAGAGTAACATTTTTAAAGTACTACAAGAAAACACTTTGATCACTTCCCTTGCTTACAGGATAAAGTCTAAGGTTTTTAACTTATATAACCTAGCTATTGTTTAAATTTCTTGTCATCTTCTGCTCTAGTTAATATTCTATGGTGGTGTGATACCTTTTGCTTTTATGCAGGCTCTTCTATGTGAAAAGCCCATCTATTCTTTTTCTACTTAAACTGCCTGACTAGCTTGACCACACAACTCCCCTTCTCCTGTGTTTTAACCTCCCTCTGTACATTATCTATTGTTGTATTTACTATGTTAATGTGTTCAAATCTCATTTTGATACTGGTTTGATTTCTTTTAAGTTTAAGACTGATCATTAGACCTTAGTACCTACTGTAGTGCCTACTAAAGTGGATTCTGAAGAGCTTTTTTTGGATAAATTAGTTCCTATAAAAGCTTAACAGTACTCAACCCAGAAATTTAATTATCAGGGCCCACTAATTTCTGTATCTCACAGTTAAGCCTGTGATTAATTTCGTCTTGTTGAATAATAGGTAGAGCCTTTACTTTTCAGTCCTAAACACTCCTGTCTGACAGTGATGTTAAACTAGGTCATCTCTCTAATAATTTCTAACTATAAGTTAAAAAGAGTTTCCTGGGATAAGCCTTGAGGCATGGAAGTTCATTTTTCCCTTCCTGATTTTAAATCCTTTCCTTTGGGATTAATGAAGTGAGTTACCGGCTTATTTTTATTCTCGACATATTAGTTACCCCATTCTGAAGCCCATTTCCAGTCTATAAGTCATAACTTTTTACCTAAATTTTGTTGTCATCTGATTCTGGTTAGTCCCTGGTCCACTCAGCACTAATTGACAGGGGTTATTCTCATGGTTGGTTTGAGTTTTGCTGAAAGAGAGGAAGAAGTAGCCATTGTGTGTTTATGTTTATAAACTGGGGGGACAGTTTATGAAAGAAAACTGGAACAACTCCCACCCCATAGCAGTGAACTACATTTCTTTTATGTATACTATATTTTCATAATGACTTTCTGCCTATCTACCCTTCTACCCTATGCTTTTCTTTCTCATTGCTGTTTCATTTTTTTCTTTTTTTTATATACTTTGAGTTTTAATTTTTTAAAAAGAGTTCTTTGTAAGAGTGGATGATGAGAAAACATAAAAGAAGGAACACTGAAAGGAAAAAAACATGTCTAGGAAACACCAGCTCTTTTATGAAAAGCAAATATAAGCTTTCCCTGACTTCTACATTTAAATAGATGGTACACAGTCAAAAGATCTGAATCAAAATCTTCTGCTCATAAAGGGTCTGCTCATAAAGAGCATTGGTCCATTCAAAATACATATTCACGTTTAAATAAAATCTAAACTTACGATTTCAGCATATTATTTCTGGGTTTATTTTCTCCACTTATGGTAGTGGCATAACCTACCTCTTGGCAAGTACTATTTACCTGTGGTATTTGTTTTTCACACTCGCTGTCCCCATCACACATCAAATTACTAGAATTAAACCAGATTTTTCTAACAGTTTGCTGTATGATTTTGAAGAAATAGTTTTAACCTCTAGAAAATAGGATCTCTATCTTCAAAAAGGAATAGATCAACAAATAAAACTATTGTGTTAATCAATTTGGGCTGCCATAACAAAACACCACACTGGATGGTTTAAACAGCAGAACTTTACTTTCTCCCAGTCTGGAGGCTGGCAGGTCCACATCAGAGTGACAGCATAGTCAGTTTCTGGTGAGATCTCTCTGGCTTGCATCTATCACCTTCTCACTAGTTCTTCTCATGGTAGAGATAGCGAGTTCTTTGGTGTCTTGTTGTGAGAACACTAATCGTAGGATTAGGGGCCCACTCTTGTGGCCTTAGTCAACCTTAATTACCTTCTGTAGGCCCTATCTCAGAATATAGTCACAGTGAGTGTGAGGGCTTCAATTTATGAATTTTTTTTTTGGTGTGTGTGTGGCGGGAACATAATTCAGTCCATTGTAGCATGGTTAAGATATGCAAAGTTACTTAGACTCTTTTTTTCTTTTTTTTTTTTCTTTAAAGATCCATTTTTTTTTTTAAATTTAATTTTATTTTATACAAACACTGGTACAGTCAGGAGCGCGGGAGGGTGAGAGAATCCACCAGAGCCAGAGCGGGGAGCAGAGCAGGCAGAAGGACCGAAGTATACTGCCGAGGGGAGCAGCCGGGGATCGAACCGTTGCTGCACAGGCCGCGGGCAGCCCCGCAACCCAGCGCTCAACCGCTGTGCCACTGGGGAGGCCTTACTTAGACTCTTAAATTCAAAATTCATTAGCATTATTCACTTTGGATGCTAACAATGAGATTGAGACCAGGAAGAGGCCTTGACTTATTTGTTCTTGACCTTGTGTTCCTATACATGACAAATACACCACATCCACCTATTAGCACTGAAATGAATACTTTTTGAAGCTAAATGCAGAAAAATGTAAACCTTTGGAACTTACAGTCAGGGCTGGACTTAAAGAATGGAAAGGAAGACATATCAGCGCCTTAATTAATGCCCATTATGGGCTAGGCAGTGGGGAAAAAACAATGTTTACATGGTTCCTGACTTAATGAAGCTTACAATCTAGGTAGGGATAGGAACGAATTATTTCAACAGCTTGAATAAGGAAAATAAGTACCTGTGTTCTATGAAAGGTACTTAACCCAACAAGCTTCCCCGAGGAGGCAATGACTAAGTAAACAGAACCACAAAGATTAGGAAAGAGTGAGGCCGGTTAAGGGGGGCTGCGGTACAGGTGTGGGGGGAACCAATTTACTGGTGATAAGACGGGAGGTGGGACTGGACCTTTAAGTGTGGACAGACCTGGCACGGTAAGTCGCTGTTCTCACAGCATGGCTACCCCCGCCGAGACTGCAAGCTATTCACGCACCAGCGCCGCTCAAAGAGCCTCAGACTCAATTTATTTTGGTTTGTGGCCCAAATGAAGCGTGCGTCTTACATTTTTTCTGTCAGGTCTCCATTTTCAGGTCTTTTTACTTTTCCCTTCTCAATCCCCGTCCCTGAGACTTCCCGCTGTCTCTTCAGGTGCAGAAACCAGGATGACTCTCTCAGAGCAGCTGGGGCTGAGCTAGGGACGCAGTCGCTTTTGCTGTGCTGAGGAGAAGCCCAAAGTAACCTGCTACCGTAGCCCGGCGAGCAAAAACGACTAGAGTCCGCGCGAGGCCTGCGCCTGTCGCCTTCTCGGCTCGCTCTCTCCTTGGCGCGCAGCCTCAGCTCACGCCGAAGCCAGCGAGGGCTTGATTGACAGTTGGGCCTGCCCAATCCCAGCGCTGCGCAGGCTGTTCTCGCGTCAGGGAGGGAGGGAAGGCGGAGACAGCCTATCAGATTGGAAAGGGAGGGGGTTTCCTGCCCCCGCGAAGCCGCCCGGGGCCTAGCGGCCAGCGAGCCCCGCAGCCCCGCCCGCCCGCCGCGCACGCCCCGCCCCTCTCCCGAGAGCGACGCGGCGGCTGAGCGAGGCCTCGTGCCTAACGGCCATCGCGGCGTCCGCGGCGGCGTCCCGGTGCCCTCGTCAGGTGAGCTGCAGCCGGGTGAGCCCCGCAAAAGGAAAGTAGACCGCCTTCCCGGCCGCCAGACGGACGGACAGCCGCTCCTTTCCCCGTGCGTCCTGACAGCCTGTTACTCGCTGCGTCGCTTCCTCTTCCCTGGCAAAGTTAGCCCCGGGGGCGCCGTCTGCCGGCCCGGAGCGGAGCCGGAGGGGGCGGGGAGGCCGCTCGGCGGGGCTGGGGCGTTTGCGCGGCGGCTGTGCGCGACCCTCCGGCCGCTGTCCTGGCGGCGTTGCGGGCGGCTTCCGTGTCTGTCCCCCGGGGGCCGCGTCGGGGGAGCCCGGGACCCGCCGCCCCTGGGAGCCTGAGAGGTCGTGTGTGGGGCGCGCGCCCCGTTTCTTTCCCTTCTGAAAAAGTCCTGTTGCCTGCTGTGGCGTCATTCAAGGCCGGGAAGGTAGGAGCGCGATGGAGGGAAGGGGCGCTCTCACCTTCGGCGGGGAGAGGGGTACCGAGGCGAGCCCTGAGCCCGGCGGGGAGACACACCCTCGGGATGCGCCCTCCCCCTCCCCCACCCCCCCAGCAGTTCGCTCCATTCCTGGGAAATCTGGAAATCTGGCTGTTATTTTAATCTAAAGGATGGACCTCTTTTAGGTTCGTCCGTTTTAGTTGCTTGGGCTGTGAACTTTTGGTATGAATTGTAACCTAGCCATTAAAGAAATGATCTCGATAGGTTGCTTTGTAACCTTACGTGTTTCCATAAAAGTTAAATTTGCCCTTAGAAGCTCAGGGACTAGATTTTATTTATGACCAAGAACCGTAATGGTATAGGAGTCCAGTTAATGCCGAACTGATGAGGTGAGCGAATTCTGTTAGATTTGTAAGCAATCTAATTCCCTAGGAATTAGGAAAGAGTGAAGTTTTCTAGCCACCTCAAGGATGGGGAACAGAGTCAGAACGGGTGTTCCAAGAGTTCTCCATTATTAAAAATGTTCCTTTGGTAGATGTATGAAAAACCCACCGTCCAGTTTATTAAGCACCTGGAAAGCACTGTAACTAAAGTCTCAGTCTTAAGCGAGGTCACTGAATACATGGGGGAATTGTATGAAAAAGAAGGTTCTGTTTGCTCGTTTGGTAGTTGTCGGTTGTCAGTTCTTACAAGCATCCCATTCACAATTTGATAGTAATTCAAGAAGTGTGCATTGATTGATTAATAGTAGTTACAATTGCATTTTTACCAAAAACTCTGGGATTTTCATCTCTGGGAAAACAGTGATCTGTAGGAACTGGCTATCTCTGTAAACACATTTTGCAGAATGTTCAAGTTTCCTCAGCTGTTCTTGTTCAAGTATTAAATTTTAAGTTGTCTGCTTTTTTTTTTTAGCATTAGGTTTTGCTCCACATTTTACCAGTGCTTTTAGGTTCATTTAACTACTATTTGAAGCATACATAGGATGTTTTGTTGGATATTGAGTGATACTTTACGTACGTTGCTATATTTATTTTTCACAGCTATTTAAGAACTTGACTTGCCACAACTCAAGGCAGATTTGATGTGGTCATTATTAGTACCGGATGACTTGACTTAAAAATTACAGATACAGTCTATTTTTTTGTCAGAGTTGAATTAAATTTTACAATTTACTCACTTAATATGGAAAAATTACCAAAACTTCTCTACATACACCAGAAGACTAAATGAATATTTAGCTGATAAGTAAAATTGGTGGAAATTCTTGTTATTACTGAGCATTTAACACATTCTTCATAAATGCTTTGCCTTGCTCATTTAGAAGACAACTTACAGGGCCCAAAGAAACATTTAAAGGTTATTTAATTAAGGTAACAGTTCTGTCCAGATGATCCTCATTTAAACTATTTCAAAGATAAAGGTATACAGTCTTACCTTCAAAAATAATTCCATGTGCTTTGATGATGTTACCATGCTTTCAATTACCTAGACACAAACTTTTTATTTTTTAAAGATTTATTTATTTATGCATACATGAGCTGGGATACAGGCCAGAGATGTGGGGGGTGAGAGGATTCACCAGAGACAGAGTGGGAAACAGAACAGGCAGATTGACTAAAATACACTGCTGAGGGGAGCAGTGGGTGAGACAGGAGAGGTCTGCTGCGCCATGTGGCTTTCTCTCTGGCAGGCCAGGGATTGAACTCATGCTGCAGAGGCTGCGGACTTCTTCACAGAATTCCTTAACCCCTTGCATCACCAGGGAGTCCCACAAACTTTGGTTTTATTTTTGACTTCCTCTATCCATATAACTTAACTTTGATCAATTTTACCACCAGTTTTGATATTTCTTTCAGATATCTCTCTTTCCACTAGCTTTTATCTATTATTTTTTAAAAAGATTTATTTATTTATTTATTTATTTATTTATGCAAGCACTGGGTACAGTCAGAAGCGCGGGAGGATGAGAAAATTCACCAGAGCCAGAAAGGGGAGCAGAACAGGCAGACCGATGAAGTACACTGCTGAGGGGAGCAGCGGGCGCAGCAGGAGAGGTCTGCGTGCCATGTAGGACCCTTGCCGGTGGCTGGGGGTCGAACCTGAGGCTGCAGGCAGCTTCACAGCCCAGCACTCAACCGCTGCGCCACCAGGGGAGGCCCTTTCCACTAGCTTTTAAAGGTAGGTTTCCAACCTGCCTTTTTTCCCCCTGCTCTGTTTGTCCTACCTGTTGCTTTAATCTTAAAATAATGCTTCAAACATATCCCTCACTGTTAAACCAGCCATAGCTCCCTGTTATCCGTAGACTGAAGATCAGGATTCCTTTTCTAATAGTCTGCTCAAAGCCTATTTTTTCTAATGACAGTACTCATTTCTCTGTAGGAGCTGTCTAAACCAATCCCTTACCCTCATGTATTTCTGTTGAGATATAAATTTTCTATTTTTCTACCTTTGTATCTGTTGAGACTTCGAATGCCTATCCATGGACTGCCTATTCTTTAAAAGGAATTTTAGCTTCTAGATTACTCAGGTAACAAATGAGGTCAGATTTTGCTAAAGTTTCATTTTTGGTCATTCACTGTAGGCTTCTAGATCTTTCTATCCTTGTGTTGTCGCTTTTCTTTGAACCTGTAGCCCTTATTATCATTTCTTTGGTTTTTAATCTTACATGGTCTCATATCATAATACTGGAACAATATTATGGGAATGTTGGAATCCAGTGTTCTGTTTTGTAGATAAGGAAAACAAAATCCATGCAAAATAACTGCACTAAAATTTACACATCTAGTGATTGAGGAAGAGCTGAGACACAAATCTTGAATATGGTAAGGTCTGTGTATACTTAAAATTTTTTTTCTATGAGTTTATGAAACTGTTCTACTTTTTGTCTCATGAAGTGTCATTTTGTATTGTTTGCGCCACATACTTTGTGTTTTGTGTATTTAGGCCTTCTTATATAGATTCAAAATTTCTATGTGGGGATAGGGGACCTCATGACTTGTATTATTTAAACTGTTTAAACAGTGATTGAAAGTCTGCAGTCTTTTCCTGTGCTTGCTAAGATATGTTAACAGTATTAAAAATAATGTCATCTCTAGTTGAGCTCCATTAGAAAATGAATAAATTTCTTGTAAGTTTTACTGCTGGAGTTCAGTTTATCTCTTGATAAAGAGACTGAATCTCTGGGGTCCTTGGAAGTAGATGTGAACTATGGTTTGGAGAAAACCCAGAGGGCTTATCTTTTAATTAAAATTAATAATTGAGCTAAGAATTCCTTCCTTTTGAATGTTAGAACATAACACTTTTTGTTTACATTTTGCTACTTTCTGTCATTTTGTCCATCTGTCAAGAACCAGATTATTGAGCAATCTGCTTATTAAGCAGAACATTCTGAAAATCATTTGTTTCATCTGGGGAATTAGAGAACTTTTTTTTAATGTATTTGTTGGTCTCGTTTATTTCCTCCTCTAAAGTTTGTTAATTCCTCCTCTAAAGTTTGTTAATAGCAGCAGCATAGGGTTGCCTTGTTATTTTTTTTCTAACATTCCTACCAAGAATTGAATAGTGTCAGACAGGTAGCACAGAAAACTATCAGGGAAATACCTCTGGAGAGATTACTTTACTTTTCTGTTCTGAAACTATTAGAAACTATTGACCTTTCATTTGTTGGTTAAAATGACTTTTTATTTGTTTAAATAGGTTATCTGCTAAAACAGTGTGTTGAGACAGATTGTTCTGTTCCTTTTTCTTGAAACTGTGTTTAAGGATTGCTGACTTGGATCTTAATATGGATGAATAATTTCTGCTTTGTTCAAATAGACCTGTTGAAACAGTGAGAATATGAATTCGGGAAATCTTTTTTTTAAATGGGTGTATCTAAAAAGGTTTTATTTTTTTAAGAATCTGCCTTCCAAATATTTCATTAAATACTTCCAAATCATATTGCATTTGGATCATTTCAAATAATAACTATAACAATTCAATAATAACTCCAAAGAAATATTCCAGCTACATTACAGAGATGTTATATAATTAAACAAGGCATTGGAAAATTTGCTTAGAAGTGCTTGATCACATCCCCATACTGTATGTACTTGAGTGATAGTGTTTTTGAAAAAATTATTTTTATTTTATATTATTTTTTATAAGTATCAAAAGATGACACTAATTTTTTTTTTAAGATTTATTTATTTATACAAGAACCGGGGTACAGGCCAGATGCGCGGGAGGGTGAGAGAATTCACCAGAGACAGAGCTGGGAACAGAACAGGGAGACTGAGTGAAATATACTGTTGAGGGGAGCAGCAGTTGAGACAGGAGAGGTCTGCGGCACCATGTGGGACCCTCGCTGGCTGGCTGGTTGTTGGCCAGGCAGGGATCTAAGCGGTGCTGCGGAGGCTGCGGACAGCTTCACAGCGCTGTGCTCAACCACCTGCGCCACCAGGGAGGCCCAGTGATAGCGTTTTTTAAGGAACATTTAGAATACTTAGTATACAACCGTTCCTCCCAGATTTCTACTGCTGCCCTGGAAGTCAGTTGCTTTAGTTTCTCATGTTTCTTTTAGAAAGTTTTGCAGTCCTCTGTAGCCTTCCATGATTTAGCTTTTGCCTATAATCTAGCTGCATTGCTGACATTTTCCCTTTTCTTTAGGCTGCCCTTTGGGTCTTGAATTACCAAGGACTTTTTTATTTTTTAACCTTGGAGCTTGTGACTATGCTTTTCCCTCTGGGCAGATGCTCTCTTCGGTTAATTAGTGTTAAATTTGGCTACTAGTAACAGAAGGAAGCCAAATAGCAATTTTTTTACACCAGAGAAAGCCATGTTTTGCATGGTACTTATTTATTAAATGTTATTTCCAAATTTTTTTTTCCTGTTATAAGTAATTGTGAAATAAAGATCTTTGTTTATAAGTTCTTAAATTGTTTTCTTTTTGACACTACTGATGGTAGTATTCTGATGAATATATAACTTACCAAAATTCACCACTAATGAATACTTTGTTTACAGTTTTTTAGCTATTGTGAAGAAATCTGCTGCAAACATTGATTTACAAGTCTTCTAATCTTCATACACACATTTCATCCCTAGGAGTAGAATTCCTCTGTCTTTGTCTACCAGTGTGTTGAACCAGCTCTCTGGTCAGTAGTTGTTTTCTGGGGTTTCTCCAACTACCCTAAAATTTGTCTTTCTCCTGTGTTAAGTTTCTCATTTCCTGGAAATCACGTAGTTCTTTTTGTGGTTTGATCCTTTCTTTTGATGGTGTATATCCCACAGTTGATTTCCTGTGACAGTTAAGATCACTCATTAATAAAGACTTGTTTTTGGGCATCCATCTTGATTTAATTGGATAACAAATTCTATCTTGGAAATAATTTCCCTGCAGAATTCCTAAGGCATCTCTCTCTTTCTAGCTTATGATGCCTTTGAGAATTTTGTAGACGTTTTGATACCTGATCCTAATGTTTTGCCTTTCTGGAAATTTGTTTCTCTCTTATTCTGAAATTTCATAAGGGTATCACTTGACATGCACCTATTTTAGTGTGTTTGTATGTTTTTATATTTATTGTGCCCTCCAAATCTGCAAAATTATGTTCATCAGTTCATTAGAAATTTTCTCTTGGGTCTGGAGGCTAGAAATCCAAAAAGCATGATACTGTTTTAGGTTGATTTCTAATGCTGTCTTTTCCTGCCTTATAGATAGCTACTTTTTAAGAGGAGACATCTCTTACTCTCCTTTTGATGACACCAGTCCAATGGATTAGGATCCTATCTTGTGACCTCCTTTAATCTTAATTAGCTGCTGAAGGCCGTATTTCCAAATATAGTCACACTTGAGGGGGGTTAGGACTTCAACTTGAACTTTTGGTGGGGTACAGTTCAATCCCTAGGAGTGATTGCATCTCCTCCCTTTTGTTTCTTTGATCCCTTTTGTTTGTTTTGATCTCTCAGAGTAGTCTTCTAGTTAATATTCCTTTGTTCCCACCTATTTTTCTTTTCCTTCCTTCCTCCCCCCTCCCCCTCCCTCCCCTTCCCTCCCTCTCCTGCCCTCCCCCCTCCCTTCTTCCCTCAGTATAGTCAGAAGCTCGGGAGTGTGAGGGAATTCACCAGAACCAGAGCAGGGAGCAGAACAGACAGACTGACAAAATACACTGCTGAGGGGAGCATCAGGGCGTGCAGGAGAGGTCGGAGTGCCATGTAACCCTCGAGGGCAGCGGGGGATTGAACTGTCACTGCAGAGGCTGCGGGAGCCTCACAGCCCAGCGCTTAACCGCTGCACCACCAGAGGAGGCCCTGTACCCTCCTATTTTTCATCTGCTTCTCCTTGATCTGTTTAATATGGAAGTTCCCTTAACTTTATTTCTTAAGCCTTTTGTTAAATTTTTCATTATTGCAATCATAATTTTGATTTTCCAAGAGCTCTTTTTGGTTCTCAAAACTTTTTTTAAGATTTATTTTTATTTATTTATACAAGCACTGGGTGCAGTCAGAAGCGCGGGAGGGTGAGAAGAGAATTCACCAGAGCCAGAGCGGGGAGCAGAGCAGGCAGAAGGACTGAAGCACACTGCTAAGGGGAACAGCGGGCGGCAGGAGAGGTCTGCTGCGCCACGTGGGACCCTCCTCTGGTGGCCGGGGAGCAGCCCGGGATCAAACTGGTGCTGCAGAGGCTGCGGGCAGCTTCGCAATCCAGCGCTCAACTGCTGCGCCACTGGGGAGGCCCAACAATTTTTTTTTTTTTTTAAATAATGAGCATTTTAAGTTTGTTTCATGGATGCATTACTTTCTCTAATATCAGGCTATAAATGAGTTTTTTAAAAAACTTTCTTTTTGCAGATTGTTTCTTATGAATTGGTTATTTCCATTTGTTTTGGTCTATAACTCATATTGGAGGCTCACTTAAAGGTGTCAGTAGTTTTTAGATGGTATCTCATGATCAAAAGCCTGAATTGATGGAGATTTAAAAACTTGGCTCTTCATGCCTTTTTTTTTTTTTTTTTTTGAGAAAACTCTCTTGTCCAGGTGGTGATTCCTTTTGGGTCAAGTTTATGAGGGAAAACTCATAAGGCTTAAAGGTTTGGCTGCCAGCCTTTTTGTATAGGGCTTGGATTTCTTATTTTCCCATTTTGGGTAGGGCACACAGATCTTTAATTATTCTGATGACCACTAGTTCAGAGACTTATTATTAGAAAACCCTTTCCAGAGAATTAAACCAATAGACTTCTGTTAATGAGAATGGCATGGCCAACCATTAGGTACATTTGGAGAGGACCTTCTAAGGATTTAACTGCTTTTTTGGGCAGCTTTCACCCAGTTTTCCTTATTTTAGCTTGTCTTCTCACAGTTCAAGAAATGCAAGGTCCTTCAGTTTCCTGTATCTTTTGAAGATTCCAAGGTGCAAGTGTGCTTTACCTGAAATTTACTAAGTGAATTACCATTTGTGTGTCTTTTAGCATCTGAAATTTTGTTGCTGTTTTTTGTTTTCATGTGTATTTTGTTCTGTCCTTTTCTTTAAGAAATTATTACTAAAATGACTACTTTTAATTTATGCTGCCCTCAGCTAAGAATGACTTTCACATTTTAAAATAAAAGATTATGTAACAGACTTTGGCCCACAAAACCTAAAATATTTATTATCTGGCCTTTTACAGAAATTATTTGTTCACCTTGTCCATGCTATAAAGTTTCTAATTTCCTCTAATAAAGCTGTTTCTAGACTACTACTTTTTACTCCCACTCATAAGTTTCAGTTTATAATCTTGGAACTTCCTGAAGCTCTTTGTACATATTATATTGGATATATTTTATTTTCAAAGATATGTAAAATCTCAGTAGGAAAAGCAGAATGATAAAGTATGTCAGAGAATACATAATTTGTATGTGTATATTCTTTGTTTTGTCATCTGAGTTTAGTACATAGGCTCATACACTTTGAAGAATGGGGAAAAGGGGCTGTTGTGTTATGAATAGGCTAAGTCATATTTTTAAATGAGCCATTTTTATTAGCTCTCTATGTGTTTGGTAATCTTAACTGTTCCGGATGAATTGGTGCTAGGTAAGAAATTATTTCAGGCAATAATATACATTCACACATGTGATTTATGTATCATCAGTTCACAATGAGAGGGAGAATTAATGTGAACCATTAATGTCAGCATGGGAGAAATAGGAAGAAAAGGTAAGTGAAATGCATGGCCACATAATGGAGTATTATTCAGCAGTAAAAAGCAATGAAGTACTGATACATGTCTTTTGCTTCAAGTCCTGTACACCAAAATACTCAAAAAAGTTGTCTAATCTTAATTGTCTGAATAGTTTCATTGCAAGGTTCTTGTATATTTCTTTCCTCTACCTTGTATATTTCTTACCTCTTTCTTTCCTCTATCTTGTCTTCATTATTTATTTTTTAATTTGATACAAACTTACACTCACAAAAACTAAGATCACATGCTATATCTTGTTCTCTGTCAGCTTTTATGATCATCTTTCCATATCATTTTATTTAAATCTGAAGATTCTGAAGTGGGAAGCCTATAAATTTCAATATAGAATTTATCACTGTTTGGTCCTTTATAAGCCTTATTTTTTGTCATTTGTGATGTGGAGATGATAGCTATTCAATGAATTACTATAGGCTGAAATGAGAAACTGTGGATCTATTTAAGTGTTGACCAGTGTTTTGTGCACATTGAGGTCTTTAGAATCAGGCTTAAAGATACAGATGTTTAAAATGTTGCTAACTATTATCAAGCTACTATATAGTGAAAGCATACCAATTTACACCTTTACCAACAGTGTTCTTAACTCTGTATTAGCATTCTAATTTTTGCCAACCCAGTAGGCAAAAAATTGAGGAAAAGAGAATTAGATACATAAGCATAATGAGGAATATTTTAGTATATCCCTCTGAGTAATTAATAGAACAGTAAGACAAGTCAAAAGAAAAGATTTGGATAACATAATTAACAAATGAATCTAATTGACATGCATAAAAAATTTCACCAAACACTTACAGAGCACCGATTTTGATTTCGCCTATGGAAATTTTTTCCAAAGTGACATATGCAGGACCATAAAATAAATGGAAATAATCAGTTATAGAGTGTGTGCTCTAATATGATTTAATTATGCCAGATATCAATTACAAAAATATAACTAGAAAATTGTCAACTGTTTAGAAACTAGCTAGTTTACTCCTAAGTAACCTAGGGATTAAAGAAAAGAAACAAACTAATTTGAACTAAGTGATGAAAATAAGATACAACTTAAGGGATACAGATAAGCCATGCTTTTAATACATATCTAAAAAGAATAAGGGCTAAAAATTAAGGACTTCAGGGTAAAGATGGAAAAATGAATTGATGCATATACTTGTATCACCAAGGTGATAGTAAAGGGTGTTTTTAACTGATTTGAACTACCTAGGTAAAGAGAATGGAAGAAGTAAAAAGAACTTGGAAGCTGGAAAGCAGACAAACTGATGGAAACTTTTTAGTAGACTTGGAAATGTTTCATCCTAAACTGATAGGAAAATAGAAAGGAATCATCAGGCTCCAGAATTGGCAGCTATTTCTGTGAGAGTAGGTGAGGGTAGTTCTAAAAATAGGATCACTTGAAAGTCTGTTTAAAAAGCAGCTCTATCATAATATCAAAAAGCAGAAACAACCTAAATATCCATCAATTGTGAAAAGGTAAGTGAAATGCATGGCCACATAATGGAGTATTATTCAGCAGTAAAAAGCAATGAAGTACTGATACATATTATAATATGAATGAACTTTGAAAACACACTAAAGCAAAGAAACTAGTCACAAAAAATAGCTTTGTGTTTGATTTCATTTGTGTGAAATGAAATGTCCAGAAAATGCAAATAAGTGTTGAATTGAATGCTTTAAATAGGTCAATTGTATGTGAATTACACCTCAGTACATAGTTCTTCGTCTCCCCCGGAACAGCTCAAACCTAGATCTCTTCACCAATTTATATAGCTAAGTGATTGCTTTCTCTCTGTCAACCCCAGCTGAAGACTGAAGATTTATCCTTTTCAGAGGACAAAATGGAGTCTGACACGAGGGGTAGGGACTAGATGTAATTGAAGATCAGGTGGCCAACAAAATATTTGGATTGAGTGTGCCCAAAGCGTGGTCCCCTATTGTGTCCTCTTCCCCACATGGCTTTCAGGATTCTGGCAGTCAAGTAGGAACTTAGACTGTCTTTATCTTAATAGCCTAAGAAAAAATGCTTTTAGGACCCTACTTTTAGGTGAGCCAATCAAGGATCACCAGACACATGAGGAAAACTTTTAACGTAATAGACCAAAACAAGTAGAAAAGAAGAATTCGGAAGACATAAAAGAGCTATTGAAAATTAGAGAATAATAGCAAGAAGAAAATGCTTAAAGGCGGTGTAGGAGAGGCTTTTCATAAAGTAGAGGGAAAAAAACCCGGAAAATAGGTGAGAAAAGATAAGAACTCAGTCCAGGAAATCAACTTGAAAATAACAGAAGTACCAGTTACAGAACAGAGAAAAGAAAGGAAAAGAAATATTAGTGAAATATACAAGAAAAATCCCCAGAGTTGAGAAACATCATTTTGCCTCTTTGGGTACTCAGGAAAATGGATGAAAGTGGATGTACCCTTAAAATCAGTGTCAGAAAAATGGAACGCACACAATATAATGATTTTAATATAAAGAACTGTTTAGTCAGATACTATGAATTATGTTCCACTCAAAACATGTTGAAATCTTAAAATCTTAACCCTCTGTATCTCAGAAAATGATTTTATTTAGAAATAGTCTACTGAAATTACCACATTAAAGAGTGTATCCTATTCCAATATGGCCAATGTTCTTTAAAAGCAATGGGGAAATTTAGACATAAATTTGCGCACAAACATGCACAGAAGGAAAATGGAAGGAATACCTAAGGTTAACACAAATTAGATAAGGCCTGAAAGAGCTCCTTCCCTAGTATTTTCAGAGAGGCATGGTCAATATCTTAAGGATTTCTAGCCTGCACAAAGGAGATGAATTTCTTTTCTAAGCCAATCCAATTTATGTTACTTTGTTACAGCAGCCCTCAGAAACCAATATACTAGATAGAGAACTAAAAAGGTAATAAGGAACACTCATGTATCACAGAAGTTGTAACTTCAGAAAGTAGTTACTAGTTCTAGGATGCGAGAATAAAGATTGGGATTATTAAAATTTAGAAATTTAAAGAGTGGCTCTGAGGAGTTGAAACTCAAATTTATGAGGAGTTTCTGCCTGCTCTGGAAGTAAAGGTATTTTATAACACTTAATGAGACTGGGCTGGGAACGTTAGGAAAAAGCAATGCACAAAAACATTGCTAACTGGAACCAAGTGGTTGTTGCCAGAATGAAGGCTATTGGTTGATGGTGACTCTGACCCCTCCTCTGTCTTCCATTGTCTTTCTACTACTACATATAGGAAGAGTCCTAACAGAGCCAGCTAGCAATGGAGAAATGTGATTCACAGAGTTCTGTGCCCCTCTTCCCTCTTCCCCACTCATTACAAAGCAAAGCAGAGGAGAGTAAATTTGAAACAAAGGAAAAATATGTTAATAACCTTTGTACACAGATACCAAGGTATATCTGTGTGAAATTTAAGAAACTATGGTTCAAAGAAGATCATGTTAAGTTGGAGGGGATTCAGTGTTCTCAACTGCAACCTTACAGACTAAAAGACAGTGAGCAAAGCCTTCAAAATGACTTCTAAGTTATTATCATTTATCCAGTCAAATTACTATTTTCAAATTAATTTTATTTTATCAGTTTACCATTTGTTTACTATAATTTGGGGAGTATAATTTCATACCTTGATTGATACATATATATGTGTGAGTATATATGTGTGTGTGTATATATATATATACACACATATACATATATATATATATATATATATATATACACATATATATGACTGACTCACCCACCATCAGAATTCTGGTGCCCTTAATATCACATTAACTCCCTCAAGCCTTTATTCCCAACCTCTTTCCACTTCCCCTCTAGTAAGCACCAGATTTTTCAGAGTCTAAGGGTCATTTTTGCTTTGTTTGGACAGTTTGTTTTCTTTTTTTTTTTTTTTAATATTACACAAATGAATGAAACCATTTGGTAATTGTCTTTGGCTTATTTCACTTAGCATAATCACTTCACGTTCCGTCCATATTGTCACAGAAGACATAAATTTATCTTTTAAATAGCCGAGTAGTTACCTATTGAATATATGTACTGTAACTTCCTTATCCAGTTATATGTTCATGGACATTTAGGTTGATTACATGTCTTGTTTATTGTGAATAATGTTGCTAGGAACATAGGAGTATGTCTTTCATGTTAGTGTTTTCATATTTTTTTGATAAATTCCTAGGAGTGTTATTGCTGGATCATGTATTTCCTTTTTTAATTTTTTAAAGGAATTCCACACTGTTTTTCCTTAGAGTACCAGCCAAATTATTACACTTAAGGTGAAGACATTTTAAGAAATGGCAGGTCTCCAAAAGTTTGTCTTCCTCTCTACCTTTCTCACAAATTTATTGTTGATTTGTTCTACCCACCAAAAGAAGGAGTAAATAAATTTCAATGAAGGAGGGAAGAAGTTACAAATTCTAGAGAAACAAGGGAGGGAATCTTCAAGGTGATAGTCAAGTGGATTCTGTGAATACCGATGATCAGATAAAGCCCAGTTTTGAGCAGGTGAGAAAGTACTTGTAGTTTTATGACAATGAAATTAATAGATTACCTCGTGTCCACATAGCTTAATTTAAGCACTTGGCAAAAAGTTTAGTGTTGAATTAGTGGTGTCTTTTATTAATTTTTAGTTTTGGAGTTTTAGAGCTTCATGCTGGAATTACTTCTCTTTTTGTCCTCCCTTGATTTATCTCATTCAATTCCATTATATTAGATATTATTAATATATGGCTGATTCACAGATTTCTAGGCAAAATCTCTTCTGTGAGTTTGAATAATATATCATATACTTATCACTGTATGAAAACTCCAAAACTGAGTGCTTTAAAATAATTATTTCTTGCAGTCATGCTCAGTGAAATACGCCAGAAAGAAAAAAATATACCGGCTGGTTTCACTTTTAGGAGGAATGTAGATGATCCAGATAGGGATGAGGGGGAAAAAAGTAATTATAATAAAGTAAATATCAAAATAAACAGGCAACTATAAACCAGAGACATTCTATAGAGGGTTAGAGGGGAATAGGATCAAAACAGGGATGGGAAGAGCACAGGGACTATGGTGATGGCACACAGATGAATTGTGGTGGGACTTTCCCGGGGACTGTAACTGAAATGAGAAAGCATACATTGTACAAAAATGAAGGATAATGTATAAAATATATAAAATTAAATAATTATTTCTTTTTGCTTGTGGCTCTGATTTTAGGCAGAACTTGGATACAGATGGCTTGTCACTGTCCCATGTGGTCTGATCTATGATGACTGGAGGCATTCATTTTTGAGATGTTATTCAGATTGTTGACAAGTTAGTGTTAACAGTTGACTGGGAGTTCCTTAACTGACTGTGGGTTGAGGACCTTCAGTTTCTCCACATAAATCTCAACATGGATTGCTTGGGTCTATCATAGCATGATTGAGTCAAAGAACAAGCATCTCTAAATTACCTGTCAGAAGTTGTAACATCTTTTATGATAACCTTGAAAGTTGTGTGGCTTCACTTTTGCATAGTAAGTAATAAACCTACCTAGATTCAAGGCGGGGAACATTAGATCCTCCATTAATAAGTGGAATGTACATAGTAAGAAAAACATGCGTCATATGCTAATCCTCTGCTTGATTTTTTTTGGGAACTGCTGTTTTTTATCACAACTACGTTATTACAAATTCTCACCAGCAGAGCCAAAGGTTCCAGTTTTTCCAAGTTCTCAACCACCCATTATTCCCTTTGTTTTCTCTTTTGATAGTAGCTATCCTAATGGATGTGAGGTAATATCTCATTGTGGTTTTGATTTGCTTTTCCCAAAGAGAAACACATTGTCCTGCATCCTTTCATATGCTTGCTGGCTTTTTGTATATCTTTGGAAAAATGTGTAGGTTCTTTGTTTTTGAATTATTTTGTTGTTACTCAGTCTTAACTGATCTTTTTTATTTCTACTGTTTTCCTTTTAACTTAACACAGGAGAAAATGTTTTTAAAATTTCTGTATTAGTTACAATATGCTGACAGTCCACTAAGCAATGAGTAATTTACCTTCTTGTATAACAGTCTAGTGTAGATTTGTAACCCAGTAAGAGTGGGAAGCAAGGCTCCTCGTATCTTTTTTTTTTTTTTAAATGATTAGTTAACATTCATTACCACACAGTTACAAGTTTTTCTTTCTCTTTTATTATTATTTTTTTATAGAGTCATTTTTATTTATTTATTTGTTTGTTTGTTTTGTTTATACATGCACTGGGTACAGTCAGAAGCGCGGGAGGGTGAGAGAATTCACCAGGACCAGAGCGGGGAGCAGAGCAGGCAGAAGGACCGAAGTACACTGCTGAGGGGAACAGCGGGCAGGAGGAGAGGTCTGTGCGCCATGTGGGACCCTCCTCCGGTGGCCGGGGAGCAGCTGGGGATCGAACCGGTGCTGCAGAGGCCGCGGGCAGCTTCGCAACCCAGCGCTCAACCGCTGCGCCACCGGGGAGGCCCATCCTCTTATCTTTTTAAGTCATCACTATTAATCACCATGTGACTTTTGTGATTGTATTGAAATGGGAAGAGAGTATGGGGGAAGATTGTAAGATGTAAGTTGGAATTGACATATTTTTATCCACATTCCACTGCTCATTACTGAGTCCCACTCTCACCACCTAACAGTGCGGTTAATGGGGGAATGTAGTGTGCTGTTGAAGGAGAGGAGAACACTGATACTAATAAGCATTAGTGTTCTCTTGGTCATGATGTATATCGGATTAGAACTCTCCTGCTTAAAACCATGTCATGACTTATGTGGAAAATAAAATCGACTTTGTCCGTTTCAGTCTTACTTCCTGTAGTGTTCCCTTTATTATTCTCAGGCCACATTAGACTAGGTCTTTTCCCATTACATGTCAGACCTTTTATCTCCTAGAACTTTTGTGTTTGGCAGTTTCTCTTGTTTGGAGTACTTTAAATATTTACATGACTCCTTTCATCGTAAAGTGTCTGCTTAATTCCACCTCTAACTAAAATCCCCCCCTAAAGTAGCCCTCCTGTTAGTCTTAGTCTTTTATGATAGTACTGTTTATCTCTGTCACAACATTTATCATAATCTATAGTTACTTTGATTGAAAAAATTTTTTAGATATCTTTCTCATTGCTATATCCTTGCAATGCCCTCTCACTCCCATCATTCCATAAATGTGTTGGATGAATGAGTATTACATAGAACAGAGTGAATTATAACCAAGAGCTTCTGTGGTAATTCAGGTGAATTGCGGAGAATTTGGGTTTAGTGGCGGCAGTGTCAATGGGATAGAAAAGCAAACAAAAATTGCTGTCTGATTTAAGAGGGGATCTGGGTAAATGGGATTATACTGGTTTGTAGTAGTTAACAGATCAGTAAAGAGGATAGGTGAACTGGGTTTTTGGAGATAATTTTGAGTTGGCATTGTTGCTTGTTGAGATTGAGGTGATAGCAGGACATTAAAGTATAGTTGAAGAGCAGTAGCTTGGATTAGAGAACATAGTTGAAATTACAAATTTGAGTGTCATCTGGGCAAAGGTCATACATTGAAGCCATAAAAACAGATGATCTATTGAGAGAGGGTACATACTGAGAAAAGCACATGACTCAAGGGGAGACAAAAGAGCCAGAAATGGAGACCAGGAATTGGTGGAGGGGGAGGAGGAGAACCAATTTAATACATTGTTAAGGAAACCAGCAAGTTTCAGGAAAGAGAGATGGTTAACTAGTCTCCTTCTAATGTGGCTATTAGCATTTGAAGATTCTAATATTTTACTTTCCATGAAGCTTATAAAATGTTATATTAATATCTGCTTCATAAGCTTGCTGTGAAATAATTAACATGGTATTAAAAACTCTTAGCATACTTAGAACTGAGTGTGCAGTGAACATTCTGAAGTGAAATACAGTGTGACTATACAGTTAGGCATCAAGGAGGTATTAAGTTAGGCCTTCAGGAGTTTGTAGAGGAAAGGGTATGGACTGGTAGCAAATATATATTTTATATGTTATGGTAAGCTAGATTTGTACTAAATATGAATATAGAGATAACATTTATGAATTTTGAAATGTTTTTAGAGGAATTTTTTGATGTGAAAGTATATGAAGTCAATTGCAATACAATGGCAGTTCTGTTTATGCTTCTTTAACCACATCCTTTTACTGACTCTTATTCCGGAAGTATTTATAATGCAGGTGCCCTTTTGAAAGGCATTCTCCTTTAAAACAGTTTGAGTGTAAGTTCTTATTTAACATTGGAATGAAGTGAGGATATATTTAAAGTTGAAACATCGTTTACCATGTTAAATTGTGCTAACACCAACTTTTAGAGCATCTCCTTTTTTTTTTTTAATAGTGAAATTAGGTTAAATATTGTATGGAGAAATTCCAGCTCCTTTCTGTCCATACCACAGGATTCTGTGTCCAGATAAACAAATACAGGCCATTAACACAAGGAAAAGAGGGAGTTTTCTTGCATTGCTTTTCATTCTCATAAATGTTTGTTCATTTTGTTTAGGGAAGTTTGGTGTGTAACTGGGTAGAATTTGGTACTGTGCTCTAGCTTTCATGATCAGTCATTTTTTTCCTATCTTAACATAATACTAAACTATTGTTGCCTTACGATCATTAGCAGTTTATGTTAGAAGTAGTTTGTAATGAAGGATAAGGTTTAAAAGGCAGGTAGTTGAGGAAAGAAAAGTATTGAGTTGAGGAAAGAAGTATTTTAAAATGGAGGGGAGGAGAAAAGTAGAGATACAGTTGGTGAAAAGAACTATCTAAAGTTTATCTTTTCCTTTGCCTGGGGTTTTAACTTGCAGTGAATTAGTAGTTGAAAATTGTTTTGCCAGCCTCATATAATTGGTGACTTTTAAGCTACCTGAACTACACTTAACTTTCTTACCATAAAACTCAGATGTAGGTATCATTGAATTCAGTTCCATACAATATGTGGTGGAATTTTTAGCATCAGGTAGGAAAATACGAGAGGGAAAGACAACTGTATAGCAGACATTATATTATTTTGCGTATTGACATGTTTAATCTTGACAACAAGCTTGTAGGTAGATGTTACCGAAGCACAAAGAGGTTAAGTAACTTGCTCATTATCAAATAATAAATGCCAGAGTAAGAATTCAGACTGGTTGTTTCTATTTTCTTGTTATCTTTTATTCGTCCCTTTGATTCAGTCTTGATGACTTTAAAATAATTGCGAGATAAGTAACATACTATGCAATTCAGCCATTAAAAGTCTTAAATTCAGTGGCTTTTATTATTTACACAACCATTGCCACAATTTTGGACGTTTATGTCACCCCACAAAAAAGATACACTCCTGTTAGTTGTCATCCCCTATACTCCTGTAGGCAGCCATTCTACCTTTTTTTTTTTTTAAAAAAAGATTTATTTATTTATATAAGCACTGGGTACAGTCAGAAGTGCAGGAGGGTGAGAGAATTCACCAGAGTGGGGAGCAGAACAGGCAGAAGGACCGAAGTATACTGCTGAGGGGAGCATCTGGCGGCAGGAGAGGTCTGCGCGCCATGTGGGATCGAACGCAGAGGCTGCCGGCAGCTTCGCAGCCCAGTGCGCAACCGCTGCGCCACCAGGGGAGGCCCCATTCTACTTTTTGTCTCTGGATTTGTTCATTCTGGACATTTAATATAAATGGAATAATACAATATGTGGTTCTTTATGATTGGTTTCTTTCACTTAACATAATTTTAAAAAAATTACTGTCTTTTTGAAAAAAATACTGTACTTTTTAATTAAATTAACTGTTTTTAACACTTATATAATTTAGAAGTATATAATTCATAGATGTATATAATTCACAGATGTATGTTACCACACCCACCACCAAGGTACTCAGAGTCCACCACAGTTTGTTGGACCCTGTTCCCCTCTGGTCACCTCAGTTTACAGTAAGATTTCTAGTATTTGTAAAATATGTTTTTAAAGGTTCATCTGTCTTATAGTATGTAGTATTAGTACTTCATTCCTTTTTATTCTGAGTAATATTCCATTGCATGATTTTGATTATCCATTCATCAGTTGGTGAACATTTGGATTTTTTTCTTTTGTGTACTAGGAATAATACTACTATAAATATTCATGTACATGTTTATTTTTATTGTGGTAAAATAGATATAGCAAAATTTACCATAGTAACCATTTTTAAGTATCATTTTGTGACTTTTATGAATACATTAGTGTTGTGCAGTCATGACCCCCATCTATTTTCAGAACTTTTCATCATCCTCAATTGGAACTTTGTATCCATTAATACTAACTTCCCTATTTTCCCATACCCCCTACCCCTGGCAACCACCGTTCTACTTTCAGTCTTTGAATTTGACTACTCTCGGAACCTTGTGTAAATGGAATCATACAATATTTGTCCTTTTCTGATTGTCTTATTTCACTTAGCATGTCTTCATGGTTTTTTCATGTTGAAGTATGTGACAAATTTTTTTTTAAAGATTTATTTATTTATTTATTTATTTATTTATACAAGCACTGGGTACAGTCAGAAGCGCGGGAGGGTGAGAGAATCCACCAGAGCCAAAGCGGGGAGCAGAACAGGCATACTGATGAAACACACTGCTGAGGGGAGCTCGGGCGCCATAGGAGAGGTCTGCACGGCAGGAGAGGTCTGTGCGCCATGCGCCATGTGGGACCCTCGCTGGCGGCTGGGGATCGAACCAGTGCTGCAGAGGCTGCGGGCAGCTTTGCAGCCCAGCGCTCAACCGCTGCGCCACCAGGGAGGCCCCCAAATTTTCTTTTTAAGGCTGGTAATGTTCTGTTGATTTTGTATATCACATTTCATTTACCCGTTCATTTGTTGATGGACGCTTTGATTTGTTTCTGCTGCTTGGCTGTTGTAAACAGCCAATGTAAATAATGATATTTGGAATATGGGTATACAAATATCTATTCAAAACCCTGCTTTCATTTCTTTGGGTATCTATACACTCAGAAGTCAGATTTTTGGTTCATACTATAATTCTACTTTTTTTAAGAGATTTATTTATTTATACAAGCACTGGGGTAAAGGCCAGAGGCGTGGGAGGGTGAGAGAATTCGCCAGACACAGAGCAGCGAGCAGAACAGGCAGAAGGACCGAAATACACTGTTGAGGGGAGCAGCGGGCGAGACAGGAGAGGTCTGCCGTGCCATGTGGAAATCTCCCTGGCCTGCTGGGAATCGAACTGGCACTGCAGAAGCTGCGGACAGCTTTACAATGCAATACTCAACCCGCTGCGCCACCAGGGAGGCCCTATAATTCTTTCAATCTTCTGAGGAACCACCAAACTTTTTCACACTGGCTGCACCATTTTTCATTACTATCAACAATGCATAAGTGTTCTAATATCTCTGTGTCTTCACCAATGAATGTTATATTCTGGTTTTTGAGAATAGCCATCCATGTGAGTGTGACTTAGTATCTCATTGAGGTTTTGATTTGCATTTCCCTAATGGTTATGTTACAGGGCAGGGAGAGGGGCAGCCCAGACCCTGCAAACCTGCGTATTCTAAATGGGTTCTGCCATCCGCCGCATCAACACAAAACATATGAGACTTTAATGGGAAGGAACGTTAATACAATTAGGAAACAATACAGGAAAGGCAAAGAATATAGTTTCTAAAGCAAGCACCCAAAGTTACCCGTCCCCTCATGGGTAAAAGTCCACCCAAGCAGGATTGGCCCAGAGCAAGGCCCCAAAGCCTGCCACAAGTCTGAAGCATCTTCCGGTGGGGACCCACAGAAAAGGATCAGAAATAACCAGACAAATTTGGAGGGAAAAGAGCAAAATCAAAATCAAGACAAAAACCACCAATGTCACCTCCCCACGGGTCTCTCACCCACATCTGTGTCACCCAGTCCATGACCAAAAGGCAAGCACAGTTTCTTCATGTGTGTCTCAGCTCCACGTGCCTCCTTCAGGTCTCCTTCTGGCTCTCCATCCTGCTTCCTTCCTTCCTCAGTCTCCTCTGCAGCTTCTTTCTCTCCCTGCTCAGCTCCACCCTCCATTTGGGTGGGGCAGGGAACCTGGAACCTCCCCCTTTCCTGGGGACCACCCTGTTACAGTTATAATATTATTGAGCATCTTTTTTTGGTGCATCTTGGCAATTTATGCATTTTCTTTGAAGAAATATCTGTTCACATTCTTAATCCTGATGCCATCCTTGCTGAAAACGGTTTTGTCTGAAGGGATATCCAGAGTACCTTGTGGGCATGAGGTGATTGTGGTAATAAACTTTAACAAAAAAGCTTGTTATTTTAACTCTTTGGTGATTTTTTCCTTGCTGTTGGCAGCTCTCACTTTGCAGGGATAGCAATCAGTTCCAGCCACCAGGTTGTGGCTGTAAGGTTAGTCAGAGGTGCCATCATCATCAGTGTTCTTCACAGTGACCACTTTGTATCCCGAGTAATGTTCGGCCAGGACCAGCACCATCTTGCCAGGTTCCATGAATTTGCCCATTTTGACAACAATCACTCTGGCCTACAGCAAAAAACAAACAATCCCCCTCCCCCCAAAAAATAAAACATTTGTAGTTATTTTTGTTAGGTATAGGATAAGGCTTCAGCTTCATTTAATGTTTCTATTTAAATATACTTTTATTTCTCCTCTCATGTATTTTATTTCATTCTTTTGGGTGTATCATCAGGAATGATAACTATGTTTAGCCTTTTAAGGAACTGCCAAAGTTTTCTAAAGTGGTAATGCTATTTTACATTAACACTAGCAGTGTATTGAACTTCCATTTTCTACATAATTTTTCAGTTCCCGACCATATTACCTTCTATTCGGTTTATTTCAACAATTTCCTGGGCTGGCCTCTTTGTTGATAACTTCACAATTTTCTTTTCTGCTGAACCCTTTTGCCAGTCCATAATACTGCTGTTCATTGTGTCATAAAAGTTTATAAGGCTGAAAGGACTATAGAGAATCATGGAAGTAATACATTCATTTTACACTTTATAAAACTTAAAGAAGTTAAGAGATTTGGCCCAATGTTAAATTTGTGATAGTGTAATGACAAGAGTAGATGCCTGCTATGTATATAGCTTTAATTTTATTAAATCATCATGTTTCCCTTTTCTTTGTCTAACTCTCTTTACCAGACTGTCTTAACCAGGTCCCCTCTCCATCAGTTTCCTTAAAAATAATCTAAAAGCAAGGAGTTGTATGTCGGTAATTTACTTGTTAGATGATCATTTGGAACAAGAGCAAGGACCAGGGTGAATGAAACAAGAAAAGAAGGCCAATACAAGACTGTGTGACCAAGTTATTCACTGCTGTGACAACTAGGGCTTAATCCTGGTGGGAACTTCTGAGGAGCTAGATGCTTCTCAAATCATCTATTCATGAATGGACAGGAGTAAACTGCTATCCATCTGCTCTAGTTTTCCATCATTTGAAGGTTGCCCCAGGAGGGTGTAAATTCTTTCTCTTTTCTTCTCCTACTTTAGGGCTGTACACTAGAACCTGTCAGGTGGGTTTTAGAAATACCTTACTTCATGACCTCAGAAAAAGCCTTGAGGCTGAAAGAAGCTGGAAATAGACAAGGAATGGATTTTCCTTTAAATCCTCTGGAGTAGGCTTTGATTTTAGCTCTGTAAAACCTATTTAAGATAACAAATTTGTGTTGTTTTAAGCACTAAATTTGTGGTAATTAGATGCATAGCAGTAGGAAACTAATACATCTAGAATCAAAGGAAAAGCCGATAGATTGAAGGTGAAGTGTAAGAGATTTCTGATAGAATTCTGCCTCTTGCTGTCAACTCGACTTTGACTCTAATTGCGTTAGTTTCCTACTGAGATGTAACAAATTACCACAAACCTACTTCTTGCTCTTCTCAGAACTGCTTAGACTGTACCTTTATTTTAATCCATCACTGAATCACTGCAGTCTCTTCAACATTATTTTAAGGAGGGATAGTGGTGTAAGCTAGTGCTACCTGCTGCTGCAGCTGGTATTAATGTAGGAATTAATATTCATCATTTCCTTCTTTCACTACCCATTATAGATTTCCCTTATGCTGAGCCAGCAGTTTAGCTGCTCTAGGTTGCTTGTGACCTCTAAACTTTATCTTTGAGGAACTGGAGCCCTTGGTTGCCTTGCCCTTTTTGGACCATAGTTGCTGCAATTTCCTGTTTACTATAGTACCAAGCAAGGAAACTCCCTGAGAGCCACATAGACTTCTCCCTAGCCTCATTGCATACAATAGCCAGGGTCAGTTATCATGCTAATGTAGTTATTCCTTTCTTAGCCTGCTAGAGTTTCAGCATGAGAGCAAAGTGTTGGTGGTGATTGTGGAGTTTCGGCTCAGTGATATTCTTGCTGTGTCCTTTGGTGGAAGTATTGTTGTGAAGACCTCTAATACAAGAGGGATTTTCAATTGTGAGTCTGGGAAACATAATTTCTACAAGTGACTTACTGAGATTGTTTATGAAAAGAGTCAATCCAACTTCTCTAACTCAGTTTTTAGATTCATGCATTCTAGATATTGGGGAGCTAAAACCATAGCCATTGGTTCAGTGCTTATTCTTGCATCCTGGAAGACCAAAAGGATGACTTCTTAGCTGAACTTTCAAGATGCCATTTTATTCTGTTAGTCTGGCAGTTCCCTGGTGGTAATATGTAACTAGTCAATGCTTGCTATTTCTCCTTCACCATTAAGTGGATTGATTGGTTTGAGGTTACGTTAAAAGGGATTCCATATTAATAAAACAAACATTTTGAACCCCTTCGATGTTGGGTTCTGAGCATTATGTTGAGGAAGACATTTTATGCAGGGAAGGAAATCCAATTTCTAGATTAAGTGTAAATTCTGCTCTCAGGATGCAAGAGTTGAAACCCTTCTGCCACCCTGTTCAGCTCTCTGTTTGATAAATTGATATTTGTGTTCTGCAGTGATCCCAATCTTGTCAGAATTTTGTCTCTTTTAAATAAGACTTTTAATTATATTTTTCAAAAGTGGGTTAATGGTGTTTTTTTATAGTAGTGGCTCTGATGAACATTTACAATTTTAATATAGTCAACTGTGTAATTCCATTTATCAGGAATTCAAGAAAAGGCAAACTGTAGTGATAGACGTGACCAAAAAGAGCAAGGGCTCAGATCCCTCCGAGGTGAAAGTCCAGAGGACACAAGCAATATAGAGTGACATCACTTGTTGTCAGGAGGGAAAGAATTGACTGTAAAGGGGCCCAAGAGACTTCTTAGGGTGATGGGAATGTTTTGAACCTTGAATGTGGTGTGGGTTATGCAGTTTTATACATCTGTCAAATTCATTAAACTCTACCCTTAAAATTAATGAACTTATATGTGGATATATGTTGTGAATTGTATCTCACAACTGAACTTAAGAAGAGGATTTTTTTTAATTGTGGTAACTTTGGCTTACATTATTGTTTGTATTTTGGAAAAATAGGATCCTCCCCCTTCTCACCACCCCATCATTGTAGTAACTTATCACCAGTTCACCCATAGTCCATTGTGCTCTCTTCCCTTGGTTCTCACCCCTTCTCTATCCCCCAATATTCAGTTCTGTAGTCAATTTCAAGGATTAGTTTTTTAAGTTTGTCTTTATCTAATCTTTAGTTTGGTTTTGCTATATTACACATAGGACACTATCCAGTATTTTTCCTCTCTTTCTGACTTATTTTACTTAGCATTATCCCTTCCAGCTCTGTTTGTGTTGCTGCAAATGGTATGAGTTTATCTTTTTTATTGCTGAGTAATATTAAAGTGTATATATATATATACCCCATCTTCTTGATTTATTCATCTGTTTTGGGGCACTTAGGTTTTTTCCATATCTTAGCTTTAGTAAATAGTGTTGCGGTAAATATGGGAGTACAAGTTTTCTTTTAAATTAGTATTTTTGAATTTTCAGGTAGATGCCTAGGAGTGGAATTATTGGGTCATGCTACAGATCCATTTTTAATGTTTTTAGACATCTCCTACTGCTTTTCATAGGGGCTGAGCCAGTCTGCATTCCCACCAACAATATAGGAGGCTTCCGAACCTTTTCTCCACATCCACTTGTTTCTAGTCTTTGTTGTGGGCCATTCTCACTGGGGTGTTGTGATATCTCATTTGGTCTCAGTTTGCTTTTTTCCCTGATGATCGATGATTATTTTTTCATGTTCCTTCTTGCCATCTGTATGTCTTCTTTGGAGAAGTGTCTGTTTAGTTAAGAGAATTTAATATACTCATTTGTGACTATTTTCCATGTTTTTTCCTTTATAAGTTATACTTTTTGTAAAAAAAAAATATTTTTATTTATTTATGTCTACGAACTGGGGTTTAGGCCAGAGTTGTAGGGGGTGAGAGGATTCACTAGAGATAAGAGTGGGGAACATAACAGGTGGATCTACTGAAATATACTGCTGAGGGGAGCAGTGGGTGAGACAGAACAGGTCTGCTGAGCCATGTTTTTTTTTTGTTTTTTTTTTTTTTTCCCCGGTTCCCCTGGTTGGGAATTGAACTCTTGCCACAGTCGCTGGTGATTGCTTGATAGTGGTGAGACTTTAACTCTGCATCACCAGGGAGGCCCTACTGTTTTATTCTTAAGTTTGAGAAAAATCTTCCCTACTGTGAATATCTTTTTCTGGTTTTCCATTTTATTAACTTTTGTTCTTATTTTCCTTCTCTTGAAATGTACCCAGGATTTGTTTTAATTGGGTCAAGTAAGACACAGAGACACAGAAATGACAGTCAGAAAGGAAGAAGTTTTTACTTATAGTTCCTAGAAACAGGAGACACAATGTGCCTTGCCATTCCACACAGGACCATATGGGGAAGCACCGAGATTGGCCAGGAGGTAGAAGGAGCAAGGGCAAAAGCATGGATCAGCGATTTTATTGTTTATTTGGGTAGAAAAGTATCTGGCATGCTGTTAATAAACTTGAGGATGTTCAGGACTGGACAGTTTAAATAATTTGTAACTCTGGGTGATAGCAGTGTTCTCTAGTTTTTTAGTACCTGTCCTGGGATGGTACAGTGTATGGGAATATTGGTTTGTGAGTTTTTAAAAAGTAGGTGGTTAGGGGTATGAACTCTGTTTTGGTTGATTGTATAAAGAGTTGTTCTCGGGCCTCCCCTGTGGCGCAGCGGTTGAGCGCTGGGTTGCGAAGCTGCCCGCGGCCTCTTCAGTGCCGGTTCGATCCCCGGCTGCTCCCCGGCCACCGGAGGAGGGTCCCACATGGCGCGCAGACCTCTCCTGCCGCCCGCTGCTCCCCTCAGCAGTGTACTTCGGTCCTTCTGCCTGCTCTGCTCCCCGCTCTAGCTCTGGTGAATTCTCCCACCCTCCCGTGCTTCTGACTGTACCCAGTGCATGTATAAACAAAACAAACAAACAAATAAATAAATAAAAGCATGCCTCTATTAAAAAAAAATTAAAAAAAAAAAAAAAAGAGTTGTTCTCAGGCAAGTTGTTTGCTACCTCTGGAATTTAGGTAGCCCTGGGAGGAGCAGTCCCTCTCCTGGTTGCAATGGCTCTGTGATGTCAGAGCATCATAGCATAGAGAAAATAAGAAAACATAATTAATATACTATGCTTTCTTTAGTTTCATTGTATTTTTCTGTCTTCTTTTTTTATAGTCATTTCACTGCCTTTATTTATTTATTTTGTGGTAGAAGAACTTGGGTGTATGCCAGAGATGTGGTGGGTGAGAGGATTCACTAGAGACAGAGTGGGGAGCAGAACAGGTGGATTTACTGAAATGCCCTGCTAAGTGGAAGCAGTGGGTGAGACAGGAGAGGTCTGCTGTGCCATATGTGGGTTAGCTCCCTGGCTGGGGGTGGAACTCAGGCCATAGCATTGATAGTGCTGAGACTTAACTTCTAAGGCCACCAGGGAGGCCCTTTTTCTGTTTACCTTTTTTTTTTAAGATTTATTTATTTTTATACAAGATTTATTTATTTTATATGCCAGAGGCACGGGAGGGTAAGAAGATTCACCAGACAGACTAGGGAGCAGAACAGGCAGACGACCGAAATATACTGCTGAGGGGAGCAGTGGGCATGACAGGAGAGGTCTGCAGTGCCATGTGGGAATCTCCCTGGCCGGCTGGGAATTGATCCCGCGCTGCAGAGGCTGAGGACAGCCTCAGCGCTGCGCTCAACCCGCTGTGCCACTGGGGAGGCCCCCTTTTTCAAAGTTTTCTTCATTGAAAATGTACTAAGCATATTCAGTCTTACTGTTTTGTTACAAACTAATTAAGGCTATAATTTGAACTGAATGCACATTTTGATAGTATAATACTTTTATTGTTGCACAGTACTTTATAATTTCTACTGTAATTTTAATTTATGTTTGGCGATCCATTCTTAAGTTTCCATTTAAAAAATATTGGTGGGCCTCCTGGTGGCGCAGCAGGTTGAGCACAGCGCTGTGAAGCTGTCTGTGGCCTTTGCAGTGCGGGTTCAATTCCTGGCTGTCCAGGGAAAAACCCACATGGCAGGGCAGACCTCTCCTGTCTCGCCCACTGCTCCCCTCAGCAGTGTTTTTGGTCGTTCTGCCTGTTCTGCTCCCCGCTATGTCTCTGGTGAATTCTCTTGCCTTCCCACGCATGTGGCCTGTACCCCAGTTCTTGTATAAATAAATAAATCTTTAAAAAAAATTGATTTCAATCTTATATTGTCAGAGATTGTGGTTTGAGATATGAGTTGATACTTTTGTGTGTCCTTTGTGATTTTCAATACATGATCAACATTTGAAAATGTTCCATGTGTATTTGTTATTTTTTTCTTTGGTGGATGGTTTTTTAGATTAAACTTATATTAATGTTAATCAAGTAGTCTGTTTTGACTTTCTGATCTGTCAGTTTTAATATAAATAAGAGGCTCATGCAGAAGTTGAAGATTGATTTTTTTCTTGTAATTCTTTTACTTTTTGTCTAGGCATGAGATATTTATGTTTTGATATTAGCTTATTAATACTTTTATTACTATGTCATAACCTCGCCATACCCATTAATGTTGCCATATATTATTTTTTCTGATAATAAAATTGCTATATCACCTTTATGTGTTGGAGTTTGCCAAAATATTTTTTTTCTTGCTTTCAGCCTTTCTCTTCAATAAGCACCTTTGGTTGAATGTTGTATTTTATTTTTATATCTAATCTGATGAGCTGTAAATTAAATTCATTTACATGTAATTTGATTATAAGTAGGTTTTTTTCTTTACATATTTTTTACTTCTCTTTTTCTGTCTTACAGTGAACTGGTTATTGAGTACTATCTATAACTTAAGTATGTAAGCAGAGTGGAAATACAGGATTTTACCTATTTACCTAATTGCCCCAGGTATCATATTCTTATGTGGCATTATCCTCATTCCCCATATCTTTGTGTGCCTGATTTGCTTAGAACTGATGAGACAGTGATAAATAAATGCGACAACATCCACTAGCAGACATTTTATTTCTAGAATATTGTTTCTATATCAGTTGTTCTTCCACATCCAGTACTTGTAAATAGAATTGGAAGATTTTACCCTTCAAGAGTACTTTTTAAAAAAAATAGTTGTTAACAAATAGTTTTCAGGGAATAAAGTCAACAACTTTATTATAAAGTATAGATTGCAAGTATAGATTGCAAAATCTCTTATTATGCCATGATTTATATAAAGGATAAAAAGAAAAAATCAATAGTTGTTGACAAAGTTTTCAGGGAATAAAGCATGTGTTTCTTAGTAAGAACAAAATAGTCTGTTTATCAAAGGGTTACATATAGCTTACATAACCTGTGGCTTTGTCACACTTATATTTCTTCACCACTATCTTCAATGACCTATAAATTTAAATAATTAACCACCAAATCTTTTAAAAATAATTCTTAAATATATTAGAATGGGTAACCTCTGTCTGCTCTAAACATAAAGCAATGATAGATAAAACAGGAAGGGTTATAAAGGATAAAACCTTGCTAAAAAGTAAAGTGGATTCAAAGTATAGATTGCAAAATCCCTTATTATGCCATGATTTATATATGGGAATAGTGAAAGTGGTCCTGATTTCATGTCCTGAAAAGAGTTACATATGATACTGAAGACTAGTACTAGGGACACTATGAGTAGTGGGTAGGTTGTCCAACTTGTTAAAGGAGGCATGTTGCATCTGACTACTATTTAAGTAAGACTCTTGACTTACGTGGTCCTATCTAATTGCAAAGGAAACTGAAGATGTGTTTTTTTATTGTATTTGCCATGTGCCAAGCTCAAAATTGGGTAATTCTCTTACTTAGGAAGAAGGGAACAATAAAGAGGTAGATAGCACATGGTTTCTGCCTTTTGGAGTTACAGAAATTACAAGAATAGTACAAGCGGACTTCAGTGCGGAAAATAGAGAGAGAGGCAGAACTTTGGTAGATTGCATAGTGAAGGAAATGGCTAATTCTGCTGAGAGATGCCTTGGCAAACGATGGAAAGAAAACAAACATGAATTAGATCTTAAAGGATATTCAGGAGTTGGCTGAGGGAAGAAGGGCATACTATATTGAGGACTGAAATACCATGCAAAGGGAGCTGAAAGTTATGATGCTGATTCTATAAATGTTAATTACATGTGTGATATTCTGTTGAGGTGCCAAGGATACAAAACGAAATGAGATGTCTCTTCTCCTAAGAACATGCTGTGTTTAAATAAGGGATACATTATTTAAACAAACTATTTCAATCTCAGGATGTTGAATTCCTTAAAATAAATAGAAGGTGTTGTAAGAGCGCAGTGGAGGGATACCTAACCCAGCTTTAGCTAATGAGGCCTCTTGGAAAAATGGATCTTGAGTTTAGGTCCCAAAGGAGGAAGAATACAGAGATAAACATGATTAAAAAATGCCAGATTTGGGGTACCAGAAGGTGGATCTGTATGTAGGACTAGAGCGTAGATGGAAAATACTGAAAGGTATAACCGTTTGAAGGAGTTTGCTCTGAGGTCTAGTGGGAACCATTGAAAGACTGTGTAGAGGAGTTCCAGACTCAGATGACTCTAGCTATAATTTTAAGACTAGATTTTTTTAATTTAATAATTAAACAGAAAACATGCTGGTGTTTAGGGAAAACTTTTGAAACACTTTATTAAAATCTTTTACTGCTATGGGGAAAGACCACAACAGTGATATTGTTTTCTTGACTTCATCATTACCTCTCCCCCATTAACATCAGTTGATTTATTTGAATAATAACATAATTCATATACTAACCATTGTTTTTTTATTTATGTAAATTTAAACAGGGTTTTGACACTTGGAAGAGGATTTAAATACCTAACCAAAAACAAAACAAAGTAAAACTAATACACCCAGGAAGTTTAAATGTATATAAGTTTTATTCCAAATTTTTTTCTGGCGGTAAAATAAATATAACTTAAAATTTATCATACTGGTAATTTTTTAAGTATCTAGTCCAGTGATATTAAATACATTTGTATTGGAGGTGCAGCACCATCACTACCATCCATTTCCAGACTTCATCTTACAAAAGCAAAACTGTATCCATTGAAGAGTGACTCCCTACCCCCCTTTCCCTGGCAATCCAAACACCTTATGCCTCTGATAATTTGACTATACTAGGTTCCTCAAATAAGTACAGTAACTGTCTTTTTGTGGTTGGCTTATTTCATTTAGATAATGTCCTCAAGGTTCATCCACATTGTAGCATGTGTCAGAATTTCCTTATGCTGAAATAATATTTTGTTGTAAATACATACCACATTTTAAAATCCACATTGTTTATCCCTTTAATTTCCATTATTGGAAACGTGCATTCTTTCAGCTACTGTGAATTTTATGTACAGAAATCTCTTGATACCCTGTTTCAGTTCTTTTGGGCATTATGCCTAGAAGTAGAATTGCTGTATGTTAATGGTGATTCTGTCTGTAATTTTTTCAGGAAGTGCCAATCTGTTCTCCCCAGTTGCTGTGCCATTTTACATTCTTACCATCAGTGCATAAGAATTCCATTTTCTCTACATTCTTATCAACATTTGTTATTTCTTTTTGTTTTGAGATAAGGACCCTATTCCCTATTTAGATAATGAGAATAGTCATGGTACTATCATGTCAAATTTTACTCCTGTCTAATTGTAGGGACTGAAAGAGTCACATGTGATACTGGAGACTATATAGGAGCCATCTTATGAATGTGAGGTGGTGTGGCATCTCATTGTGGTTTTGATTTGCATTTCTCTGGTTAGTGTTATTGAGCATCTTTTCATGTGCTTATGTTGACCATTTATATATCATCTTTGGAGAAATATTCAAGTCCTTTGTTCATTTTTAATCAGATTGTTGAGTTTTAGGGATTCTTTATATATTTGGACTATTAACCATTTATCCAGTATTTAATTTGCAAATGTTTTCTCCCATTCTGTGTTTTGCTTCTTTACTGTTTATATTAGCTTTGATACAAAAAGTTTTTAATTTTCCTGTCATTTACTTTGTCTATCTTTTCTTAAGCTGCTTGGGCTTTTGGTGTCATATGTAACATATCATTGCCAAGTTAAGCGTTAAGAAACTTTTGCCCTATTTTTTGGCATGTGGATATTGAGTTTTCTCAGCACCATTTATTGAAAACACTATTCCCCTTCCACCCCCCCATTGTAGTGCTCTTGATTAAAAAGAAAACATGTATGTGGGGGTTTATTTCTGGCCTCTCCTATTCCATTGGTCTCTATATGGTGTCTGTATGTTACACTGTTTGATTATTGTAGCTTTGTAGTAAATTTTGAAATCAACTTTATTTTGTTTCAAGACTGTTCTGGCTTTTAGGGATTCCTTGATATTCCCCATGAATTTGAGGGTGAATTTTTCAATTTCTGTAAGAAACATTGTTGAAATTTTGAAAAGGATTGCATTGAATTTGTAGATTAGTTTGGGTGATACTGACATCCTAACATTTCAGCAATACTATGTCTTCCAATCCATTAACATGGGGATGCCTTTCCATTTACTTATATCTTTTTTCTATGATTTTTTTTAATTTAGACTTTGTTTTTTTACAGCTATTTTAGGTTTTACAACAAGATTGAAGGGGAAGGTACAGAGGTTTTCCATATACTCCCTTTTCCCACACATGTGTAATGTCCCCAACCTTTGTGTTAAATTTATTATAATTGATGACCTTATTATCAACACATCACAATCATCCCAAAGTTCATAATTGACATCATAGGTCACTCTGTTGTATGCCTAAGTTGTCTTTTAATTTCTTTGAGCAATGCATGGTAGATATCATTATGCAAATCTTTCTCAGCCTTTGTTAAGTTTATTTCTCAGTATTTTTTTTTTGATGACATAGTAAATAGAATAATTTTCTTAGTTTCCTTTTCAAATTAATCATTGTTGGTATTAGAAATGCAGCTGATTTTTATCTGTTGATTTTATATGCTATTACTTTTGCTGAATTTACACCAGCTTAACCTTAGTAACAGAACTGTTCCTATAAAGTTCCATTCCCACCCCCTTTCGGCTATTGATGTCACAGAAGTACATATTTATACATCTTGTATCCAAAAATATAGATTAGCAGTTTTTAATATCTACATCTCTTACATTCTCCAGACAACAATGTAGAGTTATAAGCCAAAGTTACAGTAACCTGTAAACTTAGACTAATAATTTTTTAATTGTTTATTGGTCTCATATGAAAGCAAAAAGTGGAATTACAACCAAAGTTAGAGTATTTTATTAATTGCTGCTTTACTTCTTCAGGTGGTTTTGAGTTACTGTACAGTGTCCTTTCATTACAGCCTACAGGAAGGATTTCCTTACATTTCTTGTAGGGCAGGTCTAGTTGTAATAAACTTCCTCAGCTTTTGTTTATCTGGGAATGTCTTTTTTTTTTTCTTTTTTCCTTTTTTTTAAAAAATAAATGACGGCAGTATGAGGTGCTTCTGAAGTAGGCAGACAGTGCTTTAGAATTTACAAAGATTTTTATACCTGGGAATTTTAGGTTAACTTGTTCCCTATGGCATGCTTTGGCCTAAAGAATAATGGGAGGCACAAGAAATTTTAATTGGGCTAAGTGGGAAAGTCCTGAAACTTTTTTTTTTTTAAGATTTATTTATTTATTTATACAAGCAGTGGCAGACCGACGAAGTACACTGCTGAGGGGAGCAGTGGGCTACAGGAGAGGTCTTCGTGCCATGGGGGGGCCCTCTCCTGATGGCTGGGGATCGAACCAGCGCTGCGGAGGTTGCTGGCAGCTTCGCAACCCAGTGCTCAACCGCTGCACCACTGGGGAGGCCCCCTGAAACTATTTTTGAATAAAAATTACACAAGCATGTGGAGGGTTTGAGGTGGAATTAGAGTGAAGTGTAGCAATAGATGTGAAACTCAAATATTTTGATTAATTGCATGTTAAGTATGTCCAGATTTTAAGTGACTATAAGTTTGGTGTATGTCAGCAGGCTATGGTTGCTAAAAGTGATGATATAGCCTAAACTTTATTTACACTGCCCTTCATGGGGAAAGATAGTTCCATTGCCCCTCTGTTCTGTGTATTCTTTTGAAAATATATACAGCTTGAAGAGATACTTTAAGAGGTAAAAGTATTTAGAGTATATTAAAGAGTAAAAACTGGAGTAGTGAGGGGTTAATATAACAAAAAAATTAGAAAACATTATACAAATCTGGTTTTGTTTAGTCCAGGAAATTTAAGGGAAAACTTAGATTATAGTTTTGGCATTTAAAAGAGACTGACATATTAAATTCAGTTCCCTTATCTTGCAGATAAGAAAGTAGTGTTTCAGGGAGGTTGCCATGATGTGCCCTGAGTCATAGCTAATGGCAGAGTGGTGACTAGAACCCAAGTATGTGGTTAGAAAGGAAATTGAATGTATCACAGCTCTATTTTATTTATAGGGACTGTGAGGCAAAAATAAGACAGGGGTGAGGCAAACAAATTGCCCAGAGTACAAAATGCACTCTCTTAAGTGCAGACCTTGCATTTGCAATATCCAAATTTTTCTAAGTAACATGATTTAAAATGTCAAATAGTGGTGAGAGGTACCTTCCAACCTGCAGATTTATCTTTTAATAGCTGCCTCTTTGTGTGTAATATCTAACAGTTTCCAAGCACCTGTGGAGCATTGTTTTACTTCATGTGAGTACTGTATATGGCGTGTTCTGTCCTCAGGCCTGGACAGGGTCCTGTAGTCTTCTTTATCTCTTGATTCCGATCATAAGAGACTGTAGTTCTCTTAACACTCTTAAAGGTGTTTTCACCAAATAACCCATTACTTGAGGTTTCTCTTAAGCTTGACAGAGTTAGAGAATCTGAACAACTGTCTTGTTCCCTGACAGCCCACATAGCCAACTATGGAAGCAATATATAGGTAATAGTAACCAAAACAAGAGATAACCTAAATCTTTACTTAATGATCTCTGGTCTCTAGTTTGTGACTCCCATTTTATTTATGAGGGTTGAGTCATCTCATTCAATTCTATTCCCCTTAGGTAAAGGATATGTTTCTTTATGAAGGTCCTTTTCCTTGACACTTAAGGGTTAGATGCAGTCTAGGCTGAGTAAAATCCCTATTTCCATGTGTCAGGAAGATAATTTGTATTTTCCGGAATTTCCAGGATGGACGACACATGTATCAATAAGTTTTCTGCCAAATATTAGTGTTTTTGGTTTTGGCATTACCTTATGTGAGGAGAATGAATCCACAATGCACAGCCTGTCGTAGAAATAGTGGATGTAAATATTATCTTGCTCCTCTGGATAGTTAAGTTTTATCCCCAATACCTCTTTAGAACCATTTAAAAATTTACTCTTTTTTTTTTTTTTAAAGAGGCATGTATGTATGTATGTATTTGTTTGTTTGTACTTGCACTGGGTACAGTCAGAAGTGCGGGAGGGTGAGAGAATTCACCAGAGCCAGAGCGGGGAGCAGAGCAGGCAGGAGGACCGAAGTACACTGCTGAGGGGAGCAGCGGGCGCAGCAGGAGAGGTCTGCGTGCCATGTGGGACCCTCCTCTGGTGGCCGGGAAGCAGACGGGGATCGAACCGTGCCGCAGAGGCCGCGGGCAGCTTGGTAACCCAGCACTCAACCGCTGCGCCACCTGGGAGGCCCTAAACATTTACTCTTAAGCTGTCTCTGAAAATACAAGAAGGAACAGGAGAGTTGAAAATCATTATCAAAAAGGCGGTGGGGGAAGGATTACTGATTTTGTTGTGGATTTCTTAGCACTATTGGACATTATAAGCTATGTTCATATTTTACTTTGATAAATAAGAAAATATGTATACATGATATCTGTTTTACCTATTCAGTTATTAAATTTAGATGTTATTTACTGCTCTTCTATTAAGGTAAATGAAGACATTGATTCTTCTTGACCTATCTTTCTTGGCCTTATTGTCTTGGTAAAATTTTATATCCATGTGTGTTTTTATTATTATAGATATAGCCATATATAGCTCAATGAATAAAATTCCTTTCTTTTATAACTTAATTGAAATTTATGAGTTTCTCTTTTAAACTTGACTTTCTTTACATTTTAACTACATCTTCCCATACCTTCCAATAGTTCTATAAAATTCAGATTTGTATACTTTTTCACTTGGTCCTGTCTGTCAGATGTCCCGACCCGCGGGATTCGTAGGCACGAAGAGAAGTGCTGAGGATGAAATGAGGGGCTTGAGATAACTTGACGCTAGCGCATGCTTTTTTTTTTTTTTTTCCTTTTCCTTCTCTTACTTTTCCATGTCTTTCTTTTCCCTGTCTTCCTTACTTCCCTGGCCTTCTCTCTGCTCCTCTCACAGCACTCTCCTCTCTTGTGGTTCTCCTCTAACTCTCTTTTCTTCTCTCTCCCTCTCCTGTGTTCTCTTATATCCTGGTAGCTCCTCCCCCTGTACCTCCCAGTCTCATGTGATTTACAGGAAAAACCTGTGGTTCTCCGAAAGCGAAACGGTAAAGCGAAACTTAACTCATGGCACGCATATGCAACACGGCGCATGCTCCCGACGGCTCCGGACAGTCAGATAATCTCAGTTTTTCTTTTTTTCATCCCTGGAATCCTACTCCAATATTGGCTATACTGACAGCATTTCGGAGCTAAATTTACTTTTGTTGGGATCTTAGAAATTCCTTTTTTTTTTTAAAGATTTATTTATTTATGCATACAAGAACTGGAGTACAGGTCAGAGGTATCGGGGGTGCGGGGGTGAGAGCATTCACCAGAGACAGAGTGGAGAACAGAACAGGTGGATCTAATATACTGCTGAGGGGAGCAGCGAGCTAGACAGGAGAGGTCTGCTGCACCATGTGGGTCACCTCCCTGGCCAGGGATCAAACTCGTGCTGTAGTGGCTGCGGATTGCTTCATAGTGAGCATCTTAACCCCTTGGGTCACCAGGGAGGCCCCGATCTTAGAAATTCTTTTTGCTTTAAGGGCCTCCCTGGTGGCCTAGGGGTTAATCTCAGTGTTATTACAGCTTAGTCCTGAGTTTAATTCCCAGCCAGGGAGCTAACCCATATATGGTGAGGCGGATCTCTCTTGTCTCACCTGCTGCCCCATAGCACTGTACTGCGGTAGGTCTGCCTTTTCTGCTCTCCACTCTGTCTCTGGTGAATCCTCTCACCACGCCCCCCCCACCTCTGGCCTACACCCCAGTTCTTCTGTGCAAAGATAAATAAATATATCTTTAAAAAAACTCTTTGCTTTCATTGGTTTTCCCTGTTTCATAGATACTGTCTTCCTTTTCTTGTGTTACTTCGTTTTTGCTGAAGCATAACTGAGTAAGGGTACATTGGAATTAAATTTTGTTGAGTATGCATGTCTGCAAATCACTTTATTCTTGCATACCTTTTGGTAATTTTGTTACAGGGCAGGGAGAGGGGCTCCCCATACCCTGCAAACCTGCCTACTCTAAATAGGTTCTGCCATCTATCGCATCAACACAAAACATATGAGACTTTAATGAAAAGGAACTTTAATACAATTAGGAAAAAAGACAGGAAAGGCAAAGAATGTAATTTCTAAATCAAGCACCCAAAGTTACCTCGTCCCCAATCCGAGTGGGATTGGCCCAGAGCAAGGCCTGAAAGCCTGACACAAGCCTAAACCACCTTTCAGTGGGGACCCACAGAAAAGGGTCAGAAACAACCGGACAAGTTTGGGAGGAAAAGAGCAAAATCAAAATCAAGACAAAAACTGCCATTGTTACCCTCCCGATGGGTCTCTCACCCGCATCTGTTTCACCCAGTCCACGTGCCTCCTCCAGGTCTCCTGGCTCTCCATCCTTCTGCAGCTTCTTCTCTTTAGTGCCACCCTCCTTTGGGTGGGGCAGGGAACCTGGAACTTCCGCCTTTCCTGGGGACCACGCTGTTACAGTTTGACTGTAATATGGGAGTTACTGTTTAATGGGTATAGAGTTTCAATTTTACAAAGGTGAAAATTGTTCTAAAGATTATTCTAATGTTGTGAATGTACTTAAGTGCCATCAGCTTAACACTTAAAAAACGTTCAGTTGATAAATTTTGTTTATGCATAATTTATCTCAGGCTGCCATAATAAAGTATCTCAGACTGAGTGGCTTAACAGTGAATATGTGTTGTCTCAAAATTCCAGAGGCGAAAGTCTGAGATCAAGTTGGTCTGATAGGTTTCTTCTGAGGTTTCTTTCCGTAGCTTGTTATTTTGTCATTTGGTCTTTCCCCCTAAGAGTTTGTATACTTAATTGGCTGTTCTTAAAATGATAGGAGTCTTAATAGATTAGGCCATTACCCTAAGAACCTCATTTTATCTTAATTATCTCTTTAAAGTCCATTTTTCCAAATAAAGCCACATTCTGAGGTAATGGAGGTTAGGACTGCAGTCAGAGCATAAAGTGAAGGGGGTAAAGAGGAGGGCTGAAGGGATTTATGAATGGCAGTGAGGGAAATAAACCCATAATGTGTTTTTTTAACCACAGTTAAAAAGCATGTGTATATAATATGATTAAAGTATCAACCCACTCATGTTTAATTACTATAATACAGTAGGAGCTAGAACATTTGATTGTAGTAATATAGCTTTATAATCTTTATTATACTTTTTCATAGTTTGTAGTTCATACCATAATTGCTCCTAACTTAGCAGTATTTCAAGATTATTATATTGGTTTTACTTTAACAGTATCATAATGGCTTCTTTCGATTATATAAAATATATTCTTTAGATTGTAGTATGGCAATTCTTAATGTTATCTTGGATCAGCTTATTCTAATTCAGAGAGAGAATATAGAAAATTTTGTGATGCCCGACAGTGGATCCTACAGGGAATGCTGAGTGTGTGTGTGTGGTGGGGAGGGGGGGTCATTAATTTAATTAATTGCTTAACAAATAGGATTATAGTTATGATTTTTTTCCTACGGCAGTATTTTTGCTTGATATGCCTTTCTTTATTCTCATGTCTTATTAGGTCAGTGTTTTCCTAGTCTATATTAACTACTTAATACACATTTGTTGAATGAAAAGGTAAATGAGTTTTGGTATGCATTAGACATGCCTTGTTATTTTTACCTTCTCATATCTATGTTTTCAAAGTGGTATTTCCAAAAGTGGATAGGATAAGATTCATTTGACCTGTACCTTAAAAAAAAAAACACCTTGATTTAAGTACCTTTATTTCAGGCTAACCTGTAATTTTTAATTCCCCAGTGGTCGGATTCATATTCACTAGTTCTCTGTAGATTAACTATTTTAATATCATATTTCTTTTATTACTTTCATTTCCACAAATGAGATTGAATTTGTCTCTCCTTGTTTGAACTCTCAATGTTCTGAGATGAGTTCATTTTTCTATATGCTACTGAACTTCAGGTGCTTTTCTGCAGACTCATTCACTACTGTCTCAAAGCTTATTCCTACAGTTATATTGTACATAATGTGGTGCTGTTATAGAGCAACCCCGATATTAAACGGGTTCTTGGCTGTGGGTCCTCACCCGCGCGCTTTAAAGGGACTTATGAATACTGTACTACACACACACACAAAAGGTTAATAAAAGGTTTATTTACAAGAGAAAAGGAAATAAGGAAAATGTACAACTCAGGGAGAAAATAGGGAAATAAAGTCTTTAATGCGTCCTACCCGATCCCAGGACCTGGAAACCCAAAGTCACTCTCAGAGCTGGCGGAGAGCCAAAATGGGGGCCCCAAAGCCCACGTGTCTGCCTTTTATATCCACCTGGCTGCTTAACCCCACCCTCAGGTCCCAGCCACCTTCCCTTTGGTGGTGATGGGATTTGGAGTTTCCAGTGTCTTTGGCTTTGACCTGGGGTGGGGGTGGAGTCCACAAAGCCTATATGGAATTAGCTTTGGGACATCCTTTTCCCCCTAACAGTGCCACAGTGGATAGCCAATATATTTCCTCAAATTCAATTGTTCCTTTACACATATAGGCACCTTGTAATGATCTCCAAGCAAATAATTATGACAACTTTCTATTTTAAAATGCTTAGCATACAGTTTCTACAATAAAAATTTCGGTTTTGAAAAAAAAAAAGATTAAGTAACGATTAAACTTTGCAAGATAGTAGGGTTTAAAAAATAGAAAAAAATTATCTTGTGAATTGCCCTTTTTTTTTTTTTTTTACACTTATAGCATATTCAAGTTAGTTGTTTGAGGATTTCCCCCCTTCATTGTTTACTGAGCGATCTGTAACCCAGCCAAACTTCCGGAGTTAGTCACTTGGGTATTGTCTCTCTGCTGATTTTTATCAGAAACAGGAAATTGTTAAGTTATGTGTTAAAGTACAGCAGATTCTAAAATTGCATTTGTATTAGCTTGAAAGATTTCAGAATTTTTTTCTGTCACTAGCTGATTTCTTTTTTCCTCATACTTTAACAACTGACTTGTGAAAAACCAGTCATATTTATCTTGACTTGTATACATAGCAAACAGGGCCATTCGCTTGTCATAAACATTTTGATTGAGAAATGATTTGAGAAACTTAGTGTCATAAATATATAGGTATACATAATGAATTTGTAGAAGTGGGTTGGGCATGGTTTTAGGTATTTGGCCTGCTGTTATCCCAATATTTAAAGTTCTTTAAAATTTCTTGAATTGAACCTTTTAGGGACTATATGAGACCAAAACTGTTTTCATCATTGTAGGATGTTAATTTGTTTTCAATCTGTAACTTTCAGGGGCTACCTGAAACGCATGAAATGATATTTTACAAGACTTCAACATTTGAAAGATCTGTAAAACTCAGTAATATATATTGTGTGATGATCCAGAATCTTACATGAGTAAAAACAGGTCCACTTAAAGTGTTAAGACCAGTGAATGTTTTCTGTTGTATATTTATTTCATTTTACATACAGTAAGATCCACATTATTGGATGTGAATGAAATTTGACATATTAAATTATGGGATTACTACCACGATCTGTGTACACAGCATTTGCTTCAAATTCCCTTTGTAGTTACACACCCCCAACACCATTAACCTGTGAAAACTACTGATCTGTTCTCTATTCCTATACTTTTGACTTTTCCAGAATGTCCTATGTAACCTTTTGACTCTGGTTCATTTGAGATCACTGAATCATATGGTAAGTTTATGTTTAACTTTATAAGAAGCTGTCAAGTTGTTACATATATTTTGCATTCCTGAAAGCATTGTATGAGTTCTTGTTGCTGTTGGCCTGGCTAGCACCTAGTTCTGTCTCTTTCCCGCTCTTCCTCCCTCCCTCCCTTTTCTCCTTCCCTTCTCTTTATAAGCCATTTAATAGCTGTGATGACTAATGAGCTTGAGAATCTTTTCATGTGCTTATATGCCATCCAAGTATCTTTGGTAAAGTATCTTTTCAGATATTTTGTCCATTTTAAAATATTGTTTAAATATTAAATATTTTTGCCCCATGGCCTTGTTGGGCATAGCCTCAGGCATTGCTCCCCAGGCTGGAATCACTAACCAGTGAGTCTACCATCCTGGTCCCCACAACTTTGGATTCGAGACTCTTCTAGCCTCTAAACCTAAGCCTATTCGTCTAAGCCTCTAAACCTAAGCCTATTCGTCTAAACCTAAGCCTATTCTTTTGAAACTGTGGTGTCGACCTTAATTTTCTCTATATTGCCTTATTGCGGGGGTTGGGGAGGGTCCTTCTTCCCTTGTCTTACGATCTTTTGTTCTAAACTGAGTAACTATGGTTCTAGCCTGTAAAATCTAGAGCCAGCCATTTTCCTTCATTCCTTCTTGTCTCCTTCCAGCTTAAATTACTGTTTCCTGATGGGTGGCTGATTAAGTCCTAGGTTCATACCTATATTAATTTCCCTTAACCCACATTCTTAGTGTTTTGTTGTGAACATGCTTTCTCAATTTTTGCATTATGGATAGGATGAAAATTTTCTGGTATTTAAGTTTCTGCTTCCCTTTTGATGAATGCTTCCAACTTTAGGTGATTTCTCTTTTGTGTATTTTACTATAAGCATCCAAGAGAAACCAAGCCTCATTATCAACACTTTGCTTAGAAATGTCATTAGCCAAATACCAGTTTCATCCTTAGTACTAGAACTTGAACATAATTCAGCCATACTTTCTGCCATTTTATAACACGGATCACGTTTCCTGATGCTTCTAATAACATGTTCCTCATTTTATCTTTACCATCTATTTCAGTGGCCTTTTATCATCTATATTTCAACCTACATTCTGTTCATGACCACCAATTCTCTCAGAAAATAAAAACCTTTTTCAGCTCTCCTATTCACAACAATGTAGACTTTATAGCACACACTTCCAGACTCTTCCATCTTCTGCCTCATTCCCTAGTTCAAAAACCGCCTCCACATTTTTGGTTATTTGTTACAGTGGCACCCTTAGTTCTTATTACCAAACTTTCATCTTAGTGTGTTTAGGCTGCTAGAACAAAATGCTATGGGCTGGGTAACTTGTAAACAGCAGCAGTTTTTTTTTTGGTATTTTTTTTTTGGCTGTATCTTTTGATGAATGGACCTTTTTCTTATTATCTCAGGTCTTTATACCTGTTAATTTTCCTTATTCTGAATTCTGCTTTTGTAACAGGGAACCTCCCCCTTTCCTGGGGACACTTTGTCAGATTCTATTATTGATAGTATAGGGTTTCAGCTTTCTTTCAATTAGTGTAATTCTTTTCATCTATGTATCATTTAAAATGCAAAACTAATTATTTAGGAGACTCCACTTGTCAAGTTTTGTGTAATAACATAAAAGAATATCTATAATAATCTGAAGAGACATAAAGTACTTTTCCTTTTTTCAAATACTTACATGTGGGAGACAAAACTTTTTTCAACCAAAACAGTATATACAGTAAGTCTTCCCCAAATTTTGTCACTGGGTTCTTGGAAATTGCAAATTTAAGGGAAATGCCATATAAAGAAACCAATTTTAACATAGACTGGTTGATATAAACAGACTTAAATTCCTATTGTATATTTCTGGTTACAAATACATTATCAGACGTCTAAATAAAATTCCAGAACACTTCTAATATTGAAAAATCATATGTTAATTAATCCATTTATTTTTCCCTACCCTCCTCTTATTCCAGGTCAGGGTCCTAGGTGACTGGAGTTTATCTTGACAGCTCAGGGCACGAGGCATTAGGAACCAACTTGAACAAGATGTCCTGCATTTGCGGGGCACAGTCACAAATACACTCACTTAGACTGTGAAAATTGAGACATGCCAGTTAACTTAATGTGCACATCTTTGGGATGTAGGAAGAAACTGAAATACCTGGAGAAAATCCATAGAAATGGGGAGAATGTGCAAACCCTACACAGATAGTCACCCTTGCCAGGAATTTTTTTTAAATTACTATAATGAAATAGCAAAATGATGTTATTCAAGAACTGTGTTTTAATAAAGTGAATGCAGAAACAGATAAGGAATCCATCTATTTTCTGTTAAGTAAGACATTAAAAAGATGTGCTAAAATGTCACTCTTTTCATTAATGTTTTTGTTTGGAAAATATTGTTTTCATTACAATACATTAAAACATTTAATTGAATTAAAAATATGCCAACATTCCCCTGCCTTTAATTCTGAATTATCGGTAAATTAAATATATTCATTTAACTGACGAAAGCTCTTTGGGTCTTTTAAGTATTTAAAGGGATTTTGAGACCAAATAGTTTGAGAATCATTGATTTAGTAGGTAATTGTTTTGTTTTCCATGCATTATTAGCAATATACACACCTTTTCTGGATATTCTGTTTATTTGCTTGTTTGAGTTATAGATTATTTAGAGCTTTTTGAAACTTCAGTATAAAGATTCATAGATCTTTATCTCCACCTAAGATCAGGTATATATTTTGTGAAAACAAATACAAAGTAACCATCACAAGACTTAAATACAGAATTATATACAAGCAGAGGGGACAGGGGAGAGGGAGGGAAGAAAGTCAGAAGAAATGTTGACTTTGTGAGGAGACAAAACTACCAAGTTGAGGCAACTGGAACCTTTTCTGTTCTTTAAGAGGCAGCCTGGTAATCAAAAGTAGGTGAAGTCTGGAGAGGTAAAAAAGATTGCATTTGACTCCTTATTCCACTACTTATTTCCCAAGGTTCAAAAGCCATTCAACTAATTTGTATCTTTCATACATTGTAAAATAAGAATAGTAAACATTGTTGGCAATTCCTATCTTTTGTGAGAGTATGAAACCTCTGACCTTAAGCCTCTAGGTGTTCTCCAACTTAATCTGTTGTCCCTTTCCAGTATAATAAAATATGGTATAATTTTATGAAGATCTTTAGAATGGTAAATTCCATATTATTCTTAGAACATGCTGAAATGACGGAGTTCTTTAATTCCAGCTTGGTCCTATTCTTGTGATAACCAGATCAGAAAAGATAAGGAGTATGTGCAGCGTGTGTGTTTAGGTCCAGTTTAGGAATGAGATCAGATGTTGAAAAACAAATTGAAATCAGGAAATAAGCCCAGAAATAAAGGAAAGGTAGGATGTGAGTATGGTATAAATTGGAAGTGATGTCAATTCCAAGGTCCATGATGTTAAATGTAATCAGAGCAGGACAGGCAGTGGGAATCAAAATAGGTTGAATATTTATTTATACAAGCACTGGGTACAGTCAGAAGCGCGGGAGGGTGAGAGAAGTCACCAGAACCAGAGCGGTTTGCAGAGCAGGCAGAAGGACCGAAGTGCACTGCTGAGGGGAGCAGCGGGCGGCAGGAGAGGTCTGCGTGCCATGTGGGACCCTTCTCTGGTGGCCGGGGAGCAGCAGGGGATCGAACCAGTGCTGCAGAGGCTGCGGGCAGCTTCGCAACCCAGTGCTCAACTGCTGCGCCACTGGGGAGGCCCTAACAACTCTTGATATCAGGAATTGCACACTGGTTGGTAAGACTCCTGGATTCAATTACTGGGTACAAGGACAGAGACAAAAGGACAGGAATACAATTTCTGAAAACAAGAACCCTGAAATGCAAATATCGTAAGTGCAGTTGGAAACATGGTGTGAATGATTTCATAGGCGATAATAGAGTATTAATTGAAAATCTTTACAACCAAGCCTCCAGAATGTGTAGTGGAGTCACTTCATATTTAATTTTATATAACTTAAACTATACTTGAATGAAATGACTTTTAAAGTAGTGGAAATGTCTCTACCCATATTTCTACTCTGACTGCTCCAGAGTAAGCATGTGATGGAATACATTACTTTGTTTTCTCAGTTGGCCTCATTTGCTGTTCCTTTTGTAGTATAAGCCTGTCATATTGTTAGGGGGAAAAGGATGTCCCAAAGTTAATTCCATACAGGCTTTGTGGACTGCACCCCCACCCCAGGTCAAAGCCAAAGACACTGGAAACTCCAAATCCCATCACCACCAAAGGGAAGGTAGCTGAGACCTGAGGGTGGGGTTAAGCAGCCAGGTGGATATAAAAGGCAGACACGTGGGCTTTGGGGGGGGGTCCCCCATTTTGGCTCTCCGCCAGCTCGCAGCATCCGGCCAGCTCTGAGAGTGACTTTTGGGTTTCTAGGTCGGCGGATCGGGTAGGACGCATTAAAGACTTTATTTCCCTATTTTCTCCCTGAGTTGTACATTTTCCTTATTTCCTTTTCCCTTGTAAATAAACCTTTTATTAACCTTTTGTGTGTGCCTGTAGTGGAGTATTCATAAGTCCCTTTTAAGCACGCGGGTGAGGACCCACAGCCAGGAACCCGTTCAATATCGGGGCTGCTCTATAACAATTTCATTGTGTTTCTTTGTTTAGAGATGCATAATTTTCCCTGTATATTCTAAATTCAGGTTAGTTCTTTTGTCCTGATACTTAAGAAAGAAATGGCCATCAAATGAAAATTATGTTAATAGGTTTTTTGCTTTTATGTGCCAGGTTTAATTCTAGTTGTGATTCTACTACAACGCAGATTTCGTTTCATTTCTTTTTTCCCTTATACATTCCCCATGTTTCCTCATTTTGTGTTCTGGATGCCTGTTTCTTTCAGCTAGCCAGCTGGTTTTCTTTCTTTTTCTAGTAAATTAAAAAGATAAGTAACATGTACCTATTGTAAAATATTCAAGCCATCAATATCTATTTCTATATATATCTTTATATAGCTATATCTATATATCTTTTCTACTATATCTTTGTATAGCTTTATATCTGTCTGGAGAAGGAGAGTGAATATCTTACCAGTCTTACCACTCAGGTAAGTGAAGCTACCACTGTTCATAGTTTGATATATATCCTCCTAGAACTTTAATGCATATACAAACATGCAATAGGAATTTTTCTTTTTCTTTTTCTTTTTTTTCATAAAAGAACTAGGGTGTAGGCCAGAGGTGTGGGGTGGGGAATGAGAGGTTTCACCAGAGACAGAATGGGGAGCAGAATAGGTGGATTTACTGAAATACACCATTAAGCGAAGCAGTGGGCGAGACAGGAGAGGTCTGCTGTGTGGTGTGGGTTAGCTCCCTGGCCAGGGATCAAACTCAGGCCATAGAGGTGATAGCGCTGAGACTTAATCTGTAGGCCACCAGGGAGGCCCTGTAATAGGAATTTTTTCAATCATAATGTTATAAAATTGCATATTTTTCCTTAATTTTTTTGGACACTTTATAAATGCCAGTACTTACAACTTAGACATTCTTGATGTACATTTCATTCATAATTTTTTCACAATTAGCAGTGCTACAACAAACATGTCTTTGGGTACTTGAATAGTTTTTGTGATGTATGCAGATTGCTGTTTCAAAGAAAGGTGTATTTACTATTTTGACCACTGTTGCCAAGTTCTTAGAAATTTTTCCACCAAAAAAATACAATAACTGAATTAAAAAGACAAATGACAAAAAATTGCAATTTGTATCATAAATCGCAGATAATTTCCTAGTATATGAAGATTAAAGAAAATAAGGTTTAGACAGTGCACATAGTGTGTCCCCACCCCTTGTGTGTGCTTTTTTTGTTGTGAGGACATGAAAATTAGAATTTCTTATTTACAGATGCTTTTTCATATATATTCATAAAGAAATAATAGAAAGATAAACCAAAAAAAAAAAAAAAAGGTTATCTTGTGAGAGAGAAAAGGTGAATGTGGAAGCAGACATAGCTGAATGTAGTTTCTTTGATAGTTTTACTTTTAGAACCTTCTAAATGTTTTATGTAATTGTGAAAAAAATCAAGTGTGATAAAGTAAAAAGTGACCTTTTAGGAAATTAAAACAAATGGATTTAACTGTTGTGCAAGCATGCACAGGGCAGGTTCTCTATCGATTAGGGCAGATGGATAAAGGAGAGTCCTGGATCCCTCACTGGGTTTGTCAGGCTTTAATGCTCTTTTTGTGCCAGTTATTGTGGGGCAAGAATGCAGACAAGGAAGGCAGGGAGGTTGGGGAGCGGGGAGAACAGGGCGGGAGACTGGCAGGCCTTCCAGCCCCTGGTGAATCTGTATGTTTTATCTCTTTGGGCTCTCTCTGCTGTTCTCTCATGAACTCTTCCTCTCACAGCCGTCGCTTATCCTCTTGTAGCCTTCTCCACTGCAGCAGTTTTTGTGCGACCCCCTCCTTTTATAGCCTCTGCCTCTACCTCCACTTAGCATGCCCATACCATACTCAGGTGTGCACACTTAGCATGGCCATACCGTACTCCCAGTATCCACAGTCAAGCATGTGTACCCTGAGCCCACGCTCTCAAGGGCCTCCTGCATTAGCATAATCAAAGCTGCAGGTGATAGCCATAGAGGCCAGATGCATAAAAGCCTGACCAGTCTTCATTTACCCTGCAGCTGTATATTCAGTTGTCAAAACCATACAGAAGCTTATATTCTGCCTTTCCTACAGATTTGTCAGAGAGTTAATGAGACACATAGTTCTTTCTAGGTAATCCGTTTCTAAAAACAAATAGAGCTCACAAATCATCATGTTGGAAATAGTTGATCCAGCAGGCATTGATCATCACTGGCAGATAAAATTATTAAGTGGTTTCTCTGGAGAACTTAATGAGACATTTTTATACTACTAAATTCATCATTTACTCTTAATATCACAGAAAATGGGACAACCAGATCTACCAACTGTTCTTGCAACATTAACAAAAGAACAAAAATCGTTGCTAAGGTGAGGGTCAGGAGGTTTGGGAAAGAAAAGGTGAAACCTGTAGCTATAATAACTACCACTTTGCAGGAGATGAGAGCCATAAAGGGACACCATGGGGATGCAAATCAATCAACTCCATATCTGGGATGTACCAGATTCTTCACATAAATGGCATGGAAAGAGAACTATGTTATATACATTAGGGAGTCTTCAGACATTAAACAAAGTGTGAAGTACAGACTTAGTTTGGATCCTTGTTCAAGCCAACTGTAAAAAATTAAAAAAAAACACTCAGCAAAAATTGAACATTAGTGGTAGATGAAATAAAAGAATTGCTGCAGGTGTTCATTAAAGAAGCGCTTACATTTTTAAAAGTATAAGACTATCAGTTTATTAGTCTGTTTCTTTGTTTGATCATAATAGGGATAATAATGCCTTCCCAAAGAGGTACACATTCTAATTTCCAGATTGATGATTATGTTTCCTTACATAGTTAAAGAGACTTTTGCAGGTGTAGTTAGGATTTTGAGATAAGGAATCTCGAATTATTTTTATGGGCCCTGGCAAGAGGGAGACAGGTTAACCTTAGGAAAGGAGATGTGGTTGGTCATCAAACCCAAGGTCAGAGTGACAACATGGTCCAAGGGATGTCAGGAGCTTCGAGAAGCTAGTACCTAGTGCTGTCCATTTGTTCTAGTAACATTTGTTAATTACGGTATATTTTTCCCCATTGAATTACTTTTTTGTACTTTTGTCAAAATTCAATTTGGTAAATTTGTGTGGGCCTGTTTATGGGTTCCTAGTCTCTTCATCATTGATACACATTTCTAGTTATTTGCCACAATTACGCAGTCTTACTGTAGGTACATAATAATGTTTTCCCCTACTTTATTCTAACTTAAGAAATTGTTTTAACTATTCTAGTTATTTTGCCTTTCCATATGAATTATAGAATAATATTGTCTATATATAAAAATCCATTTTGCTGGAATTTAAATAAGAATTACATAACCTGTGTCAAATCTTCCATTGCATAAATGTTTATTTAGATCTTTTGATTTATTTCATTTGCATTATATAGTTTTCAACAACTTGTCCTCTTCATGTCTTGTACCTCTTTCACCTTTTCCAATTTATTTTGGAGCTGTGTAGTTTAACTTATTGAATAAATCCTACTGTGATAAAACTTTATCATTGTGTAGTGAACTTCTTTATTACAAGTAATGGTTTTGCTTTAATGTCCTTTGTGTAATATTAAGATAGGTGTAATAGTCTTGTTTTGAATATTATTTGCCGTGTGTTTTTTCATATTTTTACTTTGAACCTTACAGTTGTTTTAGGTTTTTAGGTATATCTCTTTGAAAAGCATGTAGACTAATACTGCTTAAATTTCATAAAAATTATTTTCTATGTCATCATTATAGTACTGAAGCTGCTGAAGATGGCAGAGGAAGTGGTGGTAGTAGCCAAATTTGATTATGTGGCCCAACAAGAACAAGAGCTGGACATCAAGAAGAATGAGAGATTATGGCTTCTGGATGATTCTAAGTCCTGGTGGCGAGTTCGAAATTCCATGAATAAAACAGGTTTTGTGCCATCTAACTATGTGGAAAGGAAAAACAGTGCTCGGAAAGCATCCATTGTAAAAAACCTAAAGGATACCTTAGGTAAGTTGTTTATGTATTAAAAAAAAAGTTGTCTTTTTTTTTTTTTTTTTATAGAGGCATGTTTTCTTTGTTTGTTTGTTTGTTTGTTTGTTTTTTGTTTATACATGCACTGGGTACAGTCAGAAGCGCGGGAGGGTGAGAGAATTCACCAGAGCGGGGAGCAGAACAGGCAGAAGGACCGAAGTACGCTGCTGAGGGGAGCAGCGGGCGGCAGGAGAGGTCTGCGCGCCATGCGGGACCCTCCTCCGGTGGCCGGGAAGCAGCCGGGGATCGAACCGGCGCCGCAGAGGCCGCGGGCAGCTTCGCAACCCAGCGCTCAACCGCTGCGCCACCGGGGAGGCCCTTTGTTTTTTGTTTTTAGTGGATGCTAAAGCATGCTTCTTTTTTAAGAATTTTGACAGCAGTTGGCAGAATTGACTAGGAAAGGCCAGGACTGGATTTTAGCCAGGCAAGGTAAGTTTGCACGTGTTCATAGCACATGTTCAAGTAAGGAGACCAGATAAGGTCATAAGTATTAGTGGCTAGTTTCTGTAAATCTAACTAGTGGATTTGGCTGGAGTTCAAAGGTCAAACCAGAGTATTACTAGAGATCAGAACTAATCTTTTTTACAGGGCTTCCTTGAGCAGTGAGTGCCCTTTGGAGTTTAAATTTATGAACTAATTTTGCATCTAATTGAGATAGGGATAAGTGAGTGATAAGCAGAATTGTCTTGCATTTAGGCAGTTTTTCATGTCACACTGCTGCATTTTAACATCTAGTGGTATATATTTTGAATTTTCCTTTAAAAAACAAACTATTTTATTATATTTGATAAAAATTTTGTGAGCCTCCCCGGTGGCACAGCGGTTGAGCGCTGGGTTGTGAAGCTGCCCTCTGCCTCTGCAGCACCGGTTTGATCCCCGGCCACTGGTTGAGGGTCCCACATGGCGCCCATACCTCTCCTGCTGTGCGCTGTTCCCCTCAGCGGTGTACTTCAGTCCTTCTACCTGTTCTGTTCCCCGCTCTGGCTCTGGTGAATTCTCTCACCTTCCTGTACCCGGTGCTTGTATAAATAAATAAATCTTTAAAAATAAATAAATAATTTGAATTGTGCCTCATACTGTATATTGACATCTATATTGACATACTATATATTGTTTCTCTTTTTTCCCCATTCTTTCTCTGAATGTAAAATATGTTTATTTTTATTGACCCTGTATTAGGACCAGAGATAGTGGATCCCACTTCATGGGGCCTGGCTTAGCTTATAGGAAGGAAATGTGCACAGATGACGACTGGCCTTTTTTTCTTTCTTTCTTTCTTTCTTTTTTTTTTTTTTTTAATTAAACTCTTCTAGTCGGCTGACAGGAAGGAATTGGGAGGGACCAAATTTAATTTTTGGTATTCAAGCAAAGTATGTTGCTGTTGCTCAATGGTTTTTGTATGTATGTTAGAGGAGAAAGAGAAAGTTAAATTTTCTCCTTGCATAATTTGGGAGCAGAGTGTAGAATGACTGACAAATGAATATTTTCAAGTAACTGCTGTATATTAGTTTTTATTATTCAACAGTATTGTTATTCTAAATAGTGTCTCATTTATAACAATAGAAGATGAATCTTTATGATTTTAACCATTGTAAAATAACAAAAACTAAAATATGGTATAATAACAAAGAAATAAATTATCAGAATATTGGTTTCTAAACTAAAAACATTTCCAGTATTATAAAGGTAATTTGATAAAAAGTTATTGATTTGAATATTTTCATCATGACATTTAACTGCTTTTCCTAAGGTTACCTTTTTTGAGATCTTAAGGTTTTACAAAAGGCTATTTTTAGTTTTTAAATGAAAAATTACTGAGAAAGAGATTTTCCTTGAATAGCTAAAGAGATAAGACTTAGAACTGGGAATACTTGTTAATTTTGTACATACTGGACATTTATTTAAAGCATGTTGATTAGAGATACTGGGGAAACTTAAGGTAACTTTCATAAGGAAAATCTCATGGTGATGAGGCAGAGACTGGATCAAGGCCACCTAGGTAGAGTTTTTTGTTTTTTTTTTTTTCCTTTTAAAAACAATATTGGTATCCTGGAAATAGAGCAAATATGACAGTAATTAACAAAAGATAGCAAAAATACTAATATAGAGCAGCAAAGCAAAAAACAAACCCATTTTATATAATTCTGCATATAAATTTTTAAAAGCCCAGTTAGATTCAATTATTATTTGTTAATAATCCAGGGAAACCTTCCATACTATTTTCTGTTATTGATACAGTTTTAGCAAGGCATTGTATCTGTTCAAAAAGTCCGTTAATTTTCTTATATTACAGTTATTGTCTCTTAAATTCCAGGGTACTTGGAAAAGGTCTGTTTTAAATTAGTGATCTGTAGTTAACCTGTATTAGATGTAAATTCAGCTTTTGCATAAAAAGCCTTCTTTCTGACCTTTTGGTAATTAGATATGCCATATAATTAATAGACTTATTTCACAGTCACTTTGCTAGTGGAGAAATTGTTTAAAAGTGAAGAAAAAAAGGCAGAAGCAAAGTGAAGAATGAATACATGTATGTATTTTTTTAACTATTTATAAAATACATATGCTTTAAAGCTTTTTCCAAAGTAAGTCTGAATAAGGTCATATTTTTGACCTTCAAGGTATACTTGTTTTACAGGTTCTCTTATAATTCAGTTCAGGGGCAAAAAGTTTTGGAAAGAGAGAAGCCTCAGAAAAAGTTTCTATTGCCTGGCTGTGAGCCAAGTCACATGGATAGGGTGTGGGGAGTTTCAGTGTTGCAGAACAGACCAGGAAGCTCACTGAGAATTATCCTGAGCTGTGTGAACAAACTGACAAAAGAAAACTCGGGATTTCTATTCAAAATGGATTGGTTAAACGCCTTTAAAGATTTTTTCAGTAAGTTAACCTATTAATTAAATCCAGCTTTCTTAGTTTTTGATTAGATTTTTTTCACTTTTGTGAATTTAAAGGAAAATTATATGGAGGAAACTTTCTGGGTGTGCATAGTCCAGTGCTTTATGTTGTTTTTGAAACAACATATATTATTAGTTGAATATTAGTTTGACTTGATAAATGAAATAGTTTTAAGATGCTTTAGTATCAGTATTTAAAAAACAAATAAGAAAAGGATCTAGATGGTTTTAGTTCTAATTCAGTAATTTTCAACTTAGCTAATTCTTTTGAAGTGAATAAAATAAATTGTAAACATTAAAAACTTTAGGGGAAGAAAAGGGTTAGATGAGGAAATTCCTTTATCCTCAACATTTGCGTTAACACAATGTTGTTTTAGTACTTTTCAGTTGTATTTTCAGGGAACCTCGCAGAAGATTAGGTTTAGTAAAAGCACTAGTAAAAGAATGTTTTTATTTAATCAATGTTGAATTGTTAGAAGTGGCTGTTTTGGTAAATGTGAGATTTGATATGGGATCTGAGAGCATTTCTTTACAAAGAAAATGAAAACATTGCAAGGAAAGAGCAAGTTCTTGGGATTGTTTTTTGAGTTCAAATCTTAGAACAATAATTTAACATATAAGAAATTAACCTCTGTATCTGCAGATGGTCTTTTTATGGGCTCATGATAAGTGAACTTAGTTTTATCTCTTTTAACATTTGTATAATGTTTCTAGAAAAATGAACATAGGAATTGTTGTAGATGTCTGTAATGCATAAGGAGCCTAAAGAAACAAAGAGTAACCTGTTGTGAGATTTCAGACAAGGAGGCAATATGGAATAGGAGCAAGCACTTTTTTGAAAAAGAATGCCATAATTATGATATTAAGACTGTTGCTTCTTTAGTTAACTTTGTTGGGGAATAACTAAATTCATTTAATAAGTTTAAATTTATTGAAGTTTTTTGGGGGGAGTTATTAAATTCTTAGTCTTTTTGTTTTTACTTTAAAGATCTTATTTATTCATTCATTAATCAACACTTTTATTGAGAGCCTCCTCTGAGCCTGGCAAAACTCATAGAATGAAAAACTAGATATTCTCACAGAATTTACATTCTGGTAGGGAGGTAGGTGATGGTTGTTATTATTATTATTAATCCAGTGGATTTCATAATCTAGGTTTGGTTATAGTGATGTTGACTGTGAATCAACTAGAAATGATTCAAAAAGTATATACTTTGTTATTGATAGAGGTTTGATAGAGTCAGCTCAATGGTAAAAAATATTTCCAATTGAATCTTTAAAAGCTTATCATTAATTTTATTTTTTTTTTTTAGAGGCATGTTTATTTATTTATTTGTTTGTTTGTTTGTTTATACAAGCACTGGGTACAGTCAGAAGCGCGGGAGGGTGAGAGAATTCACCAGAGCCAGAGCGGGGAGCAGAGCAGGCAGAAGGACCGAAGTACACTGCTGAGGGGAGCAGCGGGTGGCAGGAGAGGTCTGCACACCATGTGGGACCCTCCTCCGGTGGCCGGGGAGCAGCCGGGGATCGAACCGGCGCCGCAGAGGCCGCGGGCAGCTTTGCAACCCAGCGCTCAACCGCTGCGCCACTGGGGAGGCCCTTATCATTAATTTTAAATAGGAAGTCAAGATGTGAGATTTGTAACCATTCTATTCTTTTGCCCACTACCTGCAGTAACCCAAAACCTACTTTGCTCTGCAACTTGTCAGAATAGAGACAGGTTATTCTCCCACCTATTACCTGAATGGATTTAAAAAGTAGAGTAAAGTAATTTTGCTAATGTGGTAGCCAGAATGCTCTTGACAACAAAAAGGGCGCAATGTCTTAGATATGACAGAATAATCAGAAACAACTTATCTGATTACATGTTGATGAAAGGAATAGATAAAAGCACAAAAATTTAAATAAAAACTTAGAATGGAGAGCACCATATATTTGTATTTAAAATTCCTTAAGTCTGCTCCCACTTACAAGCCTTGTAGCTAAGGGTATATAAATAAACTTTCTTGATTTCCTATTATTTGTACAAAGTTAGGCAAGAATAGATGATGCTGGAAAGTCCCCACTAACTCTAAAAGTCTTGTAGTCCTGGTAAACAACTGATCAGTCAGCCTTACATGTGTCATAAGAGATCAGGGGAAAAAGCCGTAAGGAAGAATGATGTGAAGAAGTAGAACATAAAAACAGCATTATAGTTCATTAAAGAAATAGATGAATCAGTAATAACTTTCTTTGGCCTCATTCTTTTTACTATTTACTTGGTGACTTGAGGGAAAATGACATGCTTAAAATAAAGATAATAGTTCTGTAAGAATTACTAACTAGGTTCAAAAATATATTTGGAAGTTAAAAAGGAAGAAAAAGATGAATAGGAACAATGTAAAATTTCTACATTCAGTTTTTAAAAGGAATTTGAAACATTGCTGAGCTACTCTGGCAGCAGTTTACATGAGTAAAATACTTATTTAGTAAGAACTGCTGAGATAGGGCCTCCCTGGGGGCACAAGTGGTTAAGACGCAACCTGTGAAGCTATTGTCAGCCTCTGCAGCGTGAGTTCAATCCCTGGGCAGGGAGCTACCCACCATGGCGCAGCAGACCTCTCCTGACTCACCTGCTGCTCCCCTCAGCAGTGTATTTCTGTTCCCCATTCTATCTCTGGCGAATCCTCTCACCCCCGTCCCACACACACCTCTGGCCTGTACCCCAGTTCTTATATGCATAAATAAATAAATCTTTACAAAAAAACTGCTGAGATAATGTGGGAGCTAAAAAAAAATCTCAGTACAGTTTATGATGGCATTGATTCACATCTATGAGTACATTGTCTTCCTTAGGTGTTTGCTGGACAAGTAAACATGATTTAGTTCATTCACTTGTGATTAGGAATACTTTAACAGTGGTATTGAGGAACTTGGATCCTTCCAAATACTGGCATCCATTATATCAAGGATTTGGAAGCCAGGTTACATAAAGAATAGTTACAGGTTAAAAAAAATTTTTAAATAAAAAAAATAGTTTAGACAGGTAAAAGATTTTCTTTAGGAAGAGGAAAACCATCACATGAATATGGAATATTCACAAAACCTAACCAGATTCTGAAAAACTTTTGAGGAGTTAATAATAAAATGTTCTGGTTTAGAGACAGTGTTAGAAGAGGAAAGTAAGGCTGGTGGATAGGAATGAGGGGAAGATTGGAAGCTATTCTGGCATGCTGTTTTTTCCTTCTATAAAGGGTTAAGTAATTTTTTTTTTAAAGGTAAATGCCAGAAGCTCTGGGAGGTAGGAAAGTAATTTAGTACTTGCTATGTACTATGCATTGTGCAGAGTATTTTACATACAAACTTTTAAAAATCATATACAACACTTAGTGAAGTAGGGCACTTAGCATACACCACCACTTCATAACCAATGAAACTGGAATTTGGAGAGTAAATAACTTGACCAAGAACAAATTAATCAGTATGTAAGAGGACTAAAATGGAAATCTAGGGACACTTTTTAAAACTTTTCCTAGTAGACTCATTATGATTAAAGAACAGAGGGACTTCCTGGTGGCACAGGGATTAAAGACAGTGCTAGCAGGCTATCCACAGCCACTGCAGCACAGTTCAATCCCGGCCGGCCAGGGAGCAACCCCCATGGTGTAGCAGGCCTTTTATGCCTTGCCCGCTGCTCCCGTTAGCGGTGTATTTCAGTACATTGCCTTTTCTGCTTCCCACTCTCTCTGGTGAATCCTCTCACCCCTGCACCTCCTTACCAGTTCTTGTATACATAAATAAATAAATCTTTAAAAAAATAAAAAAGAGTAGAGACAGGATTAGAGTCAGGAACGCAATGGGTTTAGAGAGGTTTGATTCAAAAGCAACTGAGATTAGGGGGATGTGGTAAATATAACTGAATTTGAGAGAAGAGTTTTGAAAAGCTAAAATACATTGGTCTGAGGGAGTCTACTTGTGGAGTGATTGATCAATAATTGTTGCTGATTTAACATAATTGAAAAACTTAAGATATACTAATACTTTATATTTTAATACTTTTGTAAAATAATTTTGCATCTACTCTCTTTTTGATAATAGATCATTAGCAGGACCATGTTCTAGTAAAAATAAGGCAACAAACATGACCTTCCTAAGATTGGGATTTTTGATAAATAGTGATGGAAAACATAATAAGGGCCAGACACTGGGGATAGAGAAGTGATTAAAAGTATGTTTGCTCTCAAGGAAGCAGATATTGGCATATTTTATGGTAAAACTATTTACAAAGAATAGTTTTGGAGACTCAACCTCTGTGGTGAGGGAAATAAAAACAAAGTAAAACTATTTACAAAGGGATAGTTCTCCCAGGAACTCTGGGAGAGAGAGGAGGAAATCTTCAATGATTGAATGAATCTTGAGGAATGAGGATCATGAGTGTTTAAGGCAGAAAAGCATGTACAGAGGATCAGAACTGCAAAGAGCATGCCTTTTTTTTTTCTTTTTGGTGAGAATCTGTGTGTAACATTAGAGCAGGTATGGGATTGTGACTCATTACAAGACAGATCATAGAGGGTTTTGTATAGATGAATATTCTTTTTTTTAATGTGATAAAATATTTTTAAAATTTTAAAAAATTTATTCATTTATATATATTTTACATCATTTGTTCATTTTTAAACAATGTTCACCTGTGCACCATCACCCAGTCCCCTGTGGTTCTCCCTCCTTCCCTCTCTCCCTCCCTTAGATCCCTCTCCCTCACCCTCCCCTGCAGGATGTCTCTGGTTTAAAATTGTCTGTTTTTGTTGTGTTGGGTTGTGTTTTGTATTGTTTTTTTTTTCCCCCTGACATCTTTTATTTGGTTCCTCTATATTCCTGCTATAAGTGAAACCATCCGATATTTTTCTTTTTCCTTTTGACTATTTCACTGAACGTAATTCCTTCCAGCTCCATCCATGATGCTGCGAATGGCATGAGTTTATCTTTTTGGTTGTGGAGTGATATTCCATGTGTCTATATACCACATCTTGATTCAGTCATCTCTTTTTGGGCATTTGGGTTGTTGCCAGGTTCTACCTATTATAAATAGTGCTGCAGTAAACATAGGGGTACAGGTGTTCTTTTGAATCAGTGTTTTTGTGTCAAGATTTTTTCCCAGTCAGTGGGGTATCTCTGTGTTTTGGTTAATGTCTCTTTTGCTGTACAGAAGCTTTTCAGTTTGATGTAATCCCAGGTGTTTATCTTTTCCTTCACTTTCTTTGCTTTGGGTGATGGGTCTTTAAAGATATTACTGAGATGGGGCCTCCCGTGGTGGCACAGTGGTTGAGCACTGGGCTACAAAGCTGCCTGCAGCCTCTGCAGCACTGGTTCGATCCCTGGCCTCCGGCGAGGGTCCCACATGGCGCGACAGACCTCTCCTGCCGCGCCTGCTGCTCCCCTCAGCTGTGTATTTCGTCATTCTTCCTGTTCTGTTCCCCCACTCTGGCTCTGGTGAATTCTCTCACCTTCCCATGCTTCTGACTATACCCAGTGCTTGCATAAATAAATAAATAAATAAATAAATAAATAAATAAATAAATAAATAAATAATGTTACTGAGTTGTATGTCTTGTAGTGTTTCACCTATATTTTCTTCCATATATTTTAAGGTTTCAGGGCTTATGTTTAGATCTTTTACCCATTTTGAGTTGATTTTTGTGCATGGTGAGAGGTAGTGATCTAGTTTCATTCTTTGTGTGTGGCGGTCCAGTTTTCCCAGCACCATTTATTGAACAAACTGTCCTTGTTCCATTGTATATTCTTTGCTGTCCATATATATGTGGCTTTATTTCTGGGCTTTCTATTCCGTTCCATTGGGCTGTGTGTCTGTTTTTGTTCCAATACTGTACTGTTTTAATTATTATGGCTTTGTAGTGTAGTTTGAAGTTTGGAAGTCTAATACTTCCATTCTCTTTTGTTTTCTTCAGTAGGGCTTTGGCTATTTGCAGTTCTTTGTGGTTCCATATAAATTTCATCAGTATTTGTTTCATTTCTTTGAAGAATGTCATTGAGGTTTTTTTGAATAGTGGTGAATCTGTAAATTGCTTTTGGTAGGATAGCCATTTTAATAATGTTAATTCTTCCAGTCCTTGAGTAGGGGATGTCTTTCCATTTCTTTCCATTTCTGTATGAGAAGACGAATAGTCTTAGCTCGTGTGCTTTCCCTGAAATATTTCTGGTCTGTCCAAAAATTCTTCATTCTTGCATAGTATTTTTTTGAGAATTAAAAAAAAATCACATTAGAACTAGTCTTTCTTTCAAGGTCTATTTTCGTGTTTATATTTGCTTATATCAGTATTCCCTTTTACGAACTTATATTGAGCATCTGGTATGTATAGTTCTTAAACAGTATGCAAAAGATCACCTCTCTGGAAGCTTATGCTCTGTTACATAGGCATAAAAGAAAAATGCAAGAAAAGCTATAATACAAATAAGCTCAGAATACAAGGTGTTACAGGGTACTTAAAAAATGAGACCATTGTGGGGTGAAGTTGGGAAATGAAGGAGGTTGAGAAGCATGAAGTGGGAAAATGATGAAAATAATAAATGACACTTCTTGAATGGGTCTTTTTTATGAGAAGCAGAACTTTTAATAAGGCTTTGAGAAGGAACTAACAAACCAGGTGAAATAAGTTACAAATATGAAAACAGTCCCCTTTTTTGAGTCCTTTTTTGGGATGGGGGGAGTTCAGAAATCCCCTCCCTAATCTTTCACATCCCATTCTCTTTCCCTCCTCCCTCTTAACCTCAGAGCCTTTACAGCTTTTATTACTGTCCCTTAGTTTCACTTTTTACTTTGTCAAATCATTTGCTATGTAAATGTCCAAATTTGTGATTCTGAATTGCTTTACTACATATATCATATGTGAATATTTTCTCCCATACTGTAGAATGACTTTTTAATCTTATGTCAGTCCTTTCCTGTAAGTCACCCTTCCTACCCCCCATGTAAAAACTTTTTAACTTCAGGTAATCCTAATTGTTTATTTTTGTTTTTATTTCCCTTGCCATAGGGGTTGAATCTCCAAAACATCTTTATTGTTGATGTTGTGGAATATATCCATGTTTTCATGCATATATTTTATTCTTGCAGTTTTTAAATCTAAATTTTTAATCCATTTGGAATTTGTTTTTTGTGGGTAGAGAATAGAATAGAGAATGATCAACTTCATTCTTTTCTGTGTGGCCTTCCAGTTTTCCTAGCACCAGGTATTGAAGAGACGCTCCAGTCCCCATTGTGTGTAGTGTCTGTGTTATCTTAGATTAGGTATTAATTTGTACAATGATATATTTCCTGATTTTCAATTCTATTACATAGATCCATGTGTCTGTTTTTATGCCATTATCACACTGTTTTTAATGCTGTTGCTTTGTAGTAAATTCTGAAGTCAGTTAGCAATAAAACCCCCATTTCTCTCTTTTTTTTTTTTTCAGGATTGCTTTATTCGAGGCATTTTGTGATTCCATATAAATTTCATTATGTTTGTTCAGTTTCTTTGAAAAATATTGCTGGGATTTTGATGGGGATTGCATGAAACATATATTGATTTAGGATAATCATTTTGATTCTTTCCATCCATGAGCATGGAGTGTCTGTCCGTCTCCTTATGTCACTATTAAGTCCTTTAGTAATGTTTTGTGGTTCTCATTTTATATAGGGCCTTCACCTCCTTAGCTAGGTTAATGCTGGAGTATTTAATTCTTTATGAGGCCATTGTAAATGGAATTATTTTCTTGATTTCCTTATCTTCTCATTTATTATTTGTATATGAAAATGCTTTGTATGAATTTTTGTATGTTGATCATGACCTACCATTTTGCTGTATTCATCTTTGGTTTCTAATAGCTTTTTGGTGTAGTCTTTAGGATTTTCTATGTATGGTAGCATATACTTGTGAATAGTGATGGTTTCACTTATCTAATTTGAATTCCCTTTATTTCCTGTTTTTGTGGGATAGCTCTGATAGAGGAAAGAACCTCAGTATTAAGTAAAACAGACATGATGACAATAGGAAAGCTTTTTTTTTTTTTTTTTTTTTTTCCTTTCAAACCATTAAGCAGTAATATTGGTTGTTGGTTTGGGATACATGGCCTTTATTTTATTGTGGAAGGTTTTTCTCTTACCATCTTGTTTAGAGTTTTTATTATAAATGGGTGCTAAATCTTATTTCCTACTAACTTTGGACCTTATTTTTTGCCTTTTTTCAAGTTACTTTAGGTATTTAATATTAGATTGTTTATTTGATATTTTTCTTGGCTTTTTAGTGTTGGCCTTTGCTGCATACCTTAGATTCTGTAGTTTGCATCCTTATTTTAGTTCTTCTTAAGGTATATTTTAATTTATGCTTTGATTTCCTCTTTTTTATCCAATAGCTATTAAGCAATGTGTTGTCTGGTCTCCATGTATTTTATACTTGTTTTCATTCTTATTTTTTTACAGTTGAATTCTAACTTTATGACATTATAATCAGAGAGAATACGAGGTCTAGTTTCAATCCTTCTAGTTTTTTTTTTTTTGAAAAATAATGCCTCCAAATCTGAGCAGATGGCCCATTAATCTCTAATAACATTAACCATAACAGTATTTTAGTTCTGATAAATTATCTGGACAACTTTTAAGGATAATTTTTTTATTTTATTTTTTAAGATTTATTTATTTATTTATTCATTTATTTATTTATTTTTTAAAATAATACATTTTATTTTTACAAGTGATGTTGAACATTTTTTCATATGCCTGTTGGCCATTTGCATTTCTTCTTCAGAGAAGTTTCTTTTTAGCTCTTCTGCCCATTTTTTGACTGGATTATTTTCTTTGTTGTTGTTGAGTCTCATCAGCTCTTTGCAGATTTTTGTGATCAGTCCTTTATCATTAGTGTTGTGTGCAAAAATGTTCTCCCAGTTGGTGGGGTTTCTCTTTGTTTTTGTTATTGTCTCTTTTGCTGTGCAGAAGCTCTTTAATTTGATGTAGTCCCAGCTGTTTATCTTTGCCTTCACTATCACTGCTTTGGGTGATGTGTCTGTAAAGATGTCTTTGATGTGCAAATCACGTAGTGTTTTGCCTATATTTCCTTCTATATATTTTATGGTTTCAGGTCTTATGTCTAGTTCTTCAATCCATTTTGAGTTGATTTTTGTGTATGGTGTGAGGTAGTGGTCAAGCTTCATTCTTTTGCATGTAGCAACCCAGTTTTCCCAGCACCATTTACTGAACAAACTTTCTTTGCTCCAATGCATAGTCTTTGCTCCTTTGTCAAAGATTAGTTGACCATAAATCTGTGGGTTTGTTTCTGGATTTTCTATTTGATTCCATTGGTCTGTATGTCTGTTCTTGTTCCAATACCATGCAGTTTTGATGATTATGGCTTTGTAGTATAGTTTGAAGTCTGGGAGTGTGATACCTCCATTCCCTTCTTTTTTTTTCAGGAGAGCTTTGGCTATTCGGGGTTTTTTGTGATTCCATATGAATTTCATCAATAATTGTTCTATTTCTTTGAAGAATGACATTGAAATTTTGATTGGAATACATGGAATCTGTATATTGCTTTTGGTAGGATGGCCATTTTAATAGTGTTTATTCTTCCAATCCATGAGCAGGGGATGTCTTTCCATTTCTTTGTGTCTTCTTCTATTTCTTTTAACAGTGTTTTATAGTTTTCTTTGTATAGGTCCTTTACCTCTTTTGTTAGATTTATTCCCAAATATTTGATTTTTTTTGTTTCGATAATAAAAGGGATGGTTTTTTTGATTTCTTCTTCTTCAGATTTATTGTTTGTGTATAGGAAGGCTACTGACTTTTGCTTGTTGATTTTGTATCCTGCCACTTTACTGAACTGATTAATTAGTTGAATTAGTTTTTCTGTGGAGTTTTTGGGGTTCTCTACGTATATTATCATATCATCTGCAAATAGTGATAGTTTGACTTCTTCTTTTCCTATTTGGATTCCTTGTATGTCTTTCTCTTGTCTTATTGCTCTGGCTAGGACTTCCAGTATTATATTGAAAAGCAGTGGTGAGAGTGGACATCCTTGTCTTGTTCCAGATCTTAATGGAATTGCTTTCAGCTTTTCACCATTGAGAATGATACTGGCTCTTGGCTTGTCGTATATGGCCTTTATGATGTTGAGGTATGTTCCTTGTATCCCAAGAATTTCAAGGGCTTTTATCATAAATGGGTGTTGCACTTTGTCGAAAGCTTTCTCAGCATCTATTGATATTATCATATGGTTTTTATATTTCTTTTTGTTGATGTGTTGGATAATGTTGATTGATTTTCTGATGTTAAACCATCCTTGTGTCCCTGGAATGAATCCTACTTGGTCGTGGTGAATTATCTTATGGATACATTGTTGGATTCTGATGGCTAAAATTTTATTGAGGATTTTTGCATCGGTGTTCATTAGGGAGATTGGCCGGTAGTTTTCCTTTTTTGTGTTGTCCTTGTTCGGTTTTGGTATTAGTGTAATGTTGGCTTCATAGAACGTGTTTGGTATTGTCCCTTCCTTCTCAATTTTTTGGAAGAGTTTGTAAAGGATAGGCACTAATTCGTCTCTGAATGTTTGGTAGAATTCATTTGTAAATCCATCAGGTCCTGAGCTTTTGTTTTTGTGGAGGTTTTTGATTACCATTTCAATTTCGCTAATTGTAATTGGTCTGTTAGGTGTTCTATTTCTTCTTTATCTAGCTTTGGGTGATTGTAGAGTTGTAGGAATTTGTCCATCTCCTCTAGATTGTTGAACTTGTTTCCATATAACTGTTCATAGTAGTTACTGATTATTCTTTTGATTTCTGCTGTGTCTGTTGTGATTCCTCCTCTTTCATTTGTGATCCTGTTTATTTGTGCTTTCTCCCTTTTTTCCTTTGTGAGCCTGGCTAGGGGTTTGTCTATTTTATTGATTTTTTTCAAAGAACCAGCTCTTGGTTTCATTGATCTTTTGGATTGTATTTTTAGTTTCAATTTCATTTATTTCTGCTTTGGTTTTTATTATTTCTTTTCTTCTACTGGTTTTGGGGTTTTTTTTGTTGTTCTTTTTCTAGATCTTTGAGCTTCGAGATTAGGTTGTTTCTTTGAGTTCTTTCTTGTTTCTTGATGTGAGCTTCTATTGCTATATATTTTCCTCTTATTACTGCTTTTGCTGCATCCCATACATTTAGGATATTGGTGTCCTCCTTGTCATTAAATTCAAAGAATTTTTTAATTTCTTCTTTGATCTCCTCATTAGTCCAGTGGTCTTCTAGTAGTGTGGTTTTTAATCTCCATGAGGTAGGAAAGTTCCTTGCCTTCCTTTTATGGTTTATTTCTAGTTTGATGCCTTCATGGTCAGAAAAGATGGTTGGTATGATTTCAATCTTTGTGTATCTGTTGATGTTTGTCTTGTGCCCCAGTATGTGATCGATCCTGGAGAATGATCCGTGTGCACTTGAGAAAAAAGTGTACTCCGTTTTTTTGGGGTTTAGTGTTATATAGATGTCTGTTAAGCCCAAATGCTCTAGGTCCTTATTTAGAGCTTTAGTTTCTTTACTTATTTTTTGTCTTGTTGATCTATCCATTGGTGATAGTGGTGTGTTGAAGTCTCCCACTACGTATGTGTTTTCTCTGATGTCTGTTTTCAGAGAGGACAACAGTTGTCTGATATATTTTGGTGCTCCTTCGTTTGGTGAGTATGTGTTAATGAGTGTTATTTCTTCTTGAAGTATTGTCCCCTTGATCATAATGTAGTGACCATTGGGGTCTCTTTTTATTTTTTTGAGTTTGAAGTCTGTTTTATCTGATATAAGTATAGCTGTTCCTGCTTTCTTTTTTGGTCCATTTGCTTGTAGGATTGTTTTCCATCCTTTAACTTTGAGTCTATTTTTATCTTTTGTAGCTAAATGTGTTTCCTGGAGACAGCAAAAGGTTGGGTTTTGTTTCTTAATCCAAGCTGCAACTCTGTGTCTTTTTATTGAAGAGTTTAGTCCATTTACATTTAGAGTTAATGTTGATATGTTAGCATCTGTATTTGCCATTGTGTTTGTCTTTCCTTTGATTTTATTTATTCTTTTAATAACTTTTTTTTTTTTTTTTTGGCCTTCTTTCGTTGTTATTCGTCCATCTGAGGTTCTGGCTTTAGGATTCCTTGTAGTATTTTTTGAAGTGGAGGTTTAGTCGTAATGAAATTCCAGAGTTTCTGTTTGTCTGGGAAGGTCCTTATTCTTTCTTCATAGAGGAAGGAGAGCTTTGCGGGATAGAGTATTCTTGGTTGGCATCTGTTTTCTTGGAGTCTGTTGACTATGTCCCTCCACTCTCTCCTTGCCCGTAGTGTTTCTTCAGAGAAGTCCGATGTCAGCCTGATTGGTTTTCCTTTGAATGTTATCTGTTTCTTCCCTCTTGTCTGCTTCATTATTTTTTCCTTGTCCTGGATTCTTGGAAGCTTTACTATTATGTGTCTTGCTGTATTTTTCCTTTCGTCGTGGAAGTTTGGTGTTCTTCTTGCTTCTTGTATATCAATTTTCAGCTCCTTCTTCACATTTGGGAAGTTCTCTTCAATTATCTCCTGGAATATTTTTTCTGTTCCTACATCTCTCTCCTCTCCTTCTGGAATTCCTATAACTCTTATATTTTCTTTCCTCATGGAGTCAGATAGTTCCCGAAGTCTTTCTTCATTCTTTTTCCTTCGTACTTCTGTTTCCTTTTCTGTTTTGGTTCTTTTTATTTCTGTGTCTTCAAGAGTACTTATTCATTCTTCCATTTCATCTATTCTGCTTTCATTGCTTTTCCCAGAGTTCTTTAGTTCCTCCATTAATTCTTTGATCTCCTGCGTTTCTTTTGCTTCCCTCTTTACGGACTCAATTTCATTTTTCTGATTGTTGATTATTTTTCTCATATCATTGTTTTCCTTTATGACTTCTGTCAGTTTTTTAATCACAGCAATTTTTTTTTTAATTTTATTTAAAATTTTTTTTTTTATACAGGCATGTTTTATTTATTTATTTGTTTATTTTTTTTATACATGCACTGGGTACAGTCAGAAGCACGGGAGGGTGAGAGAATTCACCAGAGCCAGAGCTGGGAGCAGAGCAGGCAGAAGGACCGAAGTACACTGCTGAGGGGAGCAGTGGGCGGCAGGAGAGGTCTGCACGCCATGTGGGACCCCCTCCTCTGGTGGCCGGGGAGCAGCCGGGGATCGAACCATCGCTGTAGAGGCCGCGGGCAGCTTGGCAACCCAGCGCTCAACAGCTGCGCCACCAGGGAGGCCCCCACAGCAATTTTATATTCTCTTTCTGGAAGTCTCAGAAGTTCTTCCAAGTTACCGTTGTTGTAATCTGGAGGGTGGTTTTCTTTTTGTGGTGTGCTTTTTTCCTGATGAGTTGTTAGGTTGCGTGTGGTTCTTCTACTCCCTAATGTCTGTTTTCTAATTTGTCGTATGCATTGGGACACTGTGTTGCTCGGACTGGCCGCATCTTGGGTGAACTTCTCCGCTCCCCTCTGGCTCCTCCAGGAGCCATCTCTGGCTTCTGAGGGAGCTTTCTGCTGGTTTCAGGCAGTCTTGACTGAAGAAATGTCCCTGTTCTAAAATGGCGACGCGGGACTCAGTCCCTGCGCTTCCGGTCTCAGGCACACTCTTCTGCACGCCCCGTCTGCCCCGGCTGTGGGTGCCTTTTCCCTCTGTGGGCTCAGACTGCTGGTTGGATGGGGCTTGGTGTGTGCTAACTTCCCAGCTGGCCACTGTCTCCTCCGGGAGCCTTCTGCCCTTTTCAAGCAGTCTTAAGAAATTTCCCTGTTCTATGGGGTGTTAGTGACTTTTTTTTCCCTTGGTCACTAGGTGGCGCCAGAGATCTCTCCTATTGTCCTTGGGGGGGCTGTTTTTGCCCCCCCCCCCCCCCGTGGGACAGGGAACAGATCGGGAATGGTAGGGTAAACCTCAACGGCTTTGGGGTGCTGTGTCTGCCTTGTGCCCCACTGTCGTGGAGAACCCATGCCCTGAATTTCGTGCCCTGGGTCTCAGTTCCAAAGCCCTGAGGTCCAGGACGCGGGCTGTAGCCCAGTTCAGTGGCGCGGGAATGGCGCCTTTTGCATCCCGCTCCTGTGCCTGGGCGCCTGGTTCCTGCTTACTCAGTGAAGGACTTTCACCCCAGTGAGGGCCTCTGCGTGTATCCCGGCAAGCCTAGGTCGCAGGCACGGGGACCTGGGTAGCCGCGAGCCCGATCCTCGTTTGCTTTTCAAGCGCGCCAAGCGCGCTGCCGCTTTTCTGTGCAAGCTTACGGGCCGGCCGGGGGCTGTGTGCGGGTCTTCAGAGTCTCTTTGTTCTTCTCTAATGGCGCAGGGAGCCGTTCGCTCACCGCCGCGGTGAATCCTGCAGGGTTCTCCACAGCTCCCGTTCACGGGGTGTGGTGGCTGCAATAGTTCCTTTCCACTCACAGTCCCGCTTGCTGTGTAGTTTGTTCTTGTTGGTCGTTTTAGTTTGTTGTTTTCCTCCTCTCTGCTGGTCGGAGAGTGCGGACTCTGTGGGTGGGGGAGGGGAGCAGGGTTCTGCGCTTTCCTCCCTTCTGGTCCTCTTTTATGGCAACTTTCTTCTTCGGGTAGTTTGCTGGAGTCACCCGTTTATCTTCCGTGTCCCAGTTCTCACTGGGACCTGCCGCTTTTCCTCCCTATTAACTTTTTTTTAATGGGATATCTTACTCGCAGCATCTCCTCGCCGCCATGTTTTAAGGATCCAATCCTTGTAGTTTTATTGACAAATAAGTTGTGTCTAAAGTATGGTCTTTTCTTGACAATGTTACATGTGCACTTAAAAAAAAAACACATACGCAGCAGTTTTTGGCAAGGTGTTCTATAGATATCTGTTAGACTTATTTGGTCTACTCCTCATTTAAGGCTATTGTTTTCCTTATTATATATATATGTCTTGTTGATATTACCATTGATGTATAGTTGTTATTGTGTATCAGTATTATTATTGTGTTGTCAGTATCTCTCTTCTGCTATTGTTTTATGTATCTTGGTGCTCCATAAAGATTTATGAATGTTATTTTTTTCTTGTGGGTTTACACCTTTAATTGTAATATAGTGTCCATCTCTGTTCTTACTCTCTTTCTTAATTAGAAGTCTGTTTTATCAGATATAAGTATAGTTTTTTTTTTTTTTTTGTTCTTGTATACTTCTCTTGCAGCCTTTAATTCTAAGTCTGTGCTTTTTGCTAGTCTTTATTGGTAAGTTAGGTTTCTCAGAAACAGCAGAAGGTTAGACTTTGCTTTGAAGTCCATTCAGCCACCCTATATCTTTTGACAGGTGAATTACCTGCTCATTGCTATTTTGTTAGCATTTGTCTTTTTCATTTTTTGGATCTTACTGTTGTATTTGTTCAGTTTTCATTTCTGTCTTCTTGTTTGTTGCTTCTAATATATGATATGTTCTTTGTGTTACCCTTTGAATGGCTTGGCCTATGACTTATTCTGATGTTACTTTCCTCTCCCTTCTGCATGTTATTTAGGTGTCTGCCTATAAACCCCTTGCTCTGTTGTTTTATAATACCCCTTTAAAATTCTTTCAGGTATGACTTGGTGTTGCTAAATTCCTTTAGTTTTTACTTTTCAGCAAAACTCCATACTCTATTCTATTTTGAGAGCTGATCTTGCTGGGTGAAGGATTCCAGGGTATAGTCTATTTCTTTAAGTAGTTTAAATATCACCTTCCAGTTCCTTTATGTTCTGTAAAGTCTGATTGATATTTCCATATGTTGCCCTTTTTTCTCTTGAAGTTTTTAATATTCTGTCCTTGTGGTTGGTTTTAAGTAGCTTTAATATTATGTGTCCTGGTGTGTGTCTGTCTGGTATTGTTTGGAACTCCTTGGGCCTCTTGGATCACAATATTTGGTTCATTTTCCAAATTGAGATGATTTTCTGCAGTTATTTCTTTAAATAAAATTTCTATCCCTTTCTCTTTTTTTGCTTCTTTGGCACTCCTTTATTTCTCTTTAATTTGTGCCAGAGGGCTCTTACACAACTTTTTCTTTTTTCCTCTACATTGTTTTGTTTGTTTTCCAACATTGTGTTTCAGACTCATTAATTCTTTCATTGTTGATGCCTTCATTTGTATTTTTTAAATCAGCTGTGGTGTTTCCTAGTTATTTCTAATTGTAGATGCTTCATATTTTTATCCTTTTTTTTTTTTCTTAAAGATTTATGTATTTATACAAGAACCGGAGTACAGGCCAGATGTGTGGGAGGGTGAGAGGATTCACCATAGACAGAGCGGGGAACCAAACAGGTGGAGTCTCTGACATACACTCCTGAGGGGAGTAGTTGTCGAGACAGGAGAGGTCTGCCATGCCATGTGGGTATCTCCCTGGCCAGCCAGGATGAAACCCACACTTCAGAGGCTGCAGACAGCTTCACAGCCCTGAGCTCAACTGCCTGCGCTGCTAGGGAGGCCCTTTATCCTGCTTTTTTAATATCCTCTTTTTTTCTTAGTTCCATAAGCATTAGCAAAACTGTGACCCTAAATTCCTCTTCTGGCATGTTCTGTAGTTCTACTGGATTGGGGCTCCTCTCAGGATTTTTTTGTTGTTATTGTTACGGCATTTGTGGTGTTTGCGGTCTCATTTTAAATTTTTATGTGTTCTGATAGGGATAGACTTTCCAACTGTTGTCTCTGTAGATGTAGTACCAGCAAGGGGCCTAGTTAGTGCAAAAGAGGACCAAAGCAGTAGGGCACCAAAGGATCATTTGCAGTAATCATCAGAAATTCAAGATTCCTATTGTGCTGTGGCTAGCAGAGTGGTGTGGTGGGGATCCACAGTGATTCCCCTCCTCTAGACCAGCTCCGTAGCCTTAGTGTCTTTTATAGTGTTGAGTCTACTTCCACTCTAGACTCTTTTTAAGCATTAGATGCAGCTCTGGGCATGGATTGTAGTTGATAATGGGGTCACAGGCCAGGAGGTGTTTTCTTTTCTAGCACAAAGTCTTATCCTGGGGTGCTTGCTATTGTTATTAACAGGTGCTAGAATTCTGATTTGTTTAAGTGGTCCATTGCTTTGATTTTAGCACTTGTTCAGTGTTAATGGATTTGGTTGGGAAGTAGCAGTTATTTTGAATATCCTAGCCTAGTCTGAGTAGTAGGCTCTTCTTCGAAAAGACCTAGGTGCTCTGACCTATTTCTCCTTGATGACTCAGTCTCTGTGTATTCTTTATTGAGAACCTCAGGCTCAAATCAGTAATCCTTATTCTGTGCCCCCACCCCTGCAGCTCTCCAACAGTTCACCTTCCATCTAGGTGCCAACTTCTGTGCCCCCTTATCCCATGCAGTGCCAGTTCTCAGAAGTACCCAGTATTGGTGTGTATCCAAATCAACATCTAGAGAAGGTTTTGCACAGTAGTGCCCATTATCACTTATGAATGGATTTTACTTAAAGTTTTTCCTACTCCTCTTCACTGGGTATTTGTTCTTAGTATGTGCTGAGGTCATCCATTTTCCCTCAGAGGTTTTTTTTTTTTTTTTTTTTTTTTTTTTTGCTTTGTTTTGCTGTATAGTTGTGATTATCTGGAGTAGGTGAGCCTGGCATCTTTACTTTGCCACCATCTTCTATACAAGTTGTTTATGTCAGCAGTTATTCCTGCTGTTTTCCTGTTTTCTGTATGTCATTTTTTTTACCCCCTCAGTGCTGCTGCCTTTTGTAATTAAACATTTTTTTCAAATGTATCATTCTCATTTTTCTGTAAAATTTTACTTTTTCCTTAAATTAGCTGATCCTTATCTTTCTCACAATCAACTTTGAATCAGTACAATTTTAGCTCAGTAGTAGTAAAACTCAATACTATTTTACAGTTCCATCTTTATATACTCTGTGTCCATTAATCTAGATTTGAAATTGTTCTATACATTTGTATCTTAAATAGTATAGGGGAAAAAAACTTAGTAGTTCAAAATTTAATACTATTGGCTTTTGTATTTGCAAAGGTAGCTATTTTCCATTGTTCTAAACTATCTCATATAACTTCAAGTTAGTTAATGTCCTAAAGGGAGTCCTTAGCATTTCTTGTAATGTTCAGTGTGATAAACTTCAAATTTTTGATTATCTGGAAGTGTCTTAATTTCTTCTTCAGTGTTAAGAGCACTTTTGTTGGATATAGATTTCTAGATTGATATTTTTTCAGCATCACATTCACGGCTCCTTGTTGCTTCTTTACTTGTTGCTTCTTTACTTGTTGCTTATTTACTGACTTTTCTAAACTGTTTCTGGAAAACCTGGGTTTTTTGTGATCTGTGGCACCAACGTCTGTGTTCTGTTTCCTTCCTGGTCAACTAGAGTTTTAAGAGTTTACTTCAGCTCCTAGAACCAAAAAAAAAAGAAAAATTACTCTTCCAACACTTAGCCCCAGGCCTTTTACAACTCTGCCTTAGCCCCACTTTGTTTCTTCAGGGCCTGAAGATAGCCATAAGTGAGCACTTAGGGTCTGCTCAGACTTTCTCAGAGCATGCTTTCCCCCCACCCCTACACCCATGCTTTCTGTGTTGTCTTCTTGATGCTCTGGTGTACACAGAAGCTTTTGAAACAAAGCCCTTATTCTCCACCCTGGCCCCCCTCCCCCATCCTTTCTGATTCTTGTTTCCCAGGATTTTCAGCCTGTCTTTTCCTTGTCCCAGTTGTTCCTTGCCCCAGGGTATTGCAATAATTAAGTGATTTCAGCTAAAGACATCCTAATCCTGGGAGTGCTCCAAGTCTGCTAAAACTAAAGCAAGCCATTGCACCAGAGATTTTGAAACTCATAATCACAGTTCTTTGAAAATAAGGTTTGTATTGAGCACATGCACCTGTGATTGCTCTTGCTTGTGCTCTCTCACATTCAGTGTGCAGGTTATTGTCCCCACAGACTCCATTGATTTGAAATGTAAGAGATGGTGGGCAGGCAATTTAAAGTGCTATGTTACTGTCTTACTGCAAAGCTTTCTTCACCATGCCTTGCCCTAAGCTTTCTAAGTATTTTTTGCTAGATTGCAGTTTTTGAAAAGTTGATTCTGAGAATATTTATCACCTAATTACTTTCTTTTGGTGGAATGGAGTTTTGGTGTTCCCTACTCTGCCAGAAATCCCCTGACATGGGGATTTTTCAAGATGTTATTTTTAACTGGAAGTCAGAACTTGGGAAAGGAAGGAGTTTATTTATGGATATAGGAGAGGTTATTTTTGTTTGGCTATGTGTGTTATGGGTGAGGTAATACTGATATAACCTGTAGATGTCTGGTGACAATTGAAATTTTTGTACTTGAATTCCAAAATGAAATTACAGCTGCACGGAGACATTGGAACTTTCTATACCAGAGTTACAGAAAATGAAGTGTATGATTTTTCAGTTAAGTAGAGGGGGAAGTCCCAGTCTGACATCTTGAGAAACACTTTCAACTAAGGGATAATTCACTTACTAATTCACCTTGTTCTACTGGTATAGATATTGTTAAGCATTAGAGATACAAGATGAAAGTCCAGTTTTCTGACATCAGGAAGCTCACTGTCTTACTAAGGAAGATGGACAAGTAAACAAGTACAACGTAGTTTTATAACAAGGTTTCGAGAAGCCCAGACAGATGCCACATAGAATATTGAAACAGATCTGGAGGGGAAATGAAGACACAAAAAATTAAGAAAGGAGAAAATAATGGATAGAAAAATTCATGATCTTCATTTACTACATAGATTTTGAAAAGAATCTTCAAAAAGTACTTGATTTGACAGTAAGAAGATGGCACAGTTTTCATTGAATGGTTTTAATTGAGTAGTTTTGGTACAATGGTAGAGATAGAGGATTAGATTATAATGAGTTAGGAATAAATGAGTAGTGAAAAAGTTGAAGGAAAAAAGGAAGACATTTTAAAAGAATGGTGTAGTTTGAAAGTTGTAACAGTTTAAAATAACTATTTTAGAATGGGAGAGATCTGAGTATATGTTTAGATAATTTAAGGGCTAAGGGGAGGCTAACAAGATGGCATTAAGAACCCAGAAGAATCAAAGGTTGAAACTTAAGTGAAGAAAAAGCATGAGGTTAATGAGAATTTTGAGATAATAAGGTGTTTGAGAAATTTTACTGAGGAATGCCTCAATTTTCTTGGTAAAAGTAGGTCACAGATCTTGTGCTTAGAAATGAGCAGCAATGCACATGCCTGACTGAAGTTGTTGTAGCATACATTTGTGATGATAGTACATTTGGAGGTTTTCTCTTTTTTCCCCCAACAAATATAAAGCTTCTATTGTGTACTAAGCACTGTATGAGGTCCTAAGGATTAGATCCATGAAAAAAGTAAACAAAGCTTCATGACTCTATAGAACTTACGTGTGAATGGCCTGAGGGAGATTAAAAAAGTAAATTATTTTAATATAAACATAGGAGATAGAGTAACCTGGGTCTAGGAGCTAAGAAAGCAAATGGGATGATTATCCACATGTAGTTATAATTTTGTTGCATATTAAATTGTAATGTAAGTTATGGTTTTATTTCTATAAAGCTAACTGTAGTATGTAGGTTAATATCATAAGACAAGAAGAATATGGGATTGGTGGAGACGTTATGTACTTAAATTGTAGATGTGAGAAATAAATTGTATTTATGTTTAAGAGAAATTTTCTTTTTTTTTTTTTTTTTTTTTATAAATTTTATTGTTATATTCCCCATACAATTGCAGCCCCCCATTCTGACCCCAATCCCTCCCCTTCCGCCCCCGCCCCCCTAAAAGTGTCTCTGGTTCATAGTTTTTGTTGATTTTGATTTTCACTTTCTTATAGTTATTCATTTTCCTGGTCCCTTATTTAAGTTTTCTAGATTCCTGCTATGAGTGAGACCATCCGGTATTTTTCTTTTTCTTTTTGGCTTATTTCGCTGAGCATGATCCCTTCCAGCGCCATCCATGTTGCAGCAAATTGCATGTGTTTATCTTTTTTGAATGCTGAGTAATATTCCATGGTATATATGTACCACATCTTCTTGATCCAGTCATCTATTTTTGGGCATTTGGGTTGTTTCCAAAGCTTAGCTATTGTAAACAGTGCTGCTATAAACATAGGGGTGCAGGTGTTCTTTGGAATTGATGTTTCTGTGTCCTTTGGGTAAATACCTAGGAGTGGAATTGCTGGGTCATATGGAAGCTCTATGTTTAGTAGGTCCAGAAATCTCCACACAGCTTTCCACAGTGGTTGGACCAGTTTGCACTCCCACCAACAGTGCAGAAGAGTTCCTTTTTCTCCACACCCTCGCCAACATTTGTTGTTGCTAGTTTTTTTAATATGTGCCATTCTCACTGGTGTAAGATGGTATCTCATGGTAGTTTTGATTTGCATTTCCCTGATGACAAGTGATGTTGAACATTTTTTCATATGCCTGTTGGCCATTTGCATTTCCTCTTCAGAGAAGTTTCTTTTAAGCTCTTCTGCCCATTTTTTGACTGGATTATTTTCTTTGTTGTTGTTGAGACTCATCAGCTCTTTGCAGATTTTTGTGATCAGTCCTTTATCATTAGTGTTGGGTGCAAAAATGTTCTCCCAGTTGGTGGGGTTTCTCTTTGTTTTTGTTATTGTCTCTTTTGCTGTGCAAAAGCTCTTTAATTTGATATAGTCCCAGCTGTTTATCTTTGCCTTCACTATCACAGCTTTGGGTGATGTGTCTGTAAAGATGTCTTTGATGTGCAAATCACGTAGTGTTTCGCCTATATTTCCTTCTATATATTTTATGGTTTCAGGTCTTATGTCTAGTTCTTTAATCCATTTTGAGTTGATTTTTGTGTATGGTGTGAGGTGGTGGTCAAGCTTCATTCTTTTGCATGTAGCGACCCAGTTTTCCCAGCACCATTTATTGAACAAACTTTCTTTGCTCCAATGCATAGTCTTTGCTCCTTTGTCAAAGATTAGTTGACCATAAACCTGTGGGTTTATTTCTGGATTTTCTATTCGATTCCATTGGTCTGTATGTCTGTTCTTGTTCCAATACCATGCGGTTTTGATGATTATGGCTTTGTAGTATAGTTTGAAGTCTGGGAGTCTGATGCCTCCATTCCCTTCTTTTTTTTTCAGGAGAGCTTTGGCTATTCGGGGTTTTTTGTGATTCCATATGAATTTCATCAATAATTGTTCTATTTCTTTGAAGAATGACATTGAAATTTTGATTGGAATAGCATTGAATCTGTATATTGCTTTTGGAAGGATGGCCATTTTAATAATGTTTATTCTTCCAATCCATGAGCAGGGGATGTCTCTCCATTTCTTTGTGTCTTCTTCTATTTCTTTTAACAGTGTTTTATAGTTTTCTTTGTATAGGTCCTTTACCTCTTTTGTTAGATTTATTCCCAAATATTTGATTTTTTTTGTTTCAATAACAAAAGGGATGGTCTTTTTGATTTCTTCTTCTTCAGATTTATTGTTTGTGTATAGGAAGGCTACTGACTTTTGCGTGTTGATTTTGTATCCTGCCACTTTACTGAACTGATTGATGAGTTGAATTAGCTTTTCTGTGGAGTTTTTGGGGTTCTCTATGTATAATATCATATCGTCTGCAAATAGTGATAGTTTGACTTCTTCTTTTCCTATTTGGATTCCTTGGATGTCTTTCTCTTGTCTTATTGCCCTGGCTAGGACTTCCAGTATTATATTGAAAAGCAATGGTGAGAGTGGACATCCTTGTCTTGTTCCAGATCTTAATGGAATTGCTTTCAGCTTTTCACCATTGAGAATGATACTGGCTGTTGGCTTGTCATAGATGGCCTTTATGATGTTGAGGTATGTTCCTTGTATCCCAAGAATTTCAAGGGCTTTTATCATGAATGGGTGTTGCACTTTGTCGAAAGCTTTCTCAGCATCTATTGATATTATCATATGGTTTTTATATTTCTTTTTGTTGATGTGTTGGATAACGTTGATTGATTTTCGGATGTTAAACCATCCTTGTGCCCCTGGAATGAATCCAACTTGGTCGTGGTGAATTATCTTATGGATACATTGTTGGATTCTGATAGCTAAAATTTTATTGAGGATTTTTGCATCAGTGTTCATTAGGGAGATTGGCCTGTAGTTTTCCTTTTTTGTGTTGTCCTTGTTCGGTTTTGGTATTAGTGTAATGTTGGCTTCATAGAACGTGTTTGGTATTGTCCCTTCCTTCTCAATTTTTTGGAAGAGTTTGTGAAGGATAGGCACTAATTCGTCTCTGAATGTTTGGTAGAATTCATTTGTAAATCCATCAGGTCCTGGGCTTTTGTTTTTGGGGAGGTTTTTGATTACCATTTCAATTTCGCTAATTGTAATTGGTCTGTTTAGGTGTTCTATTTCTTCTTTATCTAGCTTTGGGTGATTGTAGAGTTGTAGGAATTTGTCCATCTCCTCTAGATTGTTAAACTTGTTTCCATATAACTGTTCATAGTAGTTACTGATTATTCTTTTGATTTCTGCTGTGTCCGTTGTGATTTCTCCTCTTTCATTGATGATCCTGTTTATTTGTGCTTTCTCCCTTTTTTCCTTTGTGAGCCTGGCTAGGGGTTTGTCTATTTTATTGATTTTTTCAAAGAACCAGCTCTTGGTTTCATTGATCTTTTGGATTGTTTTTTTAGTTTCAATTTCATTTATTTCTGCTTTGGTTTTTATTATTTCTTTTCTTCTACTGGTTTTGGGGTTTTTTTGTTGTTCTTTTTCTAGATCTTTCAGCTTCGAGATTAGGTTGTTTCTCTGCGTTCTTTCTTGTTTCTTGATGTGAGCTTCTATTGCTATATATTTTCCTCTTATTACTGCTTTTGCTGCATCCCATACATTTAGGATATTGGTGTCCTCCTTGTCGTTCAATTCAAAAAATTTTTTAATTTCTTCTTTGATCTCCTCATTAGTCCAATGGTCTTCCAGTAGTGTGGTTTTTAATCTCCATGAGGGAGGAAAGTTCCTTGCCTTCTTTTTATGGTTTATTTCTAGTTTGATGCCTTCATGGTCAGAAAAGATGGTTGATATGATTTCAATCTTGGTGTATCTGTTGATGTTTGTCTTGTGCCCCAGTATGTGATCGATCCTGGAGAATGATCCGTGTGCGCTTGAGAAAAATGTGTACTCCATTTTTTTGGGGTTTAGTGTTCTATAGATGTCTGTTAAGCCCAATTGCTCTAGGTCTTTATTTAGAGCTTTGGTTTCTTTACTTATTTTTTGTCTTGTTGATCTATCCATTGTTGATAGTGGTGTGTTGAAGTCTCCCACTACGTATGTGTTTTCTCTGATGTCTGTTTTCAGAGAGGACAACAGTTGTCTGATATATTTTGGTGCTCCTTCGTTTGGTGAGTATATGTTAATGAGTGTTATTTCTTCTTGAAGTATTGTCCCCTTGATCATAATGTAGTGACCATTGGGGTCTCTTTTTATCTTTTTGAGTTTGAAATCTGTTTTATCTGATATAAGTATAGCTGTTCCTGCTTTCTTTTTTGGTCCATTTGCTTGTAGGATTGTTTTCCATCCTTTAACTTTGAGCCTATTTTTATCTTTTGTAGCTAAATGTGTTTCCTGGAGACAGCAAAAGGTTGGGTTTTGTTTCTTAATCCAGGCTGCAACTCTGTGTCTTTTTATTGAAGAGTTTAGTCCATTTACATTTAGAGTTAATATTGATATGTTAACATCTGTATTTGCCATTGTGTTTGTCTTTCCTTTGATTTTATTTATTTATTCTTTTAATAACTTTTTTTTTTTTTTGGCCTTCTTTCATTGTTATTCGTCGCTCTGAGGTTCTGGCTTTAGGACTCCTTGTAGTATTTTTTGGAGTGGGGGTTTAGTTGCAATGAAATTCCGGAGTTTCTGTTTGTCTGGGAAGGTCCATATTCTTTCTTCAAAGAGGAAGGAGAGCTTTGCGGGATAGAGTATTCTTGGTTGGCATCTGTTTTCTTGGAGTCTGTTGACTATGTCCCTCCACTCTCTCCTTGCCCGTAGTGTTTCTTCGGAGAAGTCTGATGTCAGCCTGATTGGTTTTCCTTTGAATGTTATCTGTTTCTTCCCTCTTGCCAGCTTCATTATTTTTTCCTTGTCCTGGATTCTTGGGAGCTTTACTATTATGTGTCTTGCTGTATTTTTCCTTTCGTCGTGGAAGTTTGGTGTTCTTCTTGCTTCTTGTATATCAATTTTCAGCTCCTTCTTCACATTTGGGAAGTTCTCTTCAATTATCTCTTTGAATATTTTCTCTGTTCCTACATCTCTCTCCTCTCCTTCTGGTATTCCTATAACTCTTATATTTCCTTTCCTCATGGAGTCAGATAGTTCCCGAAGTCTTTCTTCGTTCTTTTTCCTTCGTACTTCTCTTTCCTTTTCTGTTTTGGTTCTTTTTATTTCTGTGTCTTCAAGATTACTTATTCGTTCTTCCATTTCATCTATTCTGCTTTCATTGCTTTTCCCAGAATTCTTTAGTTCTTCCATTAATTCTTTGATCTCCTGCATTTCTTTTACTTCCCTCTTTAGGGACTCAATTTCTTTCTTCTGACCATTGTTTTCCCTCTCTAGGGACTCAATTGCATTCTTCTGATCGTTGATTATTTTTCCCTTATCATTGTTTTCCTTTATGACTTCTGTCAGTTTTTTAATCACGGCAATTTTAAATTCTCTTTCTGGAAGGCTCAGAAATTCTTCCAAGTTATTGTCGTTGCAATCTGGGGGCTGGCTTTCTTTTTGTGGTGTGCTTTTTCTCTGGAGAGTTGCTAGGTTGCGTGTGGTTCTTCTCCTCCCTACTGTCTGTTTTCTAATTTGCCGTATGCGTTGGGACACTGTGTTGTTGGGACTTGCCGGCATCTTGGGTGGGCTTCTCTGTTCCCCTCTGGTTCTTCCAGGAGTCATCTGTCAGTTTCAAGCAGCCTTTACTGGAGAAAGGTCCCTGTTCTAAAATGCCGATGTGGGGACACACTCCCCTGTGCGCCTGGTCTGCCCCGGTGGTGGGTTCCTGCTTCCCTCTGGGCTTGGACTGCAGGCCAGAGGGGGTCTGGCGTGGGCGAACTTCCCCCGCTCACCTCTGGCTCCTGAGGAAGCCTTCTGCAGGTAGTCTTTACTGAAGAAATGTCCCTGTTCTAAAATGGTGATGTGGGACACACTCCCTGCGCTTCTGGTCTCAGGCACACTATTCTGCGCGCCTGGTCTGCCCCGGCTGTGGGTGCTCGCTCTCCCTGTGGGCTCAGACTACTTGTTCAGAAGGGGCCCGGTGTGGGCTAACTCCCCAGCTGGCCACTAGCTCCTTCAGTAGCCTGTGCTGGGGTCAAGTCGCTAGGTGGCACCAGAGATCTCTCCTAGAGCCCTTGGGGAGCTGATTTTCCACCCCGTGGGACAGGGAGCAGAGCGGGGATGGTAGGGTACACCTCAACAGCTTTGGGGTGCTGTGTCTGCCTTGTGCCCCACCGTCGTGGGGAACCCACGCCCCTAATTTCGTGCCCCGGGTCTCAGTTCCAAAGCCCTCAGTTCCAGGACGCGGGCTGTAGCCCAGATCAGTGGCGCGGGAATGGCGCCTTTTGAATCCCGCTCCCCTGCCTGGGCGCCTTGTTCCTGCTCACTCAGGGAGGGCCTCGCCCGGGTCTCAGTTCCAAAGCCCTCAGTTCCAGGACGTGGGCTGTAGCCCAGATCAGTGGCGTGGGAATGGCGCCTTTTGAATCCCGCTCCCCTGCCTGGGCGCCTTGTTCCTGCTCACTCAGGGAGGGCCTCGCCCGGGTCTCAGTTCCAAAGCCCTCAGTTCCAGGACGCGGGCTGTAGCCCAGATCAGTGGCGTGGGAATGGCGCCTTTTGAATCCCGCTCCCCTGCCTGGGCGCCTTGTTCCTGCTCACTCAGGGAGGGCCTCGCCCGGGTCTCAGTTCCAAAGCCCTCAGTTCCAGGACGCGGGCTGTAGCCCAGATCAGTGGCGCGGGAATGGCGCCTTTTGAATCCCGCTCCCCTGCCTGGGCGCCTTGTTCCTGCTCACTCAGGGAGGGCCTCGCCCGGGTCTCAGTTCCAAAGCCCTCAGTTCCAGGACGCGGGCTGTAGCCCAGATCAGTGGCGCGGGAATGGCGCCTTTTGAATCCCGCTCCCCTGCCTGGGCGCCTTGTTCCTGCTCACTCAGGGAGGGCCTCGCCCGGGTCTCAGTTCCAAAGCCCTCAGTTCCAGGACGCGGGCTGTAGCCCAGATCAGTGGCGCGGGAATGGCGCCTTTTGAATCCCGCTCCCCTGCCTGGGCGCCTTGTTCCTGCTCACTCAGGGAGGGCCTCGCCCGGGTCTCAGTTCCAAAGCCCTCAGTTCCAGGACGCGGGCTGTAGCCCAGATCAGTGGCGCGGGAATGGCGCCTTTTGAATCCCGCTCCCCTGCCTGGGCGCCTTGTTCCTGCTCACTCAGGGAGGGCCTCGCCCGGGTCTCAGTTCCAAAGCCCTCAGTTCCAGGACGCGGGCTGTAGCCCAGATCAGTGGCGCGGGAATGGCGCCTTTTGAATCCCGCTCCCCTGCCTGGGCACCTTGTTCCTGCTCACTCAGGGAGGGCCTCCGCCGTCTCCCCGCAAGCCTAGGTCGCAGGCACAGGGGCCTGGGCAGCTGCAATCCGAGCGCCGCTTTCGCGCAAGCTTACCGGGCGGCCGGGGCTGTGTGCTGGTGCTGGTCTCCTCCTGGGGGCGTGGCTCTCTTTTTAATGGCGTGTGGAGCTCACCTCCGCGGCGGATCCTGCAGGGTTCGCCTCAGCTCCCGTTCACGGGGTGTGGTGGCTGAAATAGTTCCTTTCCACTCACAGTCCCGCTTGCTGCATCCGTTTTTCTTGTTGGGCGTTTTGGTTTGTTGTTTCCCTGGTCTCTGCCGGTCGGTCGGAGAGTGCCGCCTCTGTGGGCGGGGGAGGGGAGCAGGGTTCTGCGCTTCCCTCCCTTCTCGTCCTCTTTTATGGCAACTTTCTTCTTCGGGCAGTTTGCTGGAGTCGTCCGTTTATCTTCTGTGTCCCAGTTCTCACTGGGACCTGCCGCTTTTCCTCCCTATTAACTTTTTTTAATGGGAGATCTTACTCGCAGCGTCTCCTCGCCGCCATGTTGCTCCGCCCCTTCCGAGAAATTTTCATTTACATTAATCTTATAATTGTTTAATGCAATTATTTTGGGGCCTTTGACATGAAAAGAGAAGGTAAATTATGTACCACATAAAAGTTAGTTACCTAAATTTTCTAAGTTATCTGGTTTCTGTTTGTCTTCTAAGATCAGTTATCATTTAAAGCCTTAAGAGAAGTACAGAGTTGAAGATTATTTTTTAATGAGTGCATTCGGTTTTGTGGGTTATCTTTGTTTTATATTCTCTGCTCATTGCCCCTTTTTATTTAAATAGGTATTGGAAAAGTGAAAAGAAAACCTAGTGTGCCAGATTCTGCATCTCCTGCTGATGATTGCTTTGTTGACCCAGGGGAACGTCTCTATGACCTCAACATGCCTGCTTATGTGAAATTTAACTACATGGCAGAGAGAGAGGATGAATTATCATTGATAAAAGGGACGAAGGTGATCGTCATGGAGAAATGCAGTGATGGGTGGTGGCGGGGTAGCTACAATGGACAAGTTGGATGGTTCCCTTCAAATTATGTGACTGAGGAAGGAGACAGTCCTTTGGGTGACCATGTGGGTTCGCTGTCAGAGAAATTAGCAGCTGTTGTCAATAACCTCAATACTGGGCAAGTACTGCATGTGGTCCAGGCTCTCTATCCATTCAGCTCGTCCAATGATGAAGAACTTAATTTTGAGAAAGGAGATATAATGGATGTTATTGAAAAACCTGAAAATGACCCTGAGTGGTGGAAATGTCGGAAGATCAACGGAATGATTGGTCTGGTGCCAAAAAACTATGTTACCATTATGCAGAATAATCCATTAACTGCAGTTTTGGAACCATCACCCCCACAGTGTGATTACATCAGGCCTTCACTCACTGGAAAGTTTGCTGGCAATCCATGGTATTATGGAAAAGTCACCAGACATCAAGCAGAAATGGCATTAAATGAAAGAGGGCATGAAGGTGATTTCCTCATTCGTGATAGTGAATCTTCGGTAAGTTGGTTTTTCAAAGGTAAATGGTAGAACTCTGGGCATTAAAAAATAAATAGAAGGGCCTCCCCGGTGGCTCAGCGATGGAGAGCGCTGGGTTGCGAAGGTGCCCGCAGCCTCTGCAGCGCTGGTTTGATCTCCGGCCGCCGGGCAAGGGTCCCATATGGCACGCAGACCTCTCCTGCCACCCGCTGCTCCCCTCAGCAGTGTACTTCAGTCTGCCTGCTCTCCTTCCCACTCTGACTCTGGTGAATTCTCTCACCCTCCCACGCTTCTGACTGTACCCAGTGCTTGTATAAATAAATAAATAAAATCTTTTTTTAAAAAAAATAAATAAATAAAAGATTGGAGCTGTTTATTGGTTTCCCTGAAATGAACCAGGTTAGTAAGCTAGGATATAGGTATAAATATCCTGAAGCTAAAGTAAGTGCGCTTTCAGACTACATTTATTTTGAATAAAATAAAGTCCTAGCCGTGATTCCACACTGGATCATTGGGCCTTGTCTAGTTCTGTTAGTTTTGTAATAAACTGGGAAAAATGAACCGTGACCTCTTCGTTGAGAATATTACAATGCCGATAACTAAACCGGAAAAACATTTCTTAAATTGTATATTAAATGCACTCTATGTAATAATGGAAATCCCTAAATTAAAAAAAATTGATATTTAAGTTTCTTCATAGTTATGTAGGTTGCTGGAATACACTTTTATTCATCTCAAAAACCTTTTTTTTTAATATTAATTTTTTATGCTTTCTTAGATTGTTATTAATTTTGGGACAATATTTGATTTCTTCCCTAAAGTGTAGTCCCCATAGTATTCCCACTACCATAGCACCTGTGTTCCATCACCACATGCTCTTTCCTCCCCTGTTTTGAAATCCCTTTCCTGCCCTTCCCCTGCTGTATACCTCAGATCTATAATCAGCTTGCAAGTTTTGTCTTTTTCTGATCCTTTATTTGATTTCTCTGTATTCCGTGTACAAGTGAAACCATCAGATATACATCTTTTTTCCTTCTGACTTATTTTGCTTAGCATAATCCCTTTCATCTCCATCCATGTTGCCACATATGGCATGAGTTTACCTTTTTTAATCACTGAATAAGTATTCCATTGTTGACATGTACCACATCTTCTTGATCCAGTCATCTGTTTCGGGACATTTAGGTTGTTTCCATATTTTGACTATTGTAAATAGTGCTGCAGTAAACATAGAAGTGCAGGTTTCCTTTTGGAATAGTGTTCAAAACCCTATTTTAATACCTGCTATATTTGAGATAACATTTATAATAAAAGACAAGTTCTTTTCCACTAGTAATAAAACTATAAAACCATAAAAAAAGTGGATAAGAAAATAGTTACTTGTGATCTTTGGGTATTAGAATTTGTCTAGGATACTAGAATTTGATCATACTCATTTCCCTTAAAAATGGCCTCAATTTTCTTGGTAAAAGTAGGTCACAATAAGGTGGCACAGGGGTTAAAGTCTCATCACTATCAAGCTATTGCTAGCCACCGTAGGATGAGTTCGATCCCTGGCCAGGGAGCTAACCCACATGATGCAGCAGACCTCTCCTGTCTCACCGGCTGCTGCCCTCAGCAGTGTATTTCAGTAGATCCACTTGTTCTGCTCCTCACTCTCTCATGAATCCTCTCACCCCCTGCACCTCTGGCCTATACCCCAGAGGTGTATGCGTAAATAAATCTTTAAAAATGGCCTTTATTTTCCCTTCATAAAAGATGTCATTACCTTTTCACTTTTAAAATCATGATTAGTATAGGCTTTATTTGCGTGCATGTGGTTGTACAAAAGGTTGAAAGAAAATAAGAAGTAAACCTAGCTGTGTGAATGTGTTTGTATGTGTATACGAAGAGAAGGAGGGAGAAAAGGAGAGGGAAAGAATGAGATTGTGAAATTCAGGGATTCAGACCTGTATTAAATTAGAGCAGTGGTTAGTAGTAGGGAGGAATGGTGAAATTTGTTTTTGTTAGATACCTGATCTGGTCCTGCTTCTAGGATAAGCAGTAGGCAAAAGCGGGATTAGGAAGGCAGTGAGCTTGGAGTAGGTAGTAAAGTGATTGTAAGTATGGGATGTTTCCAAGAAGCCCAGTGTTTGAAAACTGGGCAGTAGTATATAAAAAAAGAGCTTTGGGATTGATAACTACTGTTCAAAAGAGTATTAGATTTTTTGGGCCTCCCTGGTGGCGCAGACAGTTGAGCACTGCACTGTGAAGCTGTCTGCAGCCTCTGCAGCATGGGTTCGATTCCGGCCGGCTGGCGAGAATCCCACAGGGTGCCTAGACCTCTCCTGGCTCGCCCGCTGCTCCCTTCAGCAGCATATTTCAGTCAGTCAGCCTGTTCTGTTCCCTGCTTTGTCTCTGGTGAATCCTCTCTCCCTCCCACGCGTCTGGCCTGTACCCCTATTCTTGTATAAATAAATCCTTAAAAAAAAAAGTATTAGATTTAAAAAAAAAAAACCCAATTAAGAAAGTAGCTTGATTGTAAAATATTGTGTATTTTTTTAGTGGATATTTGAGCATAGATGTTAGCTAAAATATGCCATTATTTTTTGCAGTATAATTTTTAAAGTAGAGGTCTCAAACAAGCATTTTATCTGACCTGTACAGTGTTTTTAAACATTTGAATTTATCATCAGTAGTTAAATATTTGAAAGTATATTATAAAAATCCATACATCAGGGGCCTCACCTGGTGGTGCAGGTGGTTGAGCGCAGTGCTGTGAAGCTATCCGCAGCCTCTGCAGCGCTGGTTTCATCCCGGCCAGCCGGCGAGGGTCCCACATGGCGCAGCAGACCTCTCCTGTCTCGCCTGCTGCTCCCCTCAGCAGTGTATTTCATCAGTCTGCCTGTTCTGTTTCCCACTCTGTCTCTGGTGAATCCTCTCTCCCTCTGGTGCATCTGGCCTGTACCCCAGTTCTTGTATAAATAAATCTTAAAAAAAATTGTTTAAAAAAAAATCCATACATCAGGGCCTTCCCTGGTGGTGCAGGGGTTAAGATGCAACCTATGAAACTGCCCTCAGCCACTGCAGCTCGAGTTTGATCCCCGCCCAGGGAGCTACCCACCATGGTGCAGCAGACCTCTCCTATCTGGCCCACCAATCCCCTCAGCAGTATATATCAGTCGTCCGCCTTTTCTGTTCCCCACTCTGTCTCTGATGAATCCTCTCACCCCTCCCCCACACACCTCTGGCCTGTACCCCAGCTCTTGTATACATGAATTAATAAATCTTTAAAAAAAAAATCCATACACCAGACATCCCTTTGTAAAATTGAAAGGTGTGTCAACATTGAGCTTATGTTTCTGCCCAGCAGAGTCAAAACTAAGTGGTCATATATCGTTATTCCCTCTGTCCATTCACCCAGTCACTGGTTTATATTTCTTTGTTGCATCTTGTAGACATTTGAGTTTATGACTTCTCATTAGAGTTTACATTAATTCTCATTTTTGTAATCTTGAGCTTTGAGAATTCAGAGTATTATCTCAACTAATCTGCAGTACAGCTGTTGTCTACTAATTAAAAGGGGTATATGTCTTGGATTTTTCTTATGTTTCTTATTTCTTATTTTTCTTATGTTTCTCCAGTAGTCTGACTGGAAGAGAAATGGTCTTTTGTTTCAGACATAAATGAAAGGATTTGCTATGGATGTTTATAAAGCATATTAATTAAGAGACTTTGGAGTCTGCTTTAGTTTGAATCTGCTCTCATTAACCAGCTAGATGATTATGCAATTTAACTTCTTTCCGTCTCAATTTTCTCATCTGTAAAATGAGTTTGTTTTGAGTAGTAAAAGAGAATGCCTGTGACTAAATGCTTTAGCATAGTGCCTTGTGTGGTCAAATTTTAGCTGTTATTGAGTTTAATATAAAAATGCTAATAGCTGTCTTTCAAAATGTTTGCCATAACTTTTTTTTTCTCTTTCAGCCAAATGATTTCTCAGTATCACTAAAAGCACAAGGGAAGAACAAGCATTTTAAAGTCCAACTAAAAGAGACTGTCTACTGCATTGGGCAGCGTAAATTCAGCACCATGGAAGAACTTGTAGAACATTACAAAAAAGCACCAATTTTTACAAGTGAACAAGGAGAAAAACTGTATCTTATCAAGCATTTATCATGATACTGCTAACCAGAAATGACTGCTACACAGCTGTAATTTGTCATGTAATTGAAGACTGAGAAAATGTCAGTCCAGTCGTGCTTGATTGGAAATTGCTGTTTCTGACTCTATATGAGAATTGACCATATAAAACATAAGTATTTTTATTGTAATTAATCCTATACATGTATACTACATATGCAAATCATCTGCATAGAGCAATTCTTTATCCTTCCTTAGTCTTCTGTTCTTTGGTTTTCTTTGCTTTTAATATTAAGGGGTTTTTTATTTTGAAAAAAAATGATGTAGATCAAAAGTCTTTATAAGTAAGAATTTCCTTACTGCCTTTTCTTTATTTTCTTGTGAGGGCACAGTGTTATTTCTACATTGATTTCTCATAATATAAAATTACTATATCAATATATGGCACATACTAAAATAAATTTCTTGGAAAGTGTGAATCTTTTCTGTGACTAAATAGCAATAATAAATGGAAAATTAGAAATTATTTTTAGGTATTGTATTTGTTATAAGCCATTGTAAATATTGTGTCTGCCATTATTTTAAAAAATTAAATGTAAAGCTAAACAAATGGGAAATAGATTAGAAGACATATCTTGTACAATTTTAATGAACAACTATTGTAAACCTTTAAATTTCTAAGAATTTTGGGTGCTTCTTGTCTGGTTATTGGAAACAACAAAGCAGTCAATGAGATATTAGCTTTTTCAAACTCAATGAATGTTCTAGTGTTAGTCCTCCAACCCCTTTTTGCCAAAGCATCATGTACTAGGATATGTAATATCTGTGTCAGTGTGAAGAAAGCTATGGCCAAATTTGGGGGAAAATTGAAAGTAATAAGATTCTTTGTTTTCCCCCAACCCTAATAATTACCAAGTAGGGTATTTCTACTATTTTTGAGTTTTGTTGACTGGGACACTAAAGTTAATGCATAATTGATGTATAACTGCTCATAGTTAGAGAACATAATTTAAAAATTTTTATTTTTGCAGGTGCTTCTATTATGTTTTTGTTTACCAAGCACAAGTTTAGATGTGTCGATAAAGGCTGCTATGGAGTATTGAGTCTACTTCTGTAGGTCACAGAAGGAAACCAGTAATATTTTACAGTCACAGCTTTCTCCCATTATTAATTCTGGAGATTTAAAGTAGCCTTCATTTTTTTAATTGAAAATACTAGAATAACGTAGCTTATCAAACAGTAGGAAGTCATGATATTTTCAAAAATTTCAATACAATTCTTCGTAATTGCATGAGTTTTCCATACTTTAATGTCACAGGCTATATTTAATACGTCGGGATTACTGATGTTAAAATTGAAGTTTTCCAATTCATGAGATTTTTGTTTGATGGTTTTCTTTGTTATATTTCAGATTTTTTTAATTCTTACAATCACTGAAAGACTTATGTTGCCACTGGGTGGCAGCCCTGGCTTCTCCCACTGAACAACAGGAGTCAGCAAATATAATTTAGATATTGGTGTACAGGTTTTCATCTTTATTACATCTGCTTTTAAAGCCTTCTAGTTCATATTTCATTTTCTTTCTCAGTTCCCCTTTGTTTATTGAGTTGACTATTAGTAGGTAAGTTTAATGGAAATAAAAGTTTAATATACTTACCATTTTTTGGTTGTAAAAATCACTTGACTATAAACTGAAAAAAATAGGCTTAAGTGGTTATAAATGTCTAGGTAGTAAACATCTCTTTATTTTTTACAAACATTTGATGGTTTTTCTTACTGGTATCCATCTCTATGGTTGTTTTTTTCAGTCTTTAAAAAATGAATATTTAAGAAAGACTAATACAAACCATTAGCTATTTATAGCAAACCTCACTGAGCTGATAAGGATTTTGAGACTGGGGCTAGGAATACATAGTGCTGGAAACAGAATACATATTTCTTTGCTATAATGAGGTTTTATAATAACGAGTCCCAAATTGCTCATGTGTGTGCCAATAATATCGATTTTATGCTCTTATTATGGGATGGAAATGTCACTGGGAGCTGCTTAATTTTGTACTTCAACATTTTATCAAGTTTTTAGTTTTTAATCCTTACCAGTGAATTTTTATGAACATGAATTTTACTTGAAGGAATTTATTTATTTATTTTTTTTTTAGCTCTTCCAGAGCAAAATCTGATTTAATACCAACCAGGGCAAGGTACACCAGATTCACTGCTAGAATTATTAAACTGAGACTTTAAGTAACATGAGATTATTTTAAAATAACATTACAAAAATTATGCTAAGTTACTGAACATTTATTAAGCGTATTATCCATTAATCATACTAAGAATTTACTAATACGCATGTATTAAGATACCCATAGATTTCAATAATCTCATACCATCAATGGTATGTTATTCCTGACATTCAGCAAATATTTTATAATGTCTGAGTTACAAGGCACATGTGAGCATCATTTAGACCCACAAACAGGTGTGCCATCTGAAGACTTTCTGGCACGTTCTGCTCATCACCTTTAACTCATGTTGTCTTAATTGGTTACTATATTCTCACCTACTGACTTGGCTATCTCCACAAATTGTTACTACACATTACTGCATTTCTTGATCTCATTTTTTTTTACTACTTTCTAGATTACAGCATTTTATTTTATATATTTTATATATATATTTTAATATTTTATATAATTCTTACATCATTTTTCATTTTTGCACAATGTATGCATTTTCATTTTGGTTATATTCCCCATACATTGCAACTCCCCTTATTTTGACACTAATCCTTCCTCTCCCTGTCCCCTACCCCCCACCCCCACCCCCGTAGTATGTCTCTGGTTTATAGTTGCTTGTTGATTTTGATTTTTACTTTGTATTAATTAGTCTTTTTCCTGGTCCCTTATTTAGGTTTTCTAAATTCCTGCTATGAGCGAGACCATCCAGTATTTTTCTTTTTCTTTCTGACTTATTTCACTGAGCATGATCCCTTCTAGCTCCATCCATGTTGCTGCAAACTCCATGTGTTTAACTTTTTTGATTGCTGAATAATATTCCATGGTGTATATGTACCACATCTTCTTGATCCAGTCATCTACTTTTGGGCATTTGGGTTGTTTCCATAGCTTAGCTATTGTAAATAGTGCTGCTATAAACATAGGGGTGCAGGTGCCCTTTGGAATTAATGTTTCTGTGTCATAGGAGTGGAATTGCTGGATCATATGGAAGCTCTATGTTTAGTAGGTCAAGAAATCTCCACACAGCTCTCCATAGTGGTTGGACCAGTTTGCACTCCCACCAGCAGGAGAGATCCTTTTTCGCCACAACCTCACCAACATTTGTTGTTGCTAGTTTTTTAAATATGTGCCATTCTCACTGGTGTAAGATGGTATCTCATTGTAGTTTTGATATGCATTTCCCTGATGACAAGTGATGTTGAACATTTTTTCATATGCCTGTTGACCATTTGCATTTCCTCTTTGGTGAAGTTTCTTTTTAGCTCTTCTGCCCATTTTTTGACTGGATTATTTCCTTTGTTTTTGTTGAGTCTCATCAGCTCTTTGTAGATTTTTGTGATCAGTCCTTTATCATTAGCGTTGTGTGCAAAAATTTTCTCCCAGTTGGTGGGGTTTCTCTTTGTTTTGGTTATTGTCTCTTTTGCTGTGCAGAAGCTCTTTGATGTAGTCCCAGCTGTTTATCTTTGCCTTCACTATCACTGCTTTGGGTGATGTGTCTGTAAAGATGTCTTTGGGGTGCATGTCATGTAGTGTTTCGCCTCTATTTCCTTCTATATATTTTATGGTTTCAGGTCTTATGTCTAGTTCTTTAATCCATTTTGAGTTGGTTTTTACGCATGGTGTGAGATAGTAGTCAAGCTTGAAGCAATTTCTTTTGAGAACCAGAGCAATCTTAGAAAACATCTATATGGCAAAAAAAAAAAAAAAAAAAAAAGAAAGAAAAAAGAAAACATCTCTATGGCTAGCTAATAGGAAAACTAGTATTTCCTATTTCCAGCCAGGTGCATTCTGTTTCATGACACATTGCTTTCTGTGTACTTGTTTTTAGACTGAGAGAGTAAGTAGTCCTGGCAGGAGCATTGTTACAGAAATTCTCTTCCATATCTGAGGAGATACTTAGCCATCTCTACAAATAATGTCTCCAAAATCTTTCAGAAGTTTGTATAAGCCCAGTAGTGAAAATCTATTGCTCCTGTATCTGTCATTTGATCATATATCCTTAAAGTTTAGGCAAATGTGTATTTTCATACTTATACATCTAACATATGCTTTTATACACACACATCATATGTATACATAGCAACACAAGCACCTGGCACTATTAAAGATGGTGTTCACAGACATATCACTAAGCAAGATTAGAAGGGTAAGTGCAATCTGTTGCCACTGCTTGAAGAATCAAAAGGCCTCGGAGGTGAGCAAATTGGTTTTTTAGATTAAGATCATCCTTATGAATCAATGATAGGTAAATTATGTCCAACTTTAATGCTCTAATTCTCTCTAAACCAGAAATTTTAAAGAAGTAGGGCCACCACTCATTGAGCTTTAGGGGAAAAGGCACTTCTTCCCTCCAGGCAAACCCAGCCTTATCCCCTTGTTAAGAAGTTTGAATTTCATTTCCTGCACCCCTCCCATCTCAGCCTGGTGCCCTTCTCAGGGTACAGCCAAACAGGAATACTGCTCAACATACAGTGCTTAAAAGTAATTGTTAACCTTTAAAAATTGGGGGATTTCACCTAAAATTCAAAATTCCGGTTTCTTGTAGGAAAAGAACTTGGCAATACTGGAGTTAAATTGCTGCAAATGGTACAAAAAGAACAAAACAACAACTAAAAAAGTTTCCCCAACCTTTATCCCCCTAATTCTTATCTCTAAATGCAGTTACTGTAGCATAGGGAGCTTTTGATCTGGATCTGGAACCTTTTTTTTTTTTAAATAAATTTTTTTTTCCAAAGATTGATTGATTTATTTATACAAGCACTGGGTACAGTTAGAAGCGCGGGAGGGTGAAAGGATTCACCAGAGCCAGAGCAGGGAGCAGAGCAGGCAGGAGGACCGAAGTACACTGCTGAGGGGAGCAGCGGGCGGCAGGAGAGGTCTGCGCACCATGTGGGACCCTCCTCTGGTGGCCGGGGAGCAGCCGGGGATCAAATCGGTGCCTCAGAGGCCGCAGAGGCTGCGGGCAGCTTCGCAACCCAGCGCTCAACCGCTGCGCCACCGGGGAGGCCTTGATCTGGAAACTTCTTGGAAACACTTCAGATTCAATTCCTAATCAATAATGAATGTAGTATTACAGCATGCTTTAACTTTTCCATTTTAATATACCACAAAATGGGGCGGGAGGTTTCCTTTATAATCTTATATAGCCCTTTGTTTCCAAGTGGCTTCACAACTGTAGTCATGTCTTAAAGGACATTTGATACAGGATAGATGACCTAATTTTCTAAACAATGCAATAGACTTTTAAAAATGCTTCATGATTGCTTCTGAGGAAAACCATTATTTGGTTCTATTGCAAGGCAAGGTAGGAATCTCCTGATAAGCTGGTTCTTTTGGTCTAGCAGGTTTATGTGACTCAACTCTTCTTCTAAACATTTACAGACCAGCATACTGTGCATACTCCACACCTTAATTTTTTGCTGTTACCTGACCTAAACTAAGTGACTGCAGAACCAAAATATATTTTCTAGTTTTCTAACAAGATGTTTGCTGAGACTTGTTTTAATAATTAGAACCTAAATTGGACTTGGTGGGGTTTTGAAGAGCAAGAGGAGTTTCATTGGTCACATTCGCAAAGGTGATTCTTTTAAACCAAAGTGTCTTTAAGAATTTTATTTGCTGGCCAGAACAATTTCATGATCTCAGATATTTCAGAGTTGGCTTAATGCCTGCAATAGCTTACCTACTGGATTGGCTGATCTTTAAATTTCCTCTCAACTTATACTTTCTAAGCTATTTTCAAGCTTGAGAGAAAGCTGGTCTCAGTATATTGGAGTAATGTTGAAAATTTAGAGCTACAAAAGACCAAAAACAGTAATCAGTTTCCTTTTTTCCATTTTTTATTGTACCTCATGGAATGACATGCAGGAAAAGACTTTTGAAATACACACCCAAGATATTAATTGTTCTAAATAAATCTTGGCTCAGATAATTCATTTCTTAAACTATGGAGAAAATTTGCAAATAGCCTCAGGTCAATTCCTGAATAAATGGAAGCGTATTTTTAAGGTAAACACTGAATGGTTATTAGATTGATATTTTGGGTCCCCGTTGGAGGAAATTAGTAACCCCTGAATAAGCATGTCATTTCTAGGAGCAAGTAATACCAAACTTTCACTTCCAGACTAGAAGAGGATATTACTGAAAGTGAATATTGATTTCATCAGAGTATATTATAATTAGTGTCAAAAGTTTTTTAACTCATCTATGTATGATTGTGTCAATGTTTAAGTAGCTTTTGGAAATATTTATCTGTCATCCAAGCTACTCCTTAAGATATTTGCTCAGTGCCAGATTATTCTATCTAGAAATTTAATATTGAAGGAAATGGTCAAAGCTGTCCAAAAGATGTTGTAAGACATGTCTAGTATGTAATAATGGAGAAGTGCTCTGAATAAAAAATAGAGCAGAGGGCTGGAGAGAATGGGTATGTTAATTTATATGGGATGATATATTGTATGTTTCACTTAATAGAATCCTATGATTAGGATTAAACCAGTGGCTGAAAATACAGCAACCAAGCTCATTTGAAAAATTATGTTAAGATCTGAATTATTACAAGAGCTTTGTTTCTGATTTTCAAATTTTAAAATAAAATGCCATTTTACTTAAATATGGGACTTTTAACCACAAAGGGCTAGCCTTTTTTTTTTAAGAGGAATTTTTGGAGAATGTCACAGAAAAAAATCAGCTATAGCTTCACAAAGACAATATTATAGACTTAAGGATTTTTTTTTTTTTTTAGACTTAAGGATTTTAATGGATCATACCCTAAGGAAAGAATTGAAGTTAAGGGAGATTAAATCCCTGAAGTTCTGCCAAACAGTTGGTGGCCAAACAATAAACTAGGAAGGAATTGAAAAACTAAGTATGTTCAGAGGAGGTGAAAAGGGATGCATGAACTCTGAAAACTACGGTTTAAAGTTGTGTGGAAATGACTCAGTGGGAGAAAGAAATATCTAAGACAAGGGGAATACAATGTAGAAATACTCTGTTGCTTCCAGAGAAATAAAAAATCTGCATAAGTTCAGGGCAGGGGCTTCTTGACTTGGGTCTATGCCCAGGTATAGCTAACTATCAAGGATTGGTGAACAACTTCTTCCCCCACAGCATAACTAAATGAGTCTTGTTCTTTCTCCCATCTTGGCTTTTCATTTTTAGCCTCAGCTTATAAACCCTATTTCCATCCCTGGGGTCATCCTCCAAGTTGGAATGCTGAATTCTGAATGAAATTTTTTTTTTAATTTTTTAAAAAAGATTTACTTATGCATACAAGAACTGGGGTACAGGCCAGAGGTGTGGGAGGTGAGAGGATTCACCAGATACAGAGCGGGGTTATCCGAACAGCTAGATACACAAGTACACTGCTGAGGGGGAGCAGCAGGTCAGTCAGGAGCCATCTGCTGTGCCATGTGGGCTGCGGACAGCTTCACAGCACTGCGCTTAACCCCTTGCGCCACCAGGGAGGGCCCTGAATGAATCTCTCTTACCTAAATCTAAGTGGATACATCTTTGGAATTCCATATTGAGGTCTGTCTATTCTCTAAATCTTTGCTAATCTGTGTCAGTCACTCCTCTGTGCCCCATCAGACAGCCTTTTGTGCTAACTGGAAGGCAGTAAAGTTAGTGAAAAGACTTAAGGGTTAGGGAGTCCTAGTGAGACAGGGCAAGCTAGGATTATTAGGCAGTTTTAGGGACAGTGCAGGAGGGGACCTCTGAAGAATTTAGGGAGGCTTCAGAGATAAGGACAACCAAAGAAATATAACCAATTCCATTAGGAAAAACAAACATGCCAGGACCAAGGACAACATTGTTAACGCTGGTCCTGGTTTCCTTCAGGTGGTAAAGGGAGGCGGAGATTGGAGAAATGGAGAGTGGTTTAATTTATGGTCACATTAGAAGGGCAGCTGTTTAACTTCAATGCAGGGATGCCCATCCAGAAGACTGGGCCATAAATTTAAAGATGCAACAAATGGGAAAATAGAAAGCTGTTAGATAAGAAATGTGAAGATCCTGCACTTAGTAGCAAATTAAGTGAGACAGCCGAGAACTAACCAATCACAAAGAGACTGGGGCAGCTTTAGAATAATGAGGGAAAAAAGGTATATATTCCCTAAGACACGACTCCACTTTGGCTTCCTTGCCCCTCCCAGGCCTGGTTCCCTGGCCTGGGAGTCCCACTTTATTTCTGCTCTTTTTCTCCTCAATAAACTTTTTCTTCTAAACAAACCTGCCTCTTCTCGCTTGCTTGCCTGAGCGTCTGCGAAGTTCCTGCTGCGGCTTCGTGAGACACCAACCCGTGGGGGTCTAGCGGCTGGGGCTCAGCGCTGCCCTGCAGCCTGGGATCCGTTCCTGGCTGGGAGACTAGGCCTGACAATTCCGGTATCACTAGGTTGGAATTTTTATCTCTACCCCTGACTAGCTCTGTGAAGTACGTTAAATCAGTTTCTCTAAACCCCATATTCCTCATCTGAAACTGGGAAATCAAGTCTTTCTTTGCATATCTGTTGTATAAAATTATGGAAAGCCTTTGGACAGTTTTTGGTGCATAGTGAGATACCCAGTACACTTTGATTTTTATTGTTAGCTTTTAACATGTAGGAACTATAAGGAAAAGTAGATTTTAGGAGAGAGGAATCAGAAAACCAGGCCTGCGAGAGCAAAGGTAAGATTGGGGACAGATGTTGAGAGCAAACTGGATACAAATGCAAAGTCAAGGGAAGCCAGGATCAAACACCAGGGGAAGAGTGAGAGATTATGCATAGACAGCTGATCATTAGAGGTCAGAGCACAGATGAGGTGGTCACTGACTATATATATATATATATATATATATATATATATACACACACATATATATATATACACACACATATATATATATATATATACACACACACACACATATATATATATATATATTCAAAAGAGCAGGGTTATTACAAAAAAGGAAAGGAAAGGATACCTGCACAGACACAAGCAAGCAGGAGAGCTGTGTATCAAGTATTCTTGACCATGGTGTAGTAAAAAGGTAGCCAGATTATGTTTAATGTGCCCTGAGTGTACCATCCTATTTAGTCATCCTAAAAGTCCTATGGATTAGGTACTACTATAATTTACAGATGAAGATATTAAAATAGATTATTTAAAAGACACAACTAGTAAATAGTAGAGTGTAGATGCCAACCCAGAGCCAATGCTTTTAATTATTATCTAGTAGGTAGCTTCACTTTGAAGCCTTTTGTTGCTGATCAAGGCCAAACCGAAAGATGGGCAGCCAACAAAGCCAAAGTAAATAACTCTAATGCAGTTATTAACATTATTAGCAAACAATAAAGCATTTGAAGAACTGCTGTTAACCTCTGCATTCTCTATTATGCAAGGCATTGTAAAGGCTTGTAGAGATGCTTTCTTCCCCTTCACATCACATTTTCCTCATACCTCAAGCTGCACTATCTAGCTTCTGAGTCAAGCTAACCACTGAAACTCCTCTTAATGAGATAACAAATAACCCCTCTGGTGTTGGACTCAGGGGATGCTTTTCAATGATTAATTCAGTGACTCTACATTCTACACTTGGTGATTGATCATCTGTCATTTTCATAATTTCCTTTCAGGGGCATCTCCAACCCATTTTTAATTCCAATTTCTTCCTATTTTTTCTTGTGCTGGTCCTTAAATGTGGATCTTTTCCAAAAGTATATCCACATGTCTTTAATCTACATACTCAAATATTCTCACCTACTTCCCGGTTCCAGCTACCACTGAAATGCTGAAGTTAAGGGAGTGGTTCCATACCCTTGACCACCATAAACTTGAGAGAAAGATCATTAACATATTGAAAATTACTCCTGCTTACATAAGCATCTAAAATTCAATTGTTTTGGGCCTCCCCGGTGGCGCAGTGGTTGAGCGCTGGGCTGCGAAGCTGCCCGTAGCCTCTGCAATACCGGTTCGATCCCCAGCCACCAGCGAGGGTCCCACATGGCGCGCAGACCTCTCCTGCCGCCCGCTGCTCCCCTCAGCAGTGTACTTCGGTCCTTCTGCCTGCTCTGCTCCCCGCTCTGGCTCTGGTGAATTCTCTCAACCTCCCACACTTCTGACTGTGCCCAGTGCTTGTATAAATAAATAAATAAATAAATCTTTAAAAAAAATAAAAAAAAAAAAAAATAAATAAAATTCAATTGTTTTAAGCTGAACACATGCAACTTGCCTGCTTTATTCCCACTCCACTTTCTTCTTATGTATTATTTCGGTAGAGGTGCTGCCATCCTCCAGTTATTCAAACCTACAACCTCAAAGTCATGTTTACCTCCTTCCCAATCCTCTCAATGTCTAGGAGCAGTCAGTTCTACTTTCTTCATCTTTTGAAATTTTTTTTTAGTTACTTCTCTCCACAGATCTAGGAAAACCTAGCGGAAGCTAATAAGGGCCACTTAGGTGATCAGCATCACTTCCTCCTGCCTTCCACTGTTTTCTCCACCTTAGTCATTAACTTTTTAAAGTCTAAATGCAGGAAATCATGTGAACAGATTTGAGCTTTTAACCCTTCCTTTGGCCTTTATTACTGTCAGGATAAACTGTAAGCTCTTCAACAAGGCATGCAGATTTCTCTGGAATTCTATTGAGCCAGAGAAACCTTGCTCACCTCTTGCACCAAACTTCTTGTGTTTTCCTAAACATACCATGCCTTGCTAACTTTTCTCAACCTTTAATTTCAGTCCTGAAGTTACTTCTTCCAGGAAGCAGCCTCTGATATCCGACTGAGTTAAATAATTCTCCTAGTGCCCCTATATTCTTGTGAATATTTCTGTCACTTCATTTTCAATATTGATTTATGATTCCCATGTCTATCTTCTCCACTAGTTGGGAAATTGTTGGTTGAGGGAGGAACTATTCTTCTTTTTTTAACTGAGGTGAGGTCTAACATTGGTTTACAACATTGTATGTGATTGAGAGACATAGGCTTACACCCGCTTAGATGCATGTCCTCACACTACGCCCACTACCAAGGCACCCATAGTTCTCCACCATAGTTCGTTATGCTCCCCTCCCTAGTCTATTCCCCATCCCCATCTCGTAGCCTCAATTCCACAGTGAGTTTTCCAGGGTTTGTTACTGGTTTGGCTTATCCAATGATGTGTTTTGTTTCTCTATGGTCCACATAAAAGTAAAACCATCTGGTGTTTCTTTCTTCTTCTGCCTTATTTTGCTAAGCATTATTGCCCCCAATGGGTAAGAACTAGTGAATCCCAGGGCCTAACACACAGTAGAGCCTTAGTGACCCTTGCTGAATGAATAAATTTTCCAAGGTTACGTTGCAAATGTAACCCACTTAAACCCCATGCACTCTAAAGCCCATGTTCTTTCTACTAGTGCATTTGTGCACATAGTGTTTGGAGTCCTTAAAAAGCTGTTTAGGGAATCAACCCCTATCATAAGGTCTTTATTCAAATTTTTAAAATCTTTAAAATTCTTTAATAATACAGTCCCATGATTCAGTAATCAAACAGTATCAAACAGTATAAAAAGATATATAGCACCCAAAACAATTGAAAGCAAATGGTCTGAAAGAGATATTTATATAAGCATGTTCCTAGCAGCATTTATCACCATAGCTAATATGTGGAAACAACCCAATTGTCCATCAACCGATGAATGAATAAGCAAAATGTGGTATACAATGGAATGTTATTAAGGCTTAAAAAGAAAGGGAATTCTGTAATATGCTACAACTTCGGTGAACCTTGCGGGCATTATGCTAAGTGAAATAAGCCAGTCATAGAAAGTGAGATACTTAGAGTAGTTGAAATCATAACACAGTATAATGGTGGTTACCAGGGACTGGGAGGAGGGGAGAATGGACGTTACCGTTTAATGGGTATTTAATTTCAGGGTTGCAAGATGAAGTTAAGATGGATGGATGTTGGTGATGGCTATGCAGTCTGAATGTACATAATACCACTAAACTGGATATTTTTAAATGGTTAAGATGGTAAACTTTATGCTGAGTATTTCACTGCAATAAAAAAAATTTAAAAGCCCAACATCAACAAAAGATACACCATAAATAGCCTTATTCCAATCTTTCCCTGTTATCTTCTTAATTCCCACTCCTTCTGTCCCAAGCTAACCAATCTTGTTAGTTTCTGTGTCTCGTTCCAGGTCTTTTGCAAATGCAAGCAATTATGAAGCTACAGATTATTTGTCACATCCTGACCTTTAAAAAAAGGTATTAAGATTTATTAATTTCTCTACGTTTTCTGAAGTCAATATGTATTGGTAAAAAGCCAATTAGTATCCAGCTTGAATGCACTCACAAGATGGAGATATCGAAAAGGATAATTATTTGATGACATTGTAAAATAATCTTGCTCACTGCCATTGGGACCTCTAGGGACATTCAGTGTCCCCCAGGGTAGAGTCTGGTACAAGTATCTTCCTCATGCAGATTCTCAAGCTCTCCAGAATTATATTTTCTCTGGGACTCTCCTAGGCCACTCCCTCTGATGCAATGTCTATGTTGGGCAGAAAGGAGGGTGTTGAACAGCCTTCCCCTTCTGAGCTGTCAGGGGTGACGCCTCTTTCCAGAGCAATTCAGGCTTCTCAGTGACTTAGATCTCAGCTCCAACATCTTCATTCTGAAGGAGAATGGACAGAATGCTTCATTCTGGGAAGAAACAGTGTTTCATGTCTTGCTGAACCTGCCCAGCACAGACCCTCACAATGGTTCTAGAAGAAATCTCGACAAGTCTTATCATGTGGTTTTTCTACGCCTTGATCCCTTGTTTGCTTGTAGGTAAGTATGAATTAGTCAGTAGTCTGGGACTTGAATATAGATTTTAAAAAGTGTGAACAATACTTTCCCAGGGTTTGGGGCTGAAATATATGCATAGGATATCTTAATGTCTCTTTTAAGAAAGGTTTCTCACCTCCTAAACCTGTATCCCCACATACCATAGAAAAGAAAAAGCCATTCCATTTGAGGGCTCTCTCCTAATGTCTGTAGAACAATCTAGAAAGATAATCCATCAAAATGAATGATTTAAAGACTAGCAGAGTTTCATGCATTTTGTTTTTTATCTCATCTGGTTCTAAAAGTAGCAACATAGCTATCTCATTCTCTTTGTTTATGCCTCTGAGGTGTTAACTGTAAGGACAAGTAAAATAAAGAATCTAACAAAATACACATGAATGAAAAATTTGCAACCTTGATATTGAGTTATGGAAATTGGAGTTCTTTCCTGGTCACTGCAGAAAAGATGGCAATCAAGTGTTCCATAGAATTTTAAAAGTATTTGGTTTAGAGCATTTTTTCCTGCCAATAAGATTACGTAATTTTCTCTGCTTCAGTCTTGGCTGCTTGTCATTACATGCTTTATTGTTTCAAAATCGAATTTCCTTAGCCTTTGAAGTCTTATTGTGTCAAATGACATTTGAAAGAAATTTCTAATTTTAATAACTCTAAGGTGCTGGGCACTCTGCAGTATTGGTGAAAGTCCTGAATATTTCCTTTTCTTAAACACAGAGTACAAATTATTCTAGTTAGTTTAAATCATGAAGCAGATCACTGCTAAGGCGATTTGCAAATGTTTAGAACTGACTTAAACATCAAATTTGTAGTGTACCTTCACAGCTCCAATTGCTTATCAAATGAATTTCAAATCTGCTATTTGTTTCATGACCTAACACATTCAGACTCTGATTTAATCTGTCACTGCTCCTTGAAAACAAACACAAACCACTCTGGGCTGCTGTTTTCTCAGTTGGCATATTGTACTCACATTTCCTCCTCCTGGTGTTAATTGTTGGAATTTCCCCACCGAAGCCTCATATCCAGTTCTCTTCTCCATCCCAAGCCAATTCCAAATGGGTTGCTCTTCCTACAGACCCTCTCCAGACTTATCTTTCTTTTGACACTTGATCCTATGTATTCTGGCTTGGTGGGTTACTTCTATTTCCTACATTGACCTGAGGGCAGGGTCTGGGCTTTCCTCCTAGCGCCACAGCCCTTAGCATAGACTAAGCAATTTGATTAATTGTTTGTTATTTGATTGATTACTTGTTAGAACAAACAAGTTGCCAGGGACACATTCCTTCTAAGCCAAAGGGTTTAGAGTTAAAGGTGATAAGAAAGGACCCAAATAAGGGGACTTGACAGTAGAACCAGTGAGGGCATCATTCCAGGTGGGAAACATAAGAACTTCCTGCCTGGGAAGTTTGCCTAAGGGCTGCTTTTAAGCTGCTTCCTCAACATTAACGCAAGATTTTAGGAAACAGGTGTCCTGCGTAAACCTCAGGGAGCAAAAAAGGTCTAATTTATGATAAATAGGGATTAGGGTACAAGAAGTCAGACTAATTTCACTTAGTGAGCTAAGACTTCGTACACTAGTTTTCATTAATCCAGCATTTTTGAGCACCTTCTATGTGCTAGGTTCTGGAGTGGGTTCTTATTAGAAATGAACTAGAGTGTCCTCAGGGAACTTGGAGCGGCTGGATGTACAGTTGTCTTTTGACCTTTGGGGATTTACCGTTCAGACTTTGAACAGTTCTTTAGCCACTATAGGTACAATCTATATCATGGTTCTCAATCTCAAATGCACCTTGGGATCACCTTGGAGCTTTTGAAACTACAAATCCCCAGGATTTCACAGTCAGAGAATCTTATTTAAGCAATCCATGGTACTGTCTGATATTTTAAAACTCCCTGGGTGGGGTTCCTTAGGGAAGTGGTGTATTCCAGGACTGGACAGAATGGAAGTGCTGAGAAGGGATGCAGTCTTTAAAGCAACAAGTATCCCAGAATGGAAAATGGACATTAGTGGGAAAACTGGCAAAATCCAAATAAAGTCTGGAGTTTAGTTAATAGTAATGTACCAATAGTGCCATGTTTTTGAGAAATACATGAGGGTTATGAAAGATATTAGCTTTAGGGAAGGCTGCTGAAGGGCATATAGGAAACTCTGTTTACTGTTTGCATTTTATTGTGTAATTCTAAAATTTAGTAATTCTAAAATTACTCTAAAAATACAAAAAATATATTAATGGTTATTAGAAGTGAATAAGGAAGGAGAGTAGGTAAAAAGGGCAAAAGGGATCAATTGTCTGTGAAGGATAGACTTAGAATTTTAGTGGTGAACTCAATGGTGTATATGCAGATGTTGATTTATAATGATGCATGCCTGAAATTTATATATGCTATAATGTAATGTTACTTCTTTACAAAATTTAAAGGAAAAAAAGTCTATTTATAAAAATAAAATGAAAAAAGAAAGTGAGGGATGGGAATATGTCAAAAGGACACAGGAGCCAATCTGAAAGAGCTCTCAGTGACCAAAGCTGGATCATTTAGGTAAAAAAATAATAAATAGCAATAGTATAAAATAAAAACAAAAAATAAAAAACAGCAAAAGGAAAAAAAAAAGTATAAAATAAATATTCATTAGTTCAAACTGACATAAATAATAATTGAATAAATAAATGGTAGAGAAGGAATTGCTTTTTCTCACAGAATTCCAATTAATAGAAAATTGCTATTAGAACATCACAGTAACAATTGTTGCAAATAATATCCATGCTAAAACTAATGATTGAATGTTTTAGGAAAAACAAACAATTGCATAGTGTCAAAGTATTTCTCCTAAGTTATTTGTTAGTTACAAATGGTAAATAGTGCTTTACTCTCTTTTTTTTTTTAAAGATTTATGTATTTATTTATTTATTTATTTATACATGCACTGGGTACAGTCAGAAGCGCGGGAGGGCGAGAGAATTCGCCAGAGCCAGAGCGGGGAGCAGAGCAGGCAGAAGGACCGAAGTACACTGCTGAGGGGAGCAGCGGGCGGCAGGAGAGGTCTGTGCGCCATGTGGGACCCTCCTCTGGTGGCCGGGGAGCAGCCGGGGATCGAACCGGTGCTGCAGAGGCTGTGGGCAGCTTGGCAACCCAGCGCTCGACCACTGTGCCACCGGGGAGGCCCAATAGTGCTTTACTCTTTTTTTTTTTTTTTTTTAATTTTTTTTTTCTTTTATAGAGGCATGTTTTATTTTATTATTATTTTTATTTGTTTGTTCGTTTGTTTCGTTTATACATGCACTGGGTACAGTCAGAAGCGCGGGAGGGTGAGAGAATTCACCAGAGCCAGAGCGGGGAGCAGAGCAGGCAGAAGGACCGAAGTACACTGCTGAGGGGAGCAGCGGGCGGCAGGAGAGGTCTGCGCACCATGTGGGACCCTCCTCTGGTGGCTGGGGAGCAGCCGGGAATCGAACCGGCGCTGCAGAGGCTGCGGGCAGCTTCGCAACCCAGCGCTCAACCGCTGCGCCACCAGGGAGGCCCCAATAGTGCTTTACTCTTGAGATACTATCTTAACTATGTGATCAAGGTTAACATGGCCAGTAATAAGACATATTAACATCATGTATTTTATGTGAGAACATGCCAAAAATGTATAACCATAATCAAATTATATGAAAACATTAGTCAAGCTCAAACTGAGGAATAATCTATAAAACAACCGACCACTACTTTGCAAAAAATGTCAAGGTTATAAAACACAAAAATATGAACAGGCTAGAAGAGCTTAATATATATGACAAGAAAATGTGGGATCCTGACTTGTTCCTGGAACAAAAAAATAAGGACATTAGGAGAAAGACTGGTGAAATCAAGTAAATATAGAAGCTTAATTAATGACATTGCACCAATATTAATATCTTAGTTTTCCTAAGCGTTCATTACTATGTATATATGGAAAGCAAAGTTAAAAAGTATATGGAAGTTCTATATACTATCTTTGCAACTTTTTAGTAAGTATGAAACTATTGCAAAATAAAATTTAGAAAAAAACACACAACAAAAAAAAGTCACCCAGTGATTCTACCGTGCAGAAAAGTTGAAAACCATGGGCATTATGGCCTCTAGACCAGTGATTCTCAAACTCTTGTGTGTATATAATTTACTTGGAGAGCTTATTAAAAAGCAGTTTCTGGTTCAATGTGGTGTAGAGTGGAGTTGGAGAGTCTGCATTTCTAATAAACTCCTGGGTAGGGCCTCCCCAGTGGCGCAGCGGTTGAGCGCTGGGTTGTGAAGCTCCCCACGGCCTCTGCGGTGCCGGTTCGATCCCCAGCTGCTCCCCGGCCACCAGAGGAGGGTCCCACATGGCGCGCAGACCTCTCCTGCTGCCCACTGCTCCCCTCAGCAGTGTACTTCGGTCTTTCTGCCTGTTCTGCTCCCTGCTCTGGCTCTGGTGAATTCTCTCACCCTCCCGCGCTTCTGACTGTACCCAGTGCATGTATAAACAAACAAACAAACAAACAAATAAATAAATAAAATGTGCCTCTCTATAAAAAATAAATAAATAAATAAAATACTATTTAAACTCCTGGGTAATGTGATGCTGCTGATCCAAAGACCATGTATGAAGAGCTTGAAGTCTTAGCTGAAGCATGAATTTGAAATTTGAGGCTGGGAGGTGGGCACCAGTTACTTGGGTAGTGAGCAATGCCAGCAACCTACTTAACAGCTGTGTTCTAGCTCTGCCTTGTTTGTTTCTTCTGGTCACATAGAAGATAAATATATTGAGTAATTTGTTATATTTGAGGTCAAAATTTTAGGGTACACTGGCAGTTTATAATGCCAATATCCCCTGAAGTGGAAGGCTCATGTGATAGGCAAACTGGTCCCCCAAAGATGTCTGCACTGTAATCCCTGGAAATGTTAATGTGTTGTCTCTAATAGAAAAGAGATTCTCAATCTGTGATTAATGTTATGCGACTTTGAGAGTGGGGGATTACCCTGGATTATCAGGGTGGGCCCAATCTAATCACATGAGTGTTTCAAAGCTGAGAACTTTTCCTGGTTCAGTGAGAGAGATGGGAGGACAGAAGATGAGGCAGGAGAAATTCAGAGGATGAAAGGAAGAGCCATTGTTGAGTCTGAAGGTGGTGAAGGCATGAGGTCCTGAGCAAGGTACGTAGGTGGCCACTAGAAGCCGGGGACGGCAATGCAACATATTCTCCCCTAGAGTCTCTAGAAAGAATGCAGTTCTGCCAGCACCTTGATTTTGTCCCATTGGGACTGAGAGTTCTGACCTCTAACTGTAAGAGATTAAATCTGGTCATTTTAAGATGATGAATTTGTGGTAATTACAACAGCAATAGAAAAGTAGAATGGAGAGAAAAGCGAAAGAGAGGGGGAGAAGGAAAGGGAGAGAGAGGCCAACATCGTGAAGGCAGCTCTATGCAAAGGATGTTGCTTAACTAGTTTTGCCCACATTGAGCACCAGAATCTTAACAGTCAGGTCATGGTCACCCAACTTAAGTCTCTACTGGAAACACCTCCAAGGAAGTTCTAGCCGGTGGACCTTGTTGAGAGGCCTGAGTGAAACTGCTACAAGGGGGAATTATACAATTCTCTACAGTAATAAAAGCATATTCACACGGAACCAAATGATTATACAGGGGCTTCCAGTTTCTCTCTCTAGTTCTGGTGAGAAGCCTCATCAGGTGTGACTGAGATTTTGCATCCTCTTCATTTGGCCAATATGCCCTTCCTGTCCATTCTTCAGCTTTTTCTGCCTTTCCCCTTGACTATATTTTATATTTGCATTTGTACTTTTACCTCGGGTAGAGTATAAACTAGTTACTTCAGAGACTTAACCTCAACACACACTACTCTGGTGGTGTGATATTTAATTATCACCACTACTCTGGTGGTGATGGTGATATTTGTTATTCATGAGTGCTGTGTGGGTAATTTTTCTTATTTTCCCTTTAATTATGTTCTTAAGACCACAACCACTTTTTTCTTACAACTGGAGGGGAGTTTTAGATCCTTTGTAGGTGGAAAGAATCATTTTTATCTTGGAGTCTGAGATGACATAGTTCCTATCTGGAGAGTCATTTCCTACTTAGTGTCCCTAAGTAGACCCCATCAAATGGGGCCATGACACTTTCTATGTAACCCCACTAAACATCCCCTGACATCAATAGTTCATGAGCATTACTATTTTGCCATCTCATACCCTATATATGTGTGTGTACTACATAAACATGGCAGAACAAAGATGAAATTTGGAATATGCTAACCAAAGAGCGTAACAACACTGGAAATGTTGCCTTAGGATTCAGAAAGGGGCAGCGGTTTTTATTTTAATTTTCTTATTTATTTAAGATTTTATTTATGTTTATGTAGAAGAACTGGGCCGTAAGCCAGATATTGAGGGTGAGAGGATTCACCAGAGAGAGAGTGGGAGGCAAAGCAGGTGGATTTACTGAAATACACTGCTAAGGGGAGTGGCAGGCGAGACAGGAGAGGTCTGCTGCGCCATATGTGGGTTAGCTCCCTGCTGGGGGATGAATTCAGGCTGTAGTGGTGTTAGTGCTGAGATTTAATGCCTAGGCCACCAGGGAGGCCCAGCAGTTTTTATTTCAATACAGAATGAGATAGAATATTTGGGGTATCCTGGAGTTAGATCTTCACAGGTAGGAAGAGAGGGTCACATGTGCAAATTATTACTATTTAAAAGGTGAGACACCTTTCTGCTTTCCTGCCAGCATGCCTCACGAAGAAAGACATAGCCAATAATTCAACCTCTGAGTGTGCTGCTTAAAGTCTTAAATGCTGTTACCTTCAGGTGTCTCACCTAACACATTTCTCCCTCATGGAGATAATTAACTGGACCTAATTATAGAATTTCATCTTTTTCATCATCCCATCATGATATTTTATATATCCTGTCTTTATATATCCTGTCATCAGATAATTAGAATTAACAGTTCTTTTTTTTTTTTAGGTGTGATAATGTTTTAGTCGTACTTTTTTATTGAAATTTTACTGTTCTTTTTCACAGCAAAAGATTTTAATTTTGATGATGTCAATTATAAATATTTTCCCCTATGGATCTTGCTTTTGTTGTTAAGTGTAAGAACTCTCTGGCTAGCCCTGAAGATTTTCTATTTTTTTCCTAAAAGTTTTAGAGTTTTACATTTTATGTTAATTCTTTGATCCACTTACAGTTTTTGGTTTTTTTTTTTTGCCAGCAGATGTCCAATTGTTCTAAAGTTATCTGTTAAAAAGACTTTCCTTGCTCCATTAAAATGCTTTCTGTACATTTGCAAATAATCTGTTGCGCATATTTGTGTGGGTTTATTTTTGGGGTCCCTATCCTATTCAGTTGATCTATGTGTTTCTTCCTTTGCCAATATCACACAATCTTAATTATCCTAAATCTTAAGATTGAGAAATTCCTACCATTTTACTCTTTTTCAAAATTGTTTTAATTCTGATTCCTTTCTTATATAAATTTTAGAAAAAAACTTGTCTATATCCACAAAAAATCCTTACTGGATCTTTGATACGAATTGTGTTAAATTTGTATATAAGTTTGGGACAATAACCATTTAGATATGTTGAATCTATGAACACAGTCTTCCTATCTATGAACACAGTATGTCTCTTCATTTATATAGATCTTCTTTGATATCTTTCTCCAGAATGTGGTACTTTCCCTATGCAAGTCCTAGATATGTTTTGTTAGATTTACAATAAGTATTTTGTTTTTTGTTTCTGTGTGATTGTAACTGGTATTTTTGATTTTAGCATGTAACTGCTCATTGTTAACATGTTGAAATGAAATTAATTTTTGTGTTTTTCTTGTAGCCTGTGAAGTTGTTGAATTCCCATTAGTTTAGGAACTTTTAAAATGTTGTGTTGCCTGCAAACAGGAGGGATTTTATTACTTTCTTTCCAATCTGAATGTCTTTTACAGCTTTAGTTTGCCATATTGAGGTGCTAGAACTTCTAATGCTATGTTGAATAAAAGTGGTGAGAGCAGACAATCTTGCCTTGTTCCTTATTTTACGGAAAAACATTCAGTTTTTACTATTAAATAAGATACTAGCTATAGATTTTTTGTAGGTTATTTTTATCAGGTTCAGTAACTCCCTACTGTTTTTTTTTTTAAAGATTTACTTATACATACAAGAACTGGGGTACAGGTCAGAGTTGGAGAGTTGGGGGGGGGTGAGAGGATTCACCAGAGACAGAGTGGGGAGCAGAACAGGTGGATTGACTGAAATACACTGCTGAGGGGAGCAGCGGGTGAGCCAGGAGAGGTCTGTTGCGCCAAGAGATTATCTCCCTGGCAGGGGATTGAACCCGTGCTGCAGAGGCTGTGGACAGCTTCATAAGTTGCGTCCTAACCCCTTGCACCACCAGGGAGGCCCTCCCTGCTGTTCTTAACCTGAAGAGTTTTTTTTTAAAAACTTCATTAATGGGTGTCTGGTTTTGTAAATGCTTTTTCTGTGCCAATTGATATGATCATATGATTTTTCTTCTTTAGCTTGTTGATATGGAGGTTTACATTAATTGATTTTTTTTAATCCACTTGACTGTGGTATGTAATCCTTTTTATGCATGATTGAATTTAGATTACTAATATTGTGTTGAACATTTTACATTTAGTTGCATGAAATACATTGTTCTGTAGTTTTCTGGTTTTTAAAAATATTTACTACCTTTTCCTAATTTTGATATCAGGATAATGCTGGCCTCATAAAATAAAATTGAAAGCGTTTTTATTCTCTTCCATTGTTTGGAAGAGAGTGTAAAATTGGTGATACATTTTCTTCAAATATTTAGTAGCCTTCTGTAATGAAACCATTTTATTTTTAAGAAATTTCTATTTTGAAAGCTTTTAAATGATAACATATATATTTATATTTACACAGCCTTACATTCTCCACATACTTGAGTAGAGAAATATTTTGTAGACTTTACCAAAGGAAGGATGTCAAAGACATCCTCTAATGTCAGCCCTCTGCAGCTGCCCCTTTCCTTTTCATCCCATGGCTGATTGCAAGATTAGGGGTGGGGAGGACAGGAAGCCCCTCTTGTGGGTACCCCAGGTGTTTCCTCATAGGGCAGACTATGGGAAGCTGGAGGGTAGGATGGAGGTACATCACTAGGGTCCTACACTAAAGAAGAAGCAGGGGAACCAGGCGCGGTGTCCCCAACAGCCTCACCCCCTCATGGTTGATCCCCTCCAGAGCATGATAACAAACAGCAGGTGCCAATATAGAGACAGGCACAGAGATGAAAAGTCTCAGGGCAAGGGTTTCAGTCCCCCCACACTGTGTGTTGATGTTATCACTGCTACTGTAACAGCAAGAGGAGGCAGGTGTTGCAAATTAAAGGAGGAACATGTGAAAGTGGGGAGAGAAGGGCCATAGTAGAGGGTCCAGAATACAACCCCGGGTACATGCAAGGATGAGCTTCTGGGCTGCTCAAAATCCTTATGAGTGCAGTTTCAGCTTCACCAGCCATTTTCACCCTGTGTAGATTCACTATGTATAGATACACACACACCACACATACCTATATGAGCGATGCCAATGCCCCAGGCTGGTTCAAGGGCCTGCAGTCTGCCTGGGGTGGAGTCTCCGAGCTGGCTTGGTGCCCCCTGGGTTGACTGCACAGCAGACTGAAACTTGCACTTCTCAGATGGTGGCGAATGCCTCATTTGGCCTTGTGGGGGGATGTGAAGGAACATGCTGTGGTACTTGAAGATGGCAGTAGCAAAAGAGGGGTGTGATGAAAGTTGGCAGGTGCCTACATGGGTTTGCCATGTAGGGGTGGGAGGCTCAGGTTTATATAACTTGCTTAAGGTCATATATTTTGTAAGCGGCAGAGTCAGGCTTGCATCTAGGTTTTTCTGCTATAAGAGTTGTAAACAAGGGCCTCCCTGGTGGTGCAGGTGGTTGAGCACCACACTATGAAGATGTCTGCAGCCTCTGCAGCACGGGTTCTATCCTGGCTGGCTTGGGTGCAACCCACATGGCGCAGCAGACCTCTCCTATCTTGCCCGCTGCTCCCCTCAGCAGTGTATTTCGTCAGTCTGCTTGTTCTGCTTCCCACTCTGTCTCTGGTGGATCCTCTCACTCTCCTGCACATCTGGACTATACCCCAGTTCTTGTATAAATAAAAAAATCTTTTTTAGAAAAAACAGTTGTAAACAAGGTGCCTCAGTTATCTCATTTGAGCAACAGAGAAACTAAAGGTCCTTACCTCCCAGCATGGTCCTGAGGATCAAATGAGATAATCATGTAACAATCTAGTACATGGCTTAGACAGGATATGATAAAAAATAACATTAACTGCTATTTTGTATAACATTCATATGCCATTTTATCACCAAAAACATAGTTATAATGATGATAGAAAAAATTTAGGATTAACGCAAATAGGATAAAATTATAAAGTTGTTTCTGATTCAAAATGTGAAGTCTTTTATTGTAAAAGAATGTGTAGCTGTGGGATTCCCCATTATGAACCCACTCATCAGCCTGTCTATCTGCCTTGATCCCAGATGGAGTGCCTGTTCTGCCTGCCCCTCAGAACCTCTCTGTACAATCAACCAACATGAAGCATCTCTTCAGGTGGAGCCCAGTGATTGTGCCTGGAGAAATAATACACTATTCTGTTGAGTACCAGGGGTGAGTTTTTTAGTTTTTTTTTTTTGTGTGTTGTTGTTAGTTTTCCTCCCTTTAACAGTAGTTGATTCCTGGAGGCACAGTCATCCTCTAGAACTCAGGGAGGCTTTGAGATCCCAGGGATAGATGACTTCCAGAGATTCGCTCCTTTGTCTGCATGGGTATTAGGAGAATTGAAGCAGCAAGGGAATTGTCTTGTGGATGTGACAGTGACCTCTCCAGGAACACACATGTCTATATATACCTTTTGGTGGATCTTTTCAATAGTGCATCGACTGTCCTGTGCTGAAGGAAATCTTAAGAAATGAATTTGACTCTGACTTGAGGTGACAAATTATTGGAGACTCAGAGCCCTTGGAGGTGGAGTTAGACCAGGCCTCAGTTTTTCTGACTATGAGCTTGCCTTCTGGACACAAAACAAATTGTGACCTTAAAGGTCAGCTGGCTCTGGGGCCATGCCAGCTCTGTTCTCCAGGTGTCCAGGCCCTGTTGGGGAGTGATAGGAACACAGAAGTTCTGCAAGGTATTTCATTAACAAAGGGTACAGCTGAGCAGTCACATGAATAGACATCCTTCTAGAGCTTGGGGCATAGTCTGCAAAGTTACTGGATCTTAAAAGCTTATTTAGAGGGGGAGACAGACAGTGAAAAGTTAAAGAAATGAATATGCTAGGTCTGGACTGTCTAGAGTAGGAACCAGCTATTTAAATTGAAATGAATTAAAGATAAATTAAATTGTTCCCCAATTACACTCATCACATCTCAAGGTTTTAATAGTCTCATGTATCTACTGGCTACCTTATTAAACAACACCCATATAAAATATTTTCATTATTACAGAAAGTTCTGGGCACCACCACTCTAGGCAATTTCAGATGGTAATCACTGACAGGAAGAAGTTAAAAAGCTGAGGCAGTATAGAGTTGACAGTGGCCTGTCTGAGGGCATTTAATATTTAAGCCCATATTTGAAGGGCACGAGGAGCCAGCCACAGGAAGAGCAGGGCAGAAAATGTTAGATGGAGTGAACAACTAGTAAAAAAAGTCCTAAGGTAAAAGAGCTCAGCATGATGAAGCAATGATAAAGAGGCCAGTTCAGAGAACGTGGTGTTTAGGGGCAGAGGGAGAGAGCAGACCAGAGACTCTTGTTGGCCATGGCAAAGAGTTTGGATTCCATTCTAAATGCTTTGGAAAGCCATTAAGAGAGAAATGTCATGATCTGCTAAGTGATGAATGCTTTGAAGGAAAGCAGAAATAGAAGCTGGAAGATCCATCAGATGCTCACAGGAAGATAAGGATGACAGTGGCTATGACTGGGGTGGTGATTATGGAGATGGAGGGACCAGATTCTTACTTTGTGGATCCATAAAAAGTAGAAGAATAAGGCAGCTATCTGCAACTATGCTTGGGCCTGCATGGAAGGGACTGGTGTGACATTGGGCCCTCCTCTCCTTGAGCAGAGAGTATGAGAGCTTGTACACAAGTCACATCTGGATCCCCAGCAGCTGGTGCTCACCCACTGAAGGTCCTGAATGCGACATCACTGATGACATCACTGCCACTGTGCCCTACAACCTCCGTGTCAGTGCCTCCCTGGGCTCACAGACCTCAGCCTGGAGCACCCTGAACCAACCCTTTAATCGAAACTCAAGTAAGGCACTTCTCTTACTCTCCCATTCCTGTGAACCTCACCTTTAGGGAGCATGCTTATTGAGATTTTCAGGATTCTTTTTAGCATCAAATTAGTCTTGCAAAGCAACAGTGCTGTGAACCCTAACTGGTTCATTTAAAAACTTGCCAACTGCTTCCCATCTGCTGTCTTTCTCATTTTGAGAGGGACCTTGAAAGCCATTCCTGACTGTCTCTGTCAGTTTCTGCAGGTGGTGGGATACTGATTTTAGGAACCTGGAAGGAAAGCTGCTCTGGAAGTGGGGCTATGGCTGCTTCTTTCTACCTTGATATTGCCTAAATAAACCTTATACTTCTTCCCATCTGGTACTTCATTAATGCCATATTTGTTGCCTCTGTGAGCAGCTTCTTTGTGTAATAAGATTTATAGTAGAGCCACCAGACATAGACATTGGGAAATAAATAACCTTTCTCTAGCAATTGTACCTGGAAAATGATTGAGAAAGGAGTACTGGAAGAATCCAGCTATGTAGCCAAATATGGCAGAATGGAAGCAATGGCCAATACATGTTTGGGGGACATTGGGAGCAGGGACTGGATAGCCAGTTGGTCACATGGTGATGAGCTTTGATATGAAGCTTGATGAAACCAGCAGAGGGGAGTTATGGAAAAAGAGTGGTTCTAGCCAGGTCTGGCTTCTGCTTGAAAAGTTAATGGGAGGAGGACAAATCGGCAGGGCAGGGGAAGAATGCGGACGGAGTTCTAACGCTCTAGCTGAGCCAACGTAGGTCCTGATCCCAGGAGTTGGGGAGAGATGAGGAGGAGACAGATTCAAGAGACATGACTAGTCAAAAAGGACAGAGCCCAGGGACACTTTACTGGGTGAAAATGGAGTGGGAAGAAGCAGTGACAGTGTCCAACTTTTAGTTGGTGAGAATGTTATCCAAGAGAACCCAGGAGGGGCAACTAATCTTGGGGAGAATTCTATGACATATCATGTCACAGATGTCTGATGACAGCTGGGACTCAGACTGATCGGGACCAGACACACAGCACAAAGATAACAGCTAAAGGCTTGGGAGCAGATGAGACTGTCCAGGGACAAGATAAGAAGCCAGGGAAGGATCCTCGAAAACCTTGAGCACTCAGTGGTGGCTGGGCAGGTTGAGGGTCATGGAAAGGAGAATAGAAGAACTGTTGATAGGCCCAAGAGAGGGCTGTGGCTGGGTCCTGAGAAAGGGGCTTCATGGAACGGTAGGGATGGCAGTGAGGCAGCCAGAGTGAAGGACTCGGGGGAGGTGAGAAGGAGCAAGGCAGCTCCTCCTGAGACAGGTGTGGGTGGTAATATGACCAGTTGGGAGCTGCAGAAAAGGCATGGAAAAGGCCGTTAGTGACCTCTGTTTTCTTGATGTGGCAGAAGATCCTCAGCTGTGAATGAGGCCAGAGGAAAGCTTGGAGCAGTGATGGGATGAGCCAAAGTTTACTGAGGAGAGTATGAGATTGGGTAGAGATCAGGAAGGTTTAGAGGGGGGAGGTTTAACTAAGTAGGGTGGGGCAAAAGATGGGTAGAGATAGGTTTCAAGAGGCCATTAGCTCTCTAGAATCAGACAGATGTTCAAATCCCTGCTCAGCCACTTCATAAAGGGCCACACTTCGCCTCATTGGATAGTTGTGCTATATGAGATGAAATGTGTAAATGCTCAGTGCAGGGCTGTCTGATCACAGCACTCAACTACTGCTAAGAATTGCTATTACTATTATTATATTATAATTGGCCAAGCTATGCCCAAAATTGAGAGCCAGGAGCAGTGGAGGGAAGGGGTTGGGCCAGGAAAGGGACCTGTAGGGTAAGGAAAAATGTCAGGCTTTTCTGCCCTCCTGCCATCAGGATAGATGATGGATCCTTGTGGTCCTGAATGCATGCCTGGTGGTGGGCACCTGGAGTAGAGTGTGGGCATAGGTAGATGGGATTCACCTGGGCTAAGACTGAGCTTTTAAGGGCGGTGTCACGGGGACGCCAGCAGAAGCCGAGAAGAAGCCAAGAACGAATGGAAGCTGAGAGGAGACCCCCAGAGAATGCCTGAGAGCCCAGATAGAGTGAGGATTTGCTGGGGGCTGGGAGGCCTGCCAGCCTCCTGGCCCCCCAGTACCCCTGCCTGCCATATGCCTGGTAAATCTAAATAAAAGCCTGCAAAAAGCCACTGAGGGCTCTGACTCCTCCTTTAACTGGTCTGCTGGAGCATAGAAAACCTGCACTATGTCCATTCCTGCCCCTACAGGACTGTTGGAATGGGATACCAATAGGAATTTTAGAGCAGACTGTGGGCTTCTCTGCCCAGGCCTCTTTTCCAGGGCATTGGGAGGACACAGTAGAAGCAGTGGGATTCCAGTGCCAGGCTGAAGGATGATGTGCGGCTCTACCTCTGCCGGTAGAGCTCAGGCAGCACCCAGCACCACCTGCCCTGGAGCATGGTGCTCCAGCCAAGACCATTGCTTGCTGGCACTATTGCTGGGAAGAAAGGCCAGAGTCAGAGGGAGATAAGGAAATGCCTACAAAACTCTGTGGGCAGCAGTGTGTAGTAACAACTTGTTTTTGAGAAGGCCAATATAAACAGAAAAAGGTCTTGCTGTAGGAGATGCTGAGGAACAGCCGACTCTGCACCTTCACCCAAGAGGGCAGAAGATGCGTCCTGTGTGAACTTGTGCAGGAGGAGTTAGCTTCAGAACTTGGATGGACTCATAACTCCTAAGGGCGTTACATTTATTCTTTTGCCTTTGAAAAAGGCCATGCTAATTTTCCCCCACAGATGTGAAAAATCTTGTTTTAAGTTTCACCTGCAAAGTCTCACCTATTCTTAAAGGGAAGTCTTGTTGAGAGCAGAGATTCTTAACCTCATTGTCATGGTTGAGTCATAGAGGAGTTTTAGAAACACTTATGACTGAGGCCCATCCCCAGAGAGTCTGACTTAAATGATCTGTGTGTATGTTGTTCATTGGATGTTTAAAATCTCCTACCCAGTTGTTCTCATAATCAGCAGGGTGGAAATCTACTAGTACAGAGGCTAAACACCCCACACACCTAAGTCTAGAAGTGTGGAGAGAAATGGTCTCAAATTTTTTCATTTACTGTGTGAATCTTAGAAAATTACTCAGCCTCTCTGATGCTTAGTTCCATCATCTGTTCAGTCGGGATACTATTTCCCTTCTAAAACATGCTGGATGGATCAAATGAAATTAAATATGCAGAGTGTATAGGACAGAGGTTCCTGCCTTCACACTGTCAAAAAATTTTCCTCTGAGCTGAAATAACAGTCTTTTCCTCTATTTCCAATGATGGAGAGCAGAGGATCCAATTTTAGTTATATTTGACTTAAAACTGGAGAAGTGAAAGCTCTCTTTTCCTTCTGGAGGTGTTTCAGAGGTAGGGATGCTGCTTTCTAGTGGGCCTGTATTGCCCCATGAAGTCTCTGAACTGGGTATATTTTCCATATTTGGTTCTTGATTCCCCAAGCCCTTGTGTCCCTTATCCAGGCAACTCTTCAAATACCAGGAACTTGACTCCCTGAAAACACTCTCCAGGAACTATCTTTCTTCTGTGTATCCATGGATCCCAAAGCAGGGGGATCTGACTTAGAACACACCACACTCTACTTGCCAAGCTAAGGCCAATGATTGGTTGGCCTTTCTCGTCCTGCATTATCTGAATCTGAGAGGCAAGTTTGACTCCATCTTCAGTAGCCAGGGCCGAGAGTTGACCAGTGTGGGCCCTTTGGTTCTTAGTGTGCTCTTGGGAAAGTATTCCTGGGGCTGCTGGTCTTTCTGTTTGGGATCTAGCAATGTGAAAGGTGGTATTTATGCTTATGCTGTAATTTTTACAGATGTTTCTAATAATTTGTAAAACCCTCTGACTTTCCAATGTGAGATGAAGAGTCCTTGGGCATAGACTAGAATGGCCAGCCCATAGGCTGCTGATGGGCTGATGTTTGAAAGTCATCAGCGCCAGTACAGATCTCTGATCTAGGTTAGCCACAGGATACACATGCCTCTGCCAGGGATGTTTGTTTGAACGTGCAGATTGGCCCCGCTGTGTTCAGCAGAGATCGGACCTCATGTAGGTGTTTGGCAGGGCTTAAGATATAGCATCTGCTCACTTAGATGAGCCAAGGTGCAGAGCAGTTTCTGCCAAGATGAATAAAACGAGGAACATAGGTTATAAAATTTTAAAACAGAGATACTGAGTACTTAGTCACCTTTCTTGAGTGTGTATATCTCCTCAAAGAGGAAGAGAGGACTTTATTATAGTCAAGAAGAGGAGTCAAAAGGGAATTGTAGTAAGTCTGTCTCCCCCCATCCCCTCATTTGCTATCACTCAAAAACATTTACAGAGTGCCTGCTGAGCACAGAAGAGTCCTGGTGTACGTGCTCAGCATACTATGAATTTATGATCAGGCCCCTCCCTTCTCCACGAGCCTGAATTGCTTCTACCTGGGACTGGGTTATTGTCTCTCAGGACAGAAATCAGTCCAGTCTGGGACTGGTTTTGATTCTCCTCTTGTCTTGCCAACAGCCATCCTCACCCCACCTGGGATGAAGGTCATGAAAGATGGCTTCCACCTGGTCATTGAACTGGAGAACCTGGGGCCCCAATTTGAGTTCCTTGTGGCCTACTGGAGGAGAGAACCTGGTGCCAAGGTGAGATTTCTGGGCTTGACCTTTAAATCTGGCTTTGGATATGGAGGCACACACCTCTGAGACCTGGGTGAGGGGAGTCGGCCCTTGCTGTGCTTGCTGTCTGTGGTAGCTTGAGGGTGAGCAGGCTTGGGTGAGGGCGGGAAGAAGAGATGAAGTAGGCTGACAATCCCAGCAGCTTCTTCAAAGAACTATGTTGGTGCCACCCAGGCATGGGCAGGCAGCCTTCTCAGGCCAAATTTGCTGAAGTAAGGGGGCTGCCTCCCTGTCCTAAATTCTAATACAGTTGGTTACACAAAGCCTCTCAAATGGGGCACTGTCCCTCCCTGTGCTTCAGGCTGGTATGTTGGGAGGTCAACCCTCCCAGAGGAAGTAGCCAAACAAGCAGCAGTAGCAGCAGTAGAAAGGGGGCAGCCTGAGCAGGAACCAGGGGACAGTCAGACCTACGAAGGCCTAACCATGCTGTCGGATGATAAGACCTGCTCCAGGCAGCACAACAAAAAATAGTCTATATCAGAAGAGTTGATAGGGCACAGGAATCCATGAACAGAGCAGGTCCAGGGAAAGCTTGCAGCACAGACTCACAGATACTATCCTGCGAGTCCTTGCCTCCCTCCACTGGGTCTTTCTATTGCACTCTTTCTGTGGTTCTCTCCCCAGCACACTCTAGTTCCCCAAACCCAATCACTCTTTCCTGCACATGCCTAGGGCCATGTCTCTACAGCCCCTAAATGCTCAGGCCTGATTTCCCTTCATTGTGTCTCTCCCCTTGTCCCTGCCTCTAGCTCCAAGTAGTCAGTTTCCACAGATAAATTCCTAGGGGACGAAATCTGAATGGTCCTGCTTATCTTGATCAAGCATAGCAATCTCAGGTTGCTGGCTGGCCTCTGAATGAAACTTCTAAGCCAGGGTAACTTTGACTTTATAGCAGGGTCTGCTGGGCAGGGCCCATGCTCTACCACCTGCTCAACAGGACTGCAGGTTGGGTAACTTCCCCCGAAGGGTTATGCAGCTAGGCAGGGCCAGCAATTACAATGGTTTCTAGTACTTACTCCTGTTGGGTCAGGGCCCAGTGGTAGGATTTGACATTGCCAAACAGGCAGATGGAGTGGCATGGTGGACAGGGCCCAGGCAGGAGGGAGCATGCATCTCCCTCAGATTCTTTGGCATGGAGCCTACTCTCCACCCTTGGTAACTAGCAGGGCCAGTGTAGAAAGAGGAGCATGTACCTGAGTCATCTGGGCTTGGCCCACACAAATCTCCACAGGTTTAGACATGGAGTGCAGGCCGCAGGTGCTGTGAAGTGGATGGTGTACAGATGGATGGACAGATGGGTGGATGGATGGTGCACAAAGAGACACTGCCCACTCCATTTCTCCTGCACCCTGATCCCCCCTCACAACAGTGGCTATGCTGTGCCTCGGGCCCAGTCAGATATATGACACTCAGATCCCTGTCCAAGTTCTATCCTATCAGGAAGTTCTTCCCTAGCTACTCCATTCAGTGCCTCCTATCACTCTCTACCTCTGTGCCCTGCTTCCTTTTTTTATTCACAGATCTTATCACTACCTGACATGTATTATATATTGTCTGACACCCTCCTCCCTGCTTTACCTTTCGTAAGTCCCATGACAGCAGAGATTTTTTTTGGTTTAAAGTTATGTCCCAGTGTCTTAATAGTGCATGGCACATAGTAGGTGCTTAATAAATAAATATGAGTGAATGAATGAGAGGGAACATTCTGCATGCATCCTGTAAAGGAAATATCTGCAGCTTTCCTTCCTGATTCTTTTTGCCCTTTCCTGTCCTGCTTCCCTCACGGTGTAACTGGTTTCTGGTTTCCTAAAGGAACTTATCAAAATGGTGAGGAGCGGGGGCACACCAGTGCATCTGGAAACCATGAAGCCAGGGGCTGCATACTGTGTGAAAGCCCAGACTTTTGTGAGGGCCATTGGGAGGCACAGCACCTTCAGCCAGGCAGAATGTGTCAAGGTGCAAGGTAAGAAGGGCCTGCCTGTTCCTTGAAACTCTGCACAGGTGAGGGCCCTCTCTAGTGGACGCTTGGCTGCCTACTGAGTTCCTTTGGCTCTGAGTCTCCCCTTGACTGCTTTCACCCAATGCTGGGTAGGTTCCTGTGGTGAAAGTATGCATTGCTTTAATTCCTCTAGAGACAAAAAGCCACTTGGGCTGGGCAGGATTCCCTTGAGCTGTCTGGAACACTTTTCCACTGAAACCTCCCTAGGCCCAAGACTGAATATCTCAGGCTGGCTTACCAAATGGTAACTGCCTGCAAGTCAGAGGGGGGATTATAGGAAAGGCACCAGGGGCAAGAGCATCAGACCTGGGAGGAGGCATCCCAAGGTACATCAGAGCTGCTTTCAGCTGGAAGAGAACTTACAGATGGGCATTTATTTTTATTCCTAATATTTTGCTGTTAGAGTTCATGCTTTAATTATTGGGTTGTTGGAAAAGTCATGATGCATTTTTGCTTGACAAACATAGAAAAAAAGACATCATGACTTCCAACAACCCAATAATTACCTTGTCCATAGATAATTTTGCTAGTATAATTGAAGAATAAATTTCTAGAAGTAGAGTAGCTTGGTGAAAGGCACATACATGTGAATTTTGACCACCATTCCCAAACTGCCCTCCAGAGGAGTGTTATTCTTCCATGATTGCCCCTGTGCAGACCAAGCTGGTAGTTGTTTTGCCCACACACAATGTACCTGTTTTTTTTTTTTTTTTTTTTTTTTTAGTGCTTTAAAGATTTATTTATTTATGCATACAAGAACTGGGGTACAGGCCAGAGGTGTGAGGGACAGTGAGAGGATTTACCAGAGACAGAGTGGGGAACAGAAGAGGCAGATTGACTGAAATACACTGCTGAGGGGAGCAGCAGGCGAGTCAGGAGAGGTCTGCTGCACCATGTGGGTAGCTCCCTGGCTGGGATCCAACTCATGCTGCAGTGGCTGTGGATAGCTTCATAGGTTGTGTCTTAACCCCTTGAGACACTAGGGAGGCCTGGTACCTGTTTTTTTACAAATCCATCTGTAACATTTTCTGTGTAGACTTTCTAATTACCATTTAATACTTTTAAAAACAAACTTATTATATTTTCTGTAAGTCAGGCTTTTTAAAAATTTCAACAATACAAAAGTATTTTAAGTAAGAGGTACAGGTTCTCTCTTCTCCCCCACACCACTCAGGAGGCTTCCTTTGGCAAGTTTGGCATTTAATCTTCCTGTCACCATGTGAATCTAATACTCACAAGTACACTTGGACTGTGCTCACTCTTCTGTATCTTGCTTGTATACACTTAGTAGTATATTGTGAACATGTTTATATGCCAATACATATATATCTAAAAGAAGATACATTTTATGCCAATACGTGGATGTACAAAAATATACAAAACCATCCGCTTAATGGGTGTATTTTAATTATTAATGGGTGTATTTTGTGCTTTCCATTGCCATTATAGATCTGTATGAATGCTGTAATGAACAAGCTCATATATCTTTAATTCTCATTTTAAAAATTTTTTATTATTTTTAATTTTTGCATTGAAGAACTGGGGTGCAGGCTAGAGGTATGGGGGTGGTAGAGGATTCACCAGAGTCAGAGTGGGGAGCAGAACAGGTGGATTTTACTGAAATACACTGCTGAGGGGAGCAGCGGGCGAGACAGGAGAGGCCTGCTGCGCCATATGTGGATCACCTCCCTGGCCAGGATCAAACTCAGGCCGTAGTGGTAATAGTGCTGAGACAACCCCTGTGCCACCAGAGAGGCCCTTAATTCTCATTTTAATTACTGAATTCCTAAACTGCATGCTGATGTCCCATAACATAGTAAATCATCCCTTACTTGGGGGTATTTAGCTAATTTCCCTTTGCTTTTGGAGATGATGTTCACTGATTTACTGATTAGAAGTGCTGATTGAGGGTCAACTATGTGCTAAGTGCTGGCCTAGTCACTGCCATATGGCAGGGAAGTCCCTGCCCTTGTGGAGCTTAAACTCTAGTTGGGGAGACAGACTACAAAGAAGTAAGCAAATGAAATAGTCTCACTTTGTGATACAAATTATGAAGAAAATGTGCTGAATATGCTATGAGGTGTGAGAGGTGGCGATATGGCACTTCAGGCAAAGGCGACAACCAGTTAAGAGGCTGTTGCTCTGGTTCACATGTTGCTATGAGCTGATTTATACCTGCAATTGTCTCCTTCTTTGGAACTATTGTTTTGGAATCCATTCACAGGAGTGGATGAAAGGGTATGAACGTTTGTGTATCTCCTGATGTGTCTTGCCAAAATATTTTTCAAAAGCACTGAAACAGTGTAGAGTGCGCCCAGGCACATATGTCAGTCCTCCTGCTTCTCTGCAGCCTCCGTGACTGTTCCACCACCCTCCCTAGTGGGGGTGAGCAGCCCGATCCAGAGGGGCTCAATGAGTTGTTTAAGGTTATGTGGAACAGAGAGTTGTGAGACAGTAACACTTTTCCCCTTTGGCACCTCCAGATGCTAGGAGTTGGCACTTTCTGATACAATTACTTAACAGAATGATTGTGGGCTGTACTACCAGCCCTAACTGTGTGACCTGGGGTAAGTCACCTAACCACGGTAGAGGCATGATATATTATTATTATAGGTGTAACGTGACTGTTGTCTGAACTCAGTATTTTCCTCCATAATAGAGTCAATGCCAAGAGCAAATTGTGAAACACACTTTGTTTTCAGTTACCGCCCAGATCCCTTCTGTGCTGTCAGTGCCTACCCCTCATCCTGCACTGGGCCTGGCTCTCTGCCTTCCTCCTGGCAGCTGGGCCAACTTACGTGCTAACACAGCAAGTGGCTTAACAGATGATGCCCCTCCCTTCCCCTTGCCTAGAAAAAGATTTTAATCTTCCCTGGGGCTTTCTGGAAATCATGCCTTAGTCTGGATTCTAGAAAAATGGTTTTAGTGGTGGTACTTTTAGTCTCTAGGACATATATCCCATTTTAGGATTTTGGTATCTGCTGCCTTGGCCGATGTGCAGAGCCATCCCCAGGCCCAGGATGGGAGCTTGCACCTGCACCTTGGTCTCCTGAGCCTGTTCTTATCTTTTCATTTCAGGAGAAGCCCTCCCTCTGGTGCTGGCCTTGTTTGCCTTTGTTGGCTTCATGCTAATCCTTGTGGTCGTGCCGCTCACCATGTGGAGAATGGGCCGGCTACTCCGGCACTCGTGTTGTCCTGTGGTGGTGCTCCCCGAAACCCTGGTAAGAATGATCTCTTCTCCTGTCAGCCTGACACCAACCAGGTGGTTGGCATTCAGCCCTTAGCTGGGTAGAGGCATACATTTTGTGGGTTTACAAATATTTGCACAAAAAAGGGAGAGGAGCAGCTATGAGTTCATTTCTAACCAGAGAGGGTGAAAGAGACCTCCCTTTTCCAGTTGTGGGGACCTTCTTCAGACTCCCACCAGGCCACTGCTGCTGCCCCCAGGGGTCTGGAATGGCTAAGAGAGCAGTTGTGTTACAGTCCAGATATTTGCATTTTAGGAGTCATACACAGTCTTATCCCCTGGACAGACCCATGGAGCATTCTGGCTCCTTTTCATAATAATAACAGTGGCAACCAGCATGTTCTGATAGTGGCTATGTTCTGAAAGCATGTTCACCACATGTCAAGAGCCCCATTGGTGTTCAGGGTGAAGCACATATGTGTGAATGTGGGAGGCCTGGACTGTGCTTTCCTTTTGGTGGGGAACAGGCACTTCTCATGCCCTGAGATTCTTATCTTATTCCTGAGGACACTGGCATCTCTCCCATGGGGATCAGTGCTTTGTGCCCCAGCCTGGAGGGGAAAAGCAAAAGCAGGACTCCAAAGCTCCCACCATGTTCCATCTGGACACCTCCTGTGCCCCAGCCCCACAGACCTCAACGCTCAAAGCAATGAAAAACAGTAGCAGAAGCAGTAGCAGCAACAAAGACAAATAAGAGTAAACTCTCCCCCCACAGTTCTGAGAGGGGCGTTAGCAGGCAGCTCCTCAGAAGCAATTAGTCAGGGGAACTGCCTACAATTTATACATTCTGCAAGTTCCTGACCAGCTTGGAGTTTCTGGGGAAGGAGTTACTCTTGTGACATCTGCATGGCCCTGAGAACGTGGGAGGAATATCCTCCCTGTAACCCAGACTCAGGACACCCTTCCACCCTGTTATCCTGTTGGGTCCTGTCTTTCCCAGTACTTTCAGGTAGTCAAAACTTTAGCTGACATGATTATAGAGCTAAGCACCAGGTGTTGTTCTAAGATTTACTTTTATCGATTTACTTCATCTCGCTCTTTTCATAACACTTACCGATATACTTCTCATTATTCTGGATGACTAACTGGCTTACTGCTAAACAGAAAGTCATTGTGGTGAGGCAGAGAGACAGGGCAGGCCTTCATTCCCCTTCAGCAAAAATTCCAAGGCACTCAAAGTTCCCAGAGGCATAAAGACTATGTATTCTGCAGTTGTTGGGGGTAGTGTTTTATAAATATTGATTAGGTCAATAAGTTTGAGAGTATTTCCTTCCTACCTCAGGTTCAGGACACCAGGACCCAGTACCTTATTAGTGAGCAATCGAATAAAGGGCCATGGAAAGAACCACAAAGGGAACAGTTCCTTATAGAATTTTAGTTGTGCAAGGAGACTGTCAAATGATTAGAATTCCTAGGAGTCCTACAGTGTTATTAGTTGTAACCTAAAATAGCTTTTGGAGAAAAAAAAAACCCACTCAACTCTCACCATCGATAGGAATTTCTAGAACTGTATACTTCCACCCAAGGTAGGTATGTACCACGGCTCTTGAATACTTTTTGCTTCTCTGTTCACATCTACCATCCTTCCAGCATGCATTCCTTTCCATTAGACTTTTAATTTTTATTCAGGTTATCCTATATTTTCAAAGTGGATGAGTTTTCTGAGTATATGCATTTTCTACAGTGCTGTGGGAGAAATAGAGCACTAGTGCCCATTAATTCCCCCAAATATGCTAGAACTCTTCATCATCACCACTATCTCGCCTTCTCTCAACCTTGACAGCATTCTACATTTATATTAGTTATAGATAATCCTCCAAAATGATTTTGAAAAAGCAAAAATCCATTACAAAAGCAACTTTTGGGCAAAAAACCATGTATCTTTCCAATTAAGTCATGGAAAATTACCAACTGGAAATCCCTGAGAACTACTCAAAAAGCAATATTGAGTTTGTAAGTATTTAATTTATTGGTTTGAATTAGACATTTCATGCCTACATCTGTGGCTCTAGTTGGTGATGGTTGCACTCTACAACATACCGTTATGAATGTTTTTGCATTCAAATTTATATCTCCAATGACACTCGAAAGTGAAAATATGTATAGACGGGAACTTATGTTAAGACTGTTCTGAGTATAATCCCTGTTTTAAAATAAAGTTTCTTTTCCTGTCCTTTACCCATAATTGATTGCTTCATAGGGATGGAGGCTTTGGTGCTACAGGGTCTCCCTCTCCCTTTTGTGACTCATTTTATTCTTTCTCTTCTTGCTGTCACATTCCATTGTAAGTAATATGGGAAATAAGTTCAATGATGGTTTCAAATTAGTTATTGTTCAATGGACTGTCCCAAGAAGGTGCAGTGCATTGAATGCAATTCAGTAGGGAGATTTGTTGGAGACCATGGCAAACCTGTTCCAAGTAAAGAAGGCAATCACTTGTCAGTTCTAGCAGCTGTTTGCCATGAGGGAATATGAGCTAGTGCTACTGGATTTCCAGTTTTAAACAAGAAACCAGAAATCCAGACTTTCATAAGAACGCTCCTGATTTTTAAACGCTGAGAATGAATTAAAAAAAATCAGCTCAACCTTGCTTGACAGTTTGTTCTAACCTGTGAGACAATAGCTATTTTGCACCTTTTCAAATTTTGAGATTATGTTGTTTTACTTTGATGTTCTAGAACTACACTGTCCAATATAGTAGCCACTAGCCCTATGTGACAATTAAGCGCTTGAAATATAGCTTGTCCCAATTGAGGTGTGCTGTAAACACACAATAGATTTTGAAGACTCACTACTGGAAAATAATATAAAATGTTTCCTTAATATTTTTACATTGATTACATGTTAAAATAGTATTTTTGATTTTCAAAATAAAAAATATTATTAAAATTAATTTCACCTGTAATGTACTACCAAAGAATTTTAAATTTCATATGCAGCCAGATTGTACTTCTTTTCAGTAGTGTTACTCTAGAATTTGAAAAATCATCAGGTATAATCATTTCACATTTGGGTAGCCAGTGCACTGGGAATCTGGCTAGACAGTACCAGTGAATTGGTGTTGGGAACAACAATAACACCCCACTCAGTGAGCCCTACTTCTACACTGTCCTTTGCCCATAGATCTGAAAAGTGAGCCCCAAGGTCGAGTTTCACAAAGAACAAGGTCAACTGTTTCTACAAAGCTGATGTCTCCTGGGGCATCAGGTGTGGGAAACCATTGTACCCCCTTCTCTGTGCCCATGTGCTGCTCTTTGAGGTGATGGTGGGGAGGCTATGGGAGATAACTTAGAAGAACCCAGAATTTGGTGAAGGAGAGCAGCCTAGTAAAAGTTGGAGAGTCCCTCTGAAAAACTGATGCCTGCATTTTTACAACTAACTTTCATTACATTTGGGGTGGCTGGGGGAAGATCTCAGGGACATCAAATATGATTAGGGGGAGGGCTCCCAGTTATGGGAGTTTGACTGGGAGGTGTTGTATGTAAAGCATCTTGGGCTAGGTCATTATTTTTAGAACTTTTACAAGGATTAAATTCTGGGCTTTTGAGGGGCAGTGTCTCAAAGATAGGAATGTTGACAAAGCAGGGATCAGCTGGCCAGTGAAATGGGAGAGAACCTTAATAAATGTTGCAAGGGCCTGATCTTGGGGTTATAATTATCCTTGGGCTTTTTTTTGCAAGTTAACTCATCAAATAATTGGGATTTTTTGTGATATTCTTTACTACTACAACTTCTGCTACTCCCCACCACCACCACCACCACCACCACCACCACCAATATTCATCTAATGAATATTAATGAAAATTATTTTTCAGAAAATAGCCAGTTTACCCCAGAATTTAATCAACTGTAAAAAAGAAGAGGTAGAAGCCTGTGCCACAGCTGTGCTGTCTCCTGAGGAGCTCTTCAGGACTTGGACCTAGTGGGCTTGGGGACAGACCCAGCTGAAGCTGAAGACATGGTCTGCAGGTCACCGGAGCCATGAGGGGGAAGGACTGGCTTCTGTTTTCCTCCCCTTGGAAGGAGGGAGGAAAAAGAGCAATGGGGAGAAGAAAAGCAATGGAAGGAAGAAGAGCCTCTGCGTCCGTGTCTAGAAACAATGGCCAGAGCATTGAGAACAGAGCACTGACTGAGGACCGACAGAGCAGAGAGTGGGATCAGGATATGGCCGCTAGAACTGGATCTGTCATCTACTGGCTGAATGACTTTGGGGAAACTGATTTAATCTCTGTGGTCCTCAGTTTTCTCAAGTATACAATGGGGGTGGGCATTAACTACATTACCTTTAAGCCACATTCATATATAAATGTAAAATATCATTGTATGATTGGTGACACTACATTGCAATTGGCTCAGCTTTTCCGAAGAGCAGTGTGAAAATGTGTAACAAGAAGAATCAAAAACTCCACAAACTGTTGGCTTGGAGATACCACCTTCCTTGAGGAAACCTTGAAGAGAAAAGAAGGTACTGATTTCACTTCAAGGCAAATACCTATGCAGAGGTGAATGGCTCAGTGAGCTCTACCAAACATAACCTGGAGAGAGGTCCCAACCCCACTGAAAGTGGAATATTCATGAGTGCTTTGGGTACATTAAGTACCGTAAAGGCTAAATAGTGCACACCGAGGAGAGTAGGCATGTGTGTGCTGAGATGAGCATGCAGAAAGCTTTGAGTAACTAATATGCTGTTTGCTGTGTCCCTTTTTCTTACAAAGTTGAAGTACAGAATTAAAAATAAAAAGGGATCACTTGGGTCATCCTTTTGGTTTCTTCCCATATAGCAATTTTTAAGTTTCTAGTTAACATCATCAACCTAAGTCCAGAGAGGTTCATGAAGGCCTTTGGTCTAGAAACAATGGCCTTTGGTCAGGATGTGTGGATACAACCCCAAGTAGGAAATATGGAGTGGGGAGCAGCTTTTGGGCACACAAGAACCCCGATGTCTCAGTTATGGTGCTCCTGGGTCTTCCAGAGGCCTCACTCCATGGGAATCCCTCTGGAGTTCTCTTTTCCTTAAGGTAGCTCACTCAGGGTGTGCTCATCAGGGCCCTCTTCTGGAGACAACTTCCTGCTCCTCTCACTGACCAGGTGAGGAAAGAATCAAGGAAGAAACAAAGGGGAGAAGTTTCTAGAGGGGTGAGGGATTGATGGGCAAGGCCCGTACCTCCCATTGTAGTCCCCAACCTCTCCCAGCTTTGGAGCTCTGGGCTGGCTTGTTTCCACCCCCACTTCCTGGGCCCCTTCCAGTCAGCCCAGAGGTAGAGACAAATAACTGCCTCAACTAGGTGTTTCCCTCCAAAGACAGAACCCTCAATCCCCTCTCCACCTAAAGAGCTTCAAATAGACAGAGGGTTGGTTCTTTTCAGGGCATGAGATTGCTGATGATCTTTTCTTTTATATTATTTTGTATGTTGCTGTGTTGTTTGACTCACAAAGAGGATGTGTTAATTTTGTATTAGACCTAAGCTGGAAACATTTTTTCATTTTGCAAAAATAAAGATTATCCTACTACCACAGTAAGAGTATACTAAATCATGAGTCTCCCCTCTCTTCTCCCTTCCCCCTCAACTCTGGGCCACCTCCCCTCTATTACTTGCCCAGGCCTAGAACCCAGAAATAACCCCTGACTTCCCTTGCTTGAGTCCCTCTCACAATTAGTCCCTCTGCTTATCTTTCCTTGCTGACATGTAGAGGTATATAGAAAGGTCTCTTCATTATTCTGTTGTCTTTCCATATCCCCAACATGCATTTATTGAACTCCAACCATGCACCAGGCATGCAGCTAGTCCCTGAGAGTAGTAGGCTATCTCCTCCATAGAGGCTGATCCCCTCTCTCCTAGAGCACTTATATTCTGACTCCTCCCTCTCTTCTCCTCCAATTGAATCACCCATCTCATCTGCCCTCTAAACTGCGTCACTCTAGTGAGTGAAAAGGAGTGCCATTAATAACTACAAGAAGGGCCTCCCTGGTGGCACAAGGGGTTAAGATGCAACCAATGAAACTATTGGCAGCCACTGCAGCACAAGTTCGATCTCTGGCCAGGGAGCTACCCAAATGGTACTGTTCCCCTTAGCAGTGTATTTCAGTTGATCTGCCTGTTCTGCTCCCCACTCTGTCTCTGGTGAATCCTTTCACCCCCACCCCCCACACCTCTGGTCTGTACCCAGTTCTTGTATGCATAAATAAATAAATCTTTAAAAAAAAATACAAGAAGACAGGAAGACTATCTCTTGCAGCCTGTGATGTTTAACCTTTGACCCCAGAATGAAGCCCAGCTTCCTTAGTTCTACATTCAGGAACAACTGCCAGAGTCCAATGAGCAAATCCCCCTGCTGCACTTGTGTGTAAATGGTGAAATCATCATAATAAAATAATAGAAGTGAAATAATAATAACATTATTATTAAGTGAATCTGCTATGTTGGAGTTTCTAATTCCTATGAAAGAGGAAAAGGTAGAGCAGAAAGTGGGGGGTGGGGTAAATTGCAGTCTTCCCCAAATGAAAATGAACAGGAACAACTAAACCACAACTGTCTGTCAAGTAAGTCCTTACATAGCCACACATGTGGGCGGTGTGACTCTGGAACAGTGATTTGGTAAAAATCCTTAGGAGTGCGTGATCTAAAACAATTTTATTTATTATTTTTATTGTTTTATTGATTGTTTTTATTTTGGGGTGGTGGTAGATATTCTTTAAGTTGAGTTGTCAGATAAAGCAAGTAAGTAATTACGTTTATTTTAATGGGAACCTAGATTATAGGATTAGTCAGAGGGAAGGCTAATTGTAGAACCAAAAATTTGGGAAGGAGCAGTGGGCTGTTAGAACTGAGCTGTGCATGTCAATATATGAAGTCATACTTTTATAAAACATTAAAAATGTGTTTCCTTTTCTGCTTTTTTCCCTCACTAAAATGGTCTAGTAGCAATATCACCCCATAATGAACCCAGATGTCAGTAGTTTCTTTTTTTTTTTTTAAAGATTTATTTATTTATACAAGAACTGGGGTACAGGCCAGAAGTGTGTGTGTGTGTGTGTGTGTGTGTGTGTGAGGATTCACCAGAGACAGAGCAGGGAGCAGAACAGGCAGATTGGCTGAAATACACTGCTGAGGGGAGCAGCAGGTGAGACAGGAGAGGTCTGCTGCACCATGTGGGTATCTCCCTGGCCAGCCAGGAATCGAACCCATGCTGCAGAGGCTGCGGACAGCTTCACAGTGCTTCAACCCGCTGCACCCAGATTTTAGTTTCTAATGCATTTTTTTTCTCCCAAAAGGAGCCGGGGTTTTTTTGAACAATGTCTGATTCCATGTCTGGTCTGAGGGCACCAGGGCACAAGACAATCCGAGAACATCAGTGCCTTGTTGGGCCTGAAACAAAGTTTAAGTAGTGGGATCATTCAAAATGACACAAGAATCAGTTTAAAGTTTCCCAGGCCAACTTCAGGACCACCTGAACATCAAAAGGAGAATATTGGCAGACGTGACTCAACACAATAAAACTATAAAGTCCTGAGTCCACCATACATAAAAAAAGCCAAAATGAATACAGTACATTATCAAAGAAGGTGAATAGATTATTACTATTGTCTAGTTATTCAATGGTCTGGGACTGCATATATATATATATATATATATATACACATATATATACATATATGCACATGTGCGCGTGCACACACACACACACACACACACACACCCTCTACCACCACGATTTTCTGTGTGCTACCTTACCTTTTCGTTATACTAACTTTTTGTGGGTTGGGACCTTTCAGTTTCTTTTGAATTTGGCCTGACAATCCCTTCAGGGAATTTTCGCGCCTGCTTCTGGAGTCCACCGAGGGGACCTCATTACGTGCGCGGGTGTCTGGCGCCACCTTGTGTTAAGTTCTGGGAAAATTCCTTTTACTGACTTAGTCACGCGAAACCCTGGACTTCCTGGCTAGGGAAAACCCAGAGAAATTTCTTTTTTTTTTTAGATATCTTTTTTAAAAAAAAAAATTTTTAATAGAGGCATGTTTATTTATTTATTTATTTGTTTGTTTTGTTTATACAAGCACTGAGTACAGTCAGAAGCGCAGGAGGGTGAGAGAATTCACCAGAGCCAGAGCGGGGAGCAGAGCAGGCAGAAGGACCGAAGTACACTGCTGAGGGGAGCAGCGGGCAGCAGGAGAGGTCTGCGCGCCTGCGGGACCCTCCTCCGATGGCTGGGGAGCAGCCGGGGATTGAACCGGCGCCGCAGAGGCCGCGGGCAGCTTCGCAACCCTGCGCTCAACCGCTGCGCCACCGGGGAGGCCCAGAGAAATTTCTTAGAGTGAGAACTCCATTACAAACGTCCATGAGTTTGGTTTCTAACAAACCTTCCATGTATGCATGTATGCATGTATGCATGTATGTATGTATGTATGTATGTATGTATAGATTTATTTATTTATGCATACAGAGCTGGGGTACAGGCCAGAGATGTGGGGGGTGAGAGGATTCACCAGAGACAGAGTGGGGAGCAGAACAGGCAGATCTACTGAAATACACTGCTGAGGGGAGCAGTGGGCGAGTCAGGAGAGGTCTGCTGTGTCATGTGGGTTGCTCCCTGGCCGGTGATCAAACTAGTGCTGCAGAGGCTGCGGATTGCTTCATAATGCGGTGCTTAACCCCTTGAGCCACCAGGGAGGCCCCAAACCTTCCTTGTCTTTAATAGATTTAGAATTTAGCGGCCGCTGTCCCCTCACCAGTGCTCTATCTGTCCCAGCAAGTCTTTTGTGGCTTCACTCTGCCCCTCCCTCTGTTTCCAGGGCCCTGGGCTCTGCCTCACTCTCGGGTCTTGCTCTTTTGCAGCTCTTCTCCATCGCCTAACAGAAGAGTTTTTTCATTCTGCCCACCCCCCTCCCCACCCCATCCCCCCCATGTTCTATTTCTGAGCCTACCCCTGGGCTAGGCAGACTTTCTGGGGATGTACATTAACCCACCCATAAACCACTGTGGAGCCGGGGCTGAGCTTTGGAATTGGCACAAAAGTGTTGACCCCAAATTAATTTTCTCTTGCTGATTTTTTTAGACCGTCAGTTGCTCAAGTACCTAATAAAACACAAGCAACCAGCAACAACAAGGCCCCTGGAAAAACCCATCCTTGCCAGAGGGAGACATACACTTGGGAGGAGGTTCTCGAGAGGAAGTCACAGCCCTTCCTGCCCTCTAGAGAGGTGGCAAGCTCCATTAAAGACCTTGGAGGCGAAGCCCTTCTTGGGTACTTGCAAAACGCTCCGAGAGCCAAAGTACGAACTCTCCCACCGTGGAGGGAGCCCATGTCCCTGGCCCTTCCATCAGACCCCAGTGGGGAAATTTTAAAAATGCTTACAAAAAAACACACCAAAACACCAAAAACCTGATTGCTGAAAAATTGAATGCCTCAAGCTCTGTATTTTAACTCTGTACTTCAAACCACTCATCTAGGAAGTGACCACAGACCTCCCAATTTCCTGGAGATGCCAGCAAGTCCACAAACTGCCCGGTCAGTATAAGACGGAGCCTATGAACATCACCTTGGGTGTCTGGCCTTAGGGGTCACATCCCAGAAACAGGGACTTTAGCCTACTTTAACCTCACTGAAGGGCTTTCTCAGGTGAAGCCCATTACATGGAAGTTAACAGCGCCACTGTCTCACCTTAAATTTTAGTCTTGCCATTGGAAGTAGCTCCAAATGGAATAGCTCCCTCTTCTCAGATTATGGAGGACCAGTGGAGTGGAAGAAATATGGTATTTCATTTTATTTTTTTTAAATGATAAATTTTATTTTTATATTCCCCATACAATTGCAACCGCCCAATTCTGACCCCAATCCCTCCCCTGCCGCCCCCACCCCCCGACCCCCACCCCCCAAAAAGTGTCTCTGGTTCATAGTTTTTTGTTGATTTTGATTTTCACTTTCTTATAGTTATTCATTTTCCTGGTCCCTTATTTAAGTTTTCTAGATTCCTGCTATGAGTGAGACCATCCGGTATTTTTCTTTTTCTTTCTGGCTTATTTCGCTGAGCATGATCCCTTCCAGCGCCATCCATGTTGCTGCAAATTGCATGTGTTTATCTTTTTTGAATGCTGAGTAATATTCCATGGTGTATATGTACCACATCTTCTTGATCCACTCATCTATTTTTGGGCATTTGGGCTGTTTCCAAAGCTTAGCTATTGTAAATAGTGCTGCTATAAACATAGGGGTGCAGGTGTTCTTTGGAATTGATGTTTCTGTGTCCTTTGGGTAAATACCTAGGAGTGGAATTGCTGGATCATATGGAAGCTCTATGTTTAGTAGGTCCAGAAATCTCCACACAGCTCTCCATAGTGATTGGACCAGTTTGCACTCCCACCAACAGTGCAGAAGAGTTCCTTTTTCTCCACTCCCTCGCCAACATTTGTCGTTGCTAGTTTTTTTAATATGTGCCATTCTCACTGGTGTAAGATGGTATCTCATGGTAGTTTTGATTTGCATTTCCCTGATGACAAGTGATGTTGAACATTTTTTCATATGCCTGTTGGCCATTTGCATTTCCTCTTCAGAGAAGTTTCTTTTTAGCTCTTCTGCCCATTTTTTGACTGGATTATTTTCTTTGTTGTTGTTGAGTCTCATCAACTCTTTGCAGATTTTTGTGATCAGTCCTTTATCATTAGTGTTGTGTGCAAAAATGTTCTCCCAGTCAGTGGGTTTTCTCTTTGTTTTTGTTATTGTCTCTTTTGCTGTGCAGAAGCTCTTTAATTTGATGTAGACCCAGCTGTTTATCTTTGCCTTCACTATCACTGCTTTGGGTGATGTGTCTGTAAAGATGTCTTTGATGTGCATATCACGTAGTGTTTCGCCTATATTTCCTTCTATGTATTTTATGGTTTCAGGTCTTATGTCTAGTTCTTTAATCCATGTTGAGTTGATTTTTGTGTATGGTGTGAGGTAGTGGTCAAGCTTCATTCTTTTGCATGTAGCGACCCAGTTTTCCCAGCACCATTTATTGAACAAACTTTCTTTGCTCCAATGCATAGTCTTTGCTCCTTTGTCAAAGATTAGTTGACCATAAATCTGTGGGTTTATTTCTGGATTTTCTATTCGATTCTATTGGTCTGTGTGTCTGCTCTTGTTCCAATACCATGCAGTTTTTTTTTTTTTTTTTTTTTTTTAAAGATTTATTTATTTATTTATTTATTTATTTATTGATTTATAATACATACATACAAGCACTGGGTACAGTCAGAAGCGCGGGAGGGTGAGAGAATTCACCAGAGCCAGAGCGGGGAGCAGAGCAGGCAGAAGGACTGAAGTACACTGCTGAGGGGAGCAGCGGGTGGCAGGAGAGGTCTGCGCACCATGTGGGACCCTCCTCCGGTGGCCGGGGAGCAGCCGGGGATCGAACTGGCCCTGCAGAGGCTGCGGGCAGCTTCACAACCCAGCGCTCAACCGCTGCGCCACCAGGGAGGCCCCCAATACCATGCAGTTTTGATGATTATGGCTTTGTAGTAGAGTTTGAAGTCTGGGAGTGTGATGCCTCCATTCCCTTATTTTTTTTCAGGAGAGCTTTGGATATTCGGGTTTTTTTGTGATTCCATATGAATTTCATCAATAATTGTTCTATTTCTTTGAAGAATGACATTGAAATTTTGATTGGAATAGCATTGAATCTGTATATTGCTTTTGGTAGGATGGCCATTTTAATAGTGTTTATTCTTCCAATCCATGAGCAGGGGATGTCTTTCCATTTCTTTGTGTCTTCTTCTATTTCTTTTAACAGTGTTTTATAGTTTTCTTTGTATAGGCCCTTTACCTCTTTTGTTAGATTTATTCCCAAGTATTTGATTTTTTTTTTGTTTTGATAATAAAAGGGTTTTTTTTTATTTCTTCTTCTTCAGATTTATTGTTTGTGTATAGGAAGGCTACTGACTTTTGCTTGTTGATTTTATATCCTGCCACTTTACTGAACTGATTGATGAGTTGAATTAGTTTTTCTGTGGAGTTTTTTGGATTCTCTATGTATATTATCATATCATCTGCAAATAGTGATAGTTTGACTTCTTCTTTTCCTATTTGGATTCCTTGTATGTCTTTCTCTTGTCTTATTGCTCTGGCTAGGACTTCCAGTATTATATTGAAAAGCAGTGGTGAGAGTGGACATCCTTGTCTTGTTCCAGATCTTAATGGAATTGCTTTCAGCTTTTCACCATTGAGAATGATACTAGCTGTTGGCTTGTCATATATGGCCTTTATGATATTGAGGTATGTTCCTTGTATCCCAAGAATTTCAAGGGCTTTTATCATGAATGGGTGTTGTACTTTGTCGAAAGCTTTCTCAGCATCTATTGATATTATCATATGGTTTTTATATTTCTTTTTGTTGAGTGTTGGATGACGTTGATTGATTTTCGGATGTTAAACCATCCTTGTGTCCCTGGAATGAATCCTACTTAGTCGTGGTGAATTATCTTATGGATACATTGTTGGATTCTAATGGCTAAAATTTTATTGAGGATTTTTGCATCAGTGTTCATTAGGGAGATTGGCCTGTAGTTTTCCTTTTTTGTGTTGTCCTTGTTTGGTTTTGGTATTAGTGTAATGGTGGCTTCATAGAATGTGTTTGGTATTGTCCCTTCCTTCTCAATTTTTTGGAAGAGTTTGTGAAGGATAGGCACTAATTCGTCTCTGAGTGTTTGGTAGAATTCATTTGTAAATCCATCAGGTCCTGGGCTTTTGTTTTTGGGGAGGTTTTTGATTACCATTTCAATTTCGCTAATTGTAATTGGTCTGTTTAGGTGTTCTATTTCTTCTTTATCTAGCTTTGGGTGATTGTAGAGTTGTAGGAATTTGTCCATCTCCTCTAGATTGTTAAACTTGTTTCCATATAACTGTTCATAGTAGTTACTGATTATTCTTTTGATTTCTGCTGTGTCTGTTGTGATTTCTCCTCTTTCTTTTATGATCCTGTTTATTTGTGCTTTCTCCCTTTTTTCCTTTGTGAGCCTGGCTAGGGGTTTGCCTATTTTATTGATTTTTTCGAAGAACCAGCTCTTGGTTTCATTGATCTTTTGGATTGTTTTTTTAGTTTCGATTTCAGTTATTTCTGCTTTGGTTTTTATTATTTCTTTTCTTCTACTGGTTTTGGGGTTTTTTGTTGTTCTTTTTCTAGATCTTTGAGCTTTGAGATTAGGTTGTTTCATTGAGTTCTTTCTTGTTTCTTGATGTGAGCTTCTATTGCTATATATTTTCCTCTTATCACTGCTTTTGCTGCATCCCATACATTTAGGATATTGGTGTCCTCCTTGTCATTCAATTCAAAGGATTTTTTAATTTCTTCTTTGATCTCCTCATTAGTCCAGTGGTCTTCCAGTAGTGTGGTTTTTAATCTCCATGAGGTAGGAAAGTTCCTTGCCTTCTTTTTATGGTTTATTTCTAGTTTGATGCCTTCATGGTCAGAAAAGATGGTTGGTGTGATTTCAATCTTGGTGTATCTGTTGATGTTTGTCTTGTGCCCCAGTATGTGATTGATCCTGGAGAATGATCCGTGTGCACTTGAGAAAAATGTGTACTCCGTTTTTTTTGGGTTTAGTGTTCTATAGATGTCTGTTAAGCCCAAATGCTCTAGGTCCTTATTTAGAGCTTTAGTTTCTTTACTTATTTTTTGTCTTGTTGATCTATCCATTGTTGATAGTGGTGTGTTGAAGTCTCCCACTATGTATGTGTTTTCTCTGATGTCTGTTTTCAGAGATGACAACAGTTGTCTGATATATTTTGGTGCTCCTTCATTTGGTGAGTATATGTTAATGAGTGTTATTTCTTCTTGAAGTATTGTCCCCTTGATCATAATGTAGTGACCATTGGGGTCTCTTTTTATTTTTTTGAGTTTGAAATCTGTTTTATCTGATATAAGCATAGCAGTTCCTGCTTACTTTTTTGGTCCATTTGCTTGTAGGATTGTTTTCCATCCTTTAACTTTGAGCCTATTTTTATCTTTTGTAGCCAAATGTGTTTCCTGGAGACAGCAAAAGGTTGGGTTTTGTTTCTTAATCCAGGCTGCAACTCTGTGTCTTTTTATTGAAGAGTTTAGTTCATTTACATTTAGAGTTAATATTGATATGTTAGCATCTTTATTTGCCATTGTGTTTGTCTTTCCTTTGATTTTATTTATTTATTCTTTTAATAACTTTTTTTTTTTTGGCCTTCTTTCATTGTTATTCGTTCCTCTGAGGTTCTGGTTTTAGGATTCCTTGTGGTATTTTTTGGAGTGGGGGTTTAGTCGTAATGAAATTCCAGAGTTTCTGTTTGTCTGGGAAGGTCCTTATTCTTTCTTCATAGAGGAAGGAGAGCTTTGCAGGATACAGTATTCTTGGTTGGCATCTGTTTTCTTGGAGTCTGTTGACTATGTCCCTCCACTCTCTCCTTGCCCGTAGTGTTTCTTCAGAGAAGTCTGATGTCAGCCTGATTTGTTTTCCTTTGAATGTTATCTGTTTCTTCCCTCTTGTCAGCTTCATTATTTTTTCCTTGTCCTGGATTCTTGGGAGCTTTACTATTATGTGTCTTGCTGTATTTCTCCTTTTGTCGTGGAAGTTTGGTGTTCTTCTTGCTTCTTGTATATCAATTTTCAGCTCCTTCTTCACATTTGGGAAGTTCTCTTCAATTATCTCTTTGAATATTTTCTCTGTTCCTACATCTCTCTCCTCTCCTTCTGGTATTCCTATAACTCTTATATTTTCTTTCCTCATGGAGTCAGATAGTTCCCGAAGTCTTTCTTCATTCTTTTTCCTTCGTACTTCTCTTTCCTTTTCTGTTTTGGTTCTTTTTATTTCTGTGTCTTCAAGAGTACTTATTCATCCTTCCATTTCATCTATTCTGCTTTCATTGCTTTTCCCAGAGTTCTTTAGTTCCTCCATTAATTCTTTGATCTCCTGCGTTTCTTTTGCTTCCCTCTTTAGGGACTCAATTTCATTCTTCTGACCATTGTTTTCCCTCTTTAGGGACTCAATTTCCTTCTTCTAATCATTGTTTTCCTTTATGAGTTCTGTCATTTTTTTAATCACGGAAATTTTAAATTCTCCTTCTGGAAGGCTCAGAAGTTCTTCCAAGTTACTGTCGTTGCAATCTGGGGGGTGGTTTTCTTTTTGTGGTGTGCTTTTTTCCTGAGGAGTTGTTAGGTTGCGTGTGGTTCTTCTACTCCCTACTGTCTGTTTTCTAATTTGTCGTATGCATTGGGACACTGTGTTGCTGGGACTGGCCGGCATCTTGGGTGAGCTTCTCTGCTCTCCTCTGGCTCCTCCAGGAGCCATCTGTCATTTTCAAGCAGTCTTTACTGAAGAATGGTCCCTGTTGTAAAATTCCAATGTGCGGACACACTCCCCTGTGTGCTTTGTCTGCCCCGGTGGTGGGTTCCTGCTCCCCCTCTGGGTTTGGACTGCAGGCCAGAAGGGGCCTGGGATGGGCGAGCTTCCCCGCTCACCTCTGGCTCCTGAGGGAGCCTTCTGCAGGCAGTCTTTACTGAAGAAATGTCCCTGTTCTAAAATGGCGATGCAGGACGCACTCCCTGTGCATCCGGTCTCAGGCACACTCTTCTGTGTGCCCGGTCTGCCCAGGCCGTGGGTGCCCGCTCCACCTGTGGGCTCAGACTGCTGGTCTGAAGGGGCCTGGGGTGGGCTAACTTCCCAGCTGGCCACAGGCTCCTCCAGGAGCCTTCTGCTGGTTTCAAGCTAGGTGGCACCAGAGATCTCTCCTATTGTTCTTGGGGAGCTGTTTTTTTCACCCCATGGGACAGGGAACAGAGTGGGAATGGTAGGGAAAACCTCAACGGCTTTGGGGTGCTGTGTCTGCCTTGTGCCCCACCGATGTGGATGACCCACACCCCGAATTTTGTGCCCCGGGTCTCAGTTCCAAAGCCCTCAGGACCAGCACGTGGGCTGTAGCCCAGTTCAGTGGCCGCAGGAATGGCGCCTTTTGCACTCCACTCCCGTGTCCGGGCGCCTGGTTTCTGATTACTCAGTGAGGGACTTTCACCTCAGTGAGGGCCCCGGCGCGTCTCCCTGCAAGCCTAGGTCGCAGGCGCGGGGACCTGGACAGCCGCGGGGACCTGGGCAGCCGCGATCTGCATTTACTTTTCAAGTGCGCTGCTTTTCCGTGCAAGCTTACCGGCCGGCCCGGGGCTGTGTGCAGGTCTCCTCCGGGGGTCTCTGTTGTTCTCTAATTGCGCCCAGAGCCGTTCGCTCACTGCTGTGGCGGATCCTGCAGCGTTCTTCACAGCTCCCGTTCACAGGGTGTGGTGGCTGCAATAGTTCCTTTCCACTCACAGTCCCGCTTGCTGTGTAGTTTGTTCTTGTTGGTCGTTTTAGTTTGTTTTTTCCTCCTCTCTGCTGGTCGGAGAGTGCTGACTCTGTGGGTGGGGGAGGAGAGCAGGGTTCTGTGCTTTCCTCCCTTCTAGTCCTCTTTCATGGCAACTTTCTTCTTCGGGTAGTTTGCTGGAGTCACCCGTTTATCTTCCGTGTCCCAGTTCTCACTGGGACCTGCCGCTTTTCCTCCCCATTAACTTTTTTTTTAATGGGAGATCTTACTCGCAGCATCTCCTCGCCGCCATGTTGCTCCGCCTCCTTGGAATCAAAATATGGTATTTTAAATGAAGTGTTTTGGTTTAGCAGATGGCCACAAGTAGATGGTGGTTTCTTTTTATTTATTTTAGATAGTGAAATTTAAATTTAACTGTAAACTCAGTTTAATTTACAAGGTTTTCCTTCCTCCCCCATCCCTTTCTTCCTCCCCTCTCCCTCCCTTCTTACTTTCCTTTTCTTGCATAGTTTTAAACCATGAATGACAAGTTTAACTTTGGATTGGCAAAGAAAAGCCTCAAGCCGAAGAACTTCAACAAGTTGCAGAACTGATATGAAACTTAGGTCTGAGGTGTGGTCTTACACATGTTACCTAAAAGCAAAAAGCTCAGGTTCTAGAAATGTGTGTGCTATTGCTATGGGCAGCATGCATGTAGGGGGCAGAACTCACTTTTCCTTTGACTAAAGACTCACTTGAAAAATCATCCTCCCTTAAATATGTATTCCAAAATTAGAGTCTTTGAATTATATACCATTTAAAACTTTGAAAAGTCACTGAAAATATTGATAATCAGGCCTCCCTGGTGGCTCAAGGGGTTAAGATGCAGCCTATGAAGCTATCTGTAGCCACCGCAACACAAGTTTGATCCCTGGCCAGGGAGCTACCCACATGGTGCAGCAGACCTCTCCTGGCTTGCCCCCTGCTTCCCTCAGCATTGTATTTCAGTCAGTCTGCCTGTTCTGTTCCTCACTCTGTCTCTGGTGAATCCTCTTACCCTCCCATACCTCTGGCCTGTACCCCAGTTCTTGTATGCATAAATAAATCAACCTTAAAAAACAAAAACAAAAACAAAGGAAAACAGTTGAACCAAAGCTGTACATCAGATAAAGAGTCTGAAAAAATGAGTCAGAGTCAAATGGAATGAGAAATGATAAATGATTCTCAAACAAAGAATTTTTTTTTGCAAAGTCTTAGTGGAATGCATCTTGTATAAAAACAGACAAAAATAAGTATTAGAAAAATTGAAACTTATTAGGTAATTGGATAATTTTCTTTAATGTTGTAAAGGTATCTTAAGACTACTGTCCTTTCATTCAAAGAAAATAAGTATATTTACTGTTGTTAGGAATCTTGATTTTTTTTTGGCAGAGTAAAAAGAGAATTAAAATTATAGGAAAAAGAATTTGAGTAGGAATGCTGTATTGTTAGACATGGACTGCAAAAATCAATATGAATTCATGCTTTTAAAAGAAAAAAGGAGTAAATTAAAAATATATACCTTTGGTCTCCATGTCCATTGACATGGACAGGATGCCGTGTCACCCCACAATGTACCTCAGCTCCCGCATTCTGGTCTCTAGTACTCTTTTCTGACTGAAAATACATTGGGAGAAATGGCAGATCCCTTACCTTGAGCTGAGACTTCAAGATGGATCTGAACAACAAGGCCAGAAAACAGGGAAGTTAAAATAATGAGCAGAGTGAAATTCACATAGGAGTGAATCTAAAAGAGCTCCTGGTAGCAAACTTGAGACAATTTGAGCATCAGCAATGAAGTATCAACAGAGGTCAGATGGCATACAACAAATCTGTATAAAGTGGTATATGTATATAATAAATCCATATAAAGTATAAAATGGTAAAAAAGGTGGTCTCAGAGAAGGTAAAAAAAGAAGTGTTTTGCTAAGTTATTTTAAGTAATGTCAGTATGACTGTCCTGTCTGTTGTACAGATGAAGAAAACAGAAATGAGAAAACACAAATACATCAGTCAGAAGAAATTTTTATGACTGGAATGACCCTGTAATTGATAAACTTGGGTCAGACAGGCCACATAAAAATCAAAATTCTATTGAGGTATTACTGATTGTACTCATCTATCAACACCACCTGGACAATTCTTAGGAGTTGAAGTTTCCTTCTTGCCTTCCAAACTTCCTGAGTCTGGCATGTAGTTTGCCTTTTCTGGCCAGCTCCTGGCATGCTCTGGGGATAAGACAGGACATATAAATTGTGTGACTGGTGACTCTATGCAACAGCTAAATGTGCTGATATTTGCATTTAAAATTGGCATTGCACAATGCAAAAATGAATGGTAAGTTTACTAATAATTAAAAAATTTAATCTTTCTTCACTTAAAATCTCATTAAACCACAAATAAAAACATAAATAAAAGAAACAGTATCTCCTGACTTCCAATAGTTTGTGAAAGTTGGGGCTGAAGCATCTCAATGTGAATGAACATCTTACATGTTACGTTAAGTGTAGATGTTCTCATTAAATTCAAATTGGTAAGAACACAAGGGAATATGATGGTGATTCATGGGTAGTAGGAGCACTATGATATGGTGGCAGGAGAAGTATGGGGACTACACCTCAGGGGGAACCAATTATTGAAAAAAAAAATGACCAATGTTGTAAGAAAATAAAAATAAATAAACAAACAAGTAAACAAATAATTAAAATTGGTTATTTGAATTTTTAAGAAAACTATAATGACTTGTAAAGTGCTTAGGAAAAAGCATTTGCAAGCATTTAATTTAATGAGGATATATTATTAATTTAGTTTTTTTCACCATAGTTTGAATTAATGTGTTTTATATTCTTCTGTGGTAAAACATAACTCATAGGTATAGGCATTGAAGCCACAGACAGTGGTTCCTATTTGAATTGTGTCTTCTGTAATAGATTTCAATAAAGTTGGACCAACTAAAACAAGCCAACAAACAAACCACCATAACAAACCTAAAAAGGGATCACAGAAGTGAGGAAAGAGCTTTCTATGTAAAAGACTATTTTTTTTTTTAATTTTTTTTTAATTTTTTTTTTAATTTTTTTTTTTTAATAGAGGCATGCTTTATTTATTTGTTTGCTGGTTTGTTTGCTTGTTTTGTTTATACATGCACTGGGTACAGTCAGAAGTGCGGGAGGGAGGGTGAGAGAATTCACCAGAGCCAGAGCGGGGAGCAGAGCAGGCAGAAGGACCGAAGTACACTGCTGAGGGGAGCAGCGGGCGGCAGGAGAGGTCTGCGCGCCATGTGGGACCCTCCTCAGTTGGCCGGGGAGCAGCTGGGGATTGAACCGGCGCCGCAGAGGCCGCGCGCAGTTTCGCAACCCAGCGCTCAACCGCTGCGCCACCGGGGAGGCCCTGTAAAAGACTATTTTAATGTCAATTTTTCTGCTTCATACACGAAGGGTCCCACTGGTTATATAGTCAGCCCTGCTTGTGGTCAATGTGTATAAGCAATAAAGGAGAAGTTAAGAATTGTTCTTGAGGGCCTCCCCGGTGGTGAGCGGTTGAGCGCTGGGTTGCGAAGCTGCCCGCAGCCTCTGTAGCGCCGGTTCGATCCCTGGCTGCTCCCCGGGCACCGGAGGAGGGTCCCACATGGCGCACAGACCTCTCCTGCCGCCCGCTGCTCCCCTCAGCAGTGTACTTCTGTCCTTCTGCCTGCTCTGCTCCCTGCTCTGGCTCTGGTGAATTCTCTCACCCTCTCGCGCTTCTGCGCTTTTGACTGTACCTAGTGCTTGTATAAATAAATAAATCTTTAAAAAAAAAAAAAGAATTATTCCTGAGTCCAGGGCCTAAGAAACTTGGAGAATGACAGATCCTGAGTGGCCTGTGCTTGGGAACTTGGACAATTAATCTATTCGAGGATGTGTTATTTTGGGGGAGCTGATGGTCCAGAAGGCACTAGGAGAAGCAGTCGCAGGGCATGGGGCCCATCCTTGCAGTTGGTGGGGCTGCATGAGTGGAGGGAGGGAGGGAGGTGTGAGCAGAGGATTGAGGCCAACCAGAATTTGTTTTCTCTTCATTCTTGAAGTTTCCTAGAACTTCAGGGAACTGACCCGCAGGAGAATAGGATTGTCAGCATCATGTGTTGTACAGAGAAGAGGTTACTGGGCTTGGCAGAAGGCTCATGACAACAGCAGGGGCTGGTGTGATGAGGAGAGGAAGGGTGGTAGCCCATTCCTTCCTAAAGCATGGATTCAGGAGAAAATTATCAGGAATCCAGCGCAAGAGTGGCTGGAGTAGCAGCCAGAGTCACTTGGGGAGATTTAAAAAGGACAGATGTCTGGGTGTCCTTAGAGACTACAAAATAGCTACTTAATTTTATAAATTTATACAAACCAAAATCCAAGGAACATGTGTGGAAATTGTTATTGAGGTTGACAAATGATGGTGGAAGGAATATAAATTTATTGATCTGGGTTCATTCAGCGGAGACTGCATTTATGTTGCAGATGCAGGAGTTGGAAGGGCTCTAATAATTTGTTTGGGCCAAAGAGTAGCCCACAGTGAGCAAATTAGAAACACTTGATTTGCTTTGGCTTAATGTAGAGAAAGGGATTCAAAATCCTAAGGAAATTAGAATGTTACAGTAGATTTGTCATTTAAGATCTCCTCCTCCCCCCTGCAACCCAGGTTGGTGCAGAAGACTTTTACCGTTACTGTGGGAAATAAATTTGCGTGGGGAACCCCAACATCCTTGAAGAACTCAGTGTATGCTCTTATCTGTAAGGCAGACCGTATAGTGGGAACTGCAGTCACTGAACTGGGAAACTTGAATGTGATGGGAGTAATTGGATCCTGGGATGGCAGGGTGAAGTAGTGGCATTCAGCTGCCAAAAGTATGTGAGACCAGTGGATAGTTAATCTTGATATTCTTAGATATAAAAGTCAGAGGGTGGGAAAAAATTATTAAAATTCAGGAGCCTTCTAACTCAATGAAATTGTTAGGGCTCCTGTAGTATAAGTATGTTGTGACATCCCTTCCAAGGTGAAGCATGGCACCTGGCCTCCCCCGTAACCAAAAGAGAGGCACAATGCCTAGTCGATTTTTTTTTTGATTTTGGAGGCAACTTGTTACTCATTTGAGTATGTTACTCTAGCTCATTTACCACGTGACCCCAAAAGTTGTTAATTTGAGTGGGGCAGAGAAACAAAAGAGGCTGCTGTTCAACCTGCTCTGCCACTTTGCTTATATGACCCAGCAGATCCAATGGTGCTTGAAGTGTCAAATAGAGATAGAGCAGAGAGAGATGCTGTCTGGAGTCTTTGCAGGTGTCTATATATGAATTGCAGCACAGGCTTTTAGGATTTGGGAGCAAAGCCCAGGCAGGACATTCTGGATTGAGGACAATGAAGAAAAAAAGATAAGGGCTGGGACACAGAGACTTAGTACTGGGCACAGAGACATTTAGGCAGTGAATGAACCACAGAGAACTAACCAATCACAGTGAGACTGGTGGAGCTTTAGAATAATCAGGGAAAGGTGGTACATATTCCCTGAAGCAAAACTCCACTTCGGCTCCCTTGCCCTTCCCTGGCCTGGTTCCATGGGCCTGGGAGTCCCACTTTATTTCTGTTCCTTTTCCCCCTGATAAACTTTTTCTTTCTCTAAACAAATCTAACTCTTTTCTCTTGCTTGCCTGAGCGCCCGCAAAGTTCCTGCTGCGGCTTTGTGAGACACCAACCCGTGGTGGTCTAGTGGCTGGGACTCAGCGCTGCCACTGCAGCCTGGGATCCGTTCCTGGCTGGGAGACTAGGCCTGAAGACCTGAAATTTTGGTATCATTCTCTTCCAAGCATCAACATGACTCAGTGGTAACATAAAAAGGAGATCCAGTGTCAGTGAAAGTCACACCCCATCACATGTTTATCAAAAGAATCCTCCCCCACCCCCCTGTGTCCTGCCTTCCTTGATCCAAGGTAGGAGAATAGGGGCCATGTGATTGAAGGCTCTTCAATCTTGTTCTGCATCCTTCTTTCTCCATAAACAGATTAAATAGACCCTTTCCCAGTTCTTAAAAAAAGACTTTCTGCTGCTTTGGATCCACATGCAGCTGGTGATTGAGGGCTCAAGCATGTGAGAGGGTAGGGTGGCTTACTCCAGGAGTTCTTTACGTGTTGAAGCATGGCTCTGTGACTAGGTCCTTGCTAATTCAGTTCTTCTAGAAGAGACAATGATGGAGACAGGATTGACAAGCATGGAAACAGCCATGCCTCCTCTTCTGTGACACATTCTAATTATTGTTCTGTTGTATAACTTACACAGGCGCTGTTTTCAAAGGATATACAGAAGAGAAAGAGGAATCACAAGAGAGATCTGGCTATCCTCTCAACTTTAATTTTTAGACTGAGTGAATTTATATCCAAAAGGAATGCATGCTTTTTTTGGTAAAAAGTTCAAGCACTATAGAAGGATGTGCAAAAAGTTCCTCCCTTCCTTCCCTTCACCCTTCACTATAGATGTGAGTTCTGCTGCTATTTGGAGTATTTTCCCTCTTACTAATCCCAGACTGGATCAAACTGAGGAGGAAGCGGAAGAGGAAAGAGAGTGAGGAGGTAATGGGAGAACAGCCAGGGCCTCCTGTGCTCTCACCTGGGGGTTAGATATAACAGAAAACGTATCACAGAACTCTCCAGATAAAGTCTGGGTACTCAGGAGGAGAGGGGTCAATGACAAAGTCCCATGTGGAGATTTGGGGAACATACACTTACTCCTTAAAATGTGATACAAGGTAGGCTCCTAAATGTAAAAACCAAGGCAAGGAAAGACAACTTCTCAATTTATTAAGTTTAGGTGTATAAAATGCCCAATTTTATTTAGGATCAACCATGATTAAAAGTTTACAAATATATGCATACTTTAAAGGTTGTTTCTATTTTTTTTTTTGCATTCCAAATACCTGTGCAATGAATATCTTTGTCCATTTGTTTGACTAGAGAGTAGAGATTCCTACGTCAGAGGGTGTGTGCTCTGTAAAATTGGATTCTGTATGTGATTTTTGTGCTACTCCTCCATTTACCTTTCTCCAAGACCTGGCTTTATCCTGAGATGGGATAAGTTATGCCTTCAGTTTCTCCCTCTTCTTGCCAAATTAAGATATTTAAACGTGACGTATGGGTTTGTCTATCACCAAAGGGTGTGGATAGGATAGGTGAATATTTGTTTCCCATTCTGTCCTCTTTCTGGGTATTTGTAAAAATCTAGATCGGTGGCATGGTTTTGTTATTCCGAGTGAGGCTTCCTGAGGAGCCGCCTAAGCCAACTGAGTTCCCCCAAACGCCACTAGATGTCAATCTAAGTCTTGGTTGGCTCCCACTCCAGGCTGCCCTTAATTTGGTTCGGTCCCGGTGGAGCCTAGCATCCTCTCCCACAAAATAACAAATGTTCGTCGTGCAGGGCAGTTTCTTCCGGACGGACTCCAGGGAGCTGTGGAGTTTGCATATGAGGCCCAGGGAGCGAGGGGTTTCTGTGATAATGATATTCAACGTCTAAGAGAGTCGCTCACAGGCAGAGCAGGGGTCTCTCCCAGCGTTGATATATGAGATTATTATGGAGAGCTAATGCAGGCCAGGCGATGCTGTCGGAGGGCCGTGCATGCAGGTTCCTGTGTGAATTGCGAGGCCTGGCAGAGGGTGGTGGCTACACAGCTAGGATGAGAGGGAAGGCCGTGGTGGGCCAGGCACTCTCGGTTTACTCTTAGCACCACTGGATCCGGATTCTTCCCTGGGCTGCAAGGGGAGGCCAGATGCGGATGAGCTTGCTGGAAGGCGGAGCACACCCCCAAGCAGGCAGAGCTTTAGGGAGAGAGGAAGGGTTGCCACTTGGTTGCTACTCTGAATTCAAGAATCTAGACTGAATCAGTATTAAATTTATGGAGAGGAGTTATTCCCTCCACGACTTTATGAAGATGACAAAGGGTAAATGGAGGAGTGGACTCTGGAGTGAGAATCAGCAAATGTTACTCTGCAGCAGACCTCTGAGGGCAGTGGGGCAGAGCTGGTAGGAAGGCTTCTAGGGGGCTGATAGGCCTCTCTTCCCCCTAAACAGGGCTGCCCATAAAATAGTCTTTCTTCTTTTCTTCCGGCTTGTTCTAAGTCTTATTTAGATTGCAATTTTTTTTTTAGATTTATTTATTTATTTATTTATTTATTTATACAAGCACTGGGTACAGTCAGAAGTGTGGGAGGGTGAGAGAATTCACCAGAGCCAGAGTGCAGAGCAGAACAGACAGACTGACGAAATACACTGCTGAGGGGAGCAGTGGGTGTGGCAGGAGAGGTCTGCACGCCATGTGGGACCCTCGCCCAACAGCCGGGGAGCGAACCAGCACTGCAGAGGCTGCGGGCAGCTTCGAAACCCAGCGCTCAACTGCTGCACCACCAGGGAGGCCCTAGACTGTAATTTTTTAAAAAAGATTCTTATTACTGAGTCACATGAACAATAGGAAACAAAATTCTATCCCTTTGCTTGAATGTTTCTGCTTAACTGGGTGAGCCCTCACAGGCTCAGACTTAGGGGGATGGACCTCCGTATCCCACCATCAGGATGTTCCAAGACCACAGACAGTTTGTTCTTACTATGGTCCCTGTAACAGGGCACTCTCTGCCGTGTCTGGTCTTATCTGGATGGATGCAGAGGGGATGCTTACTCTGGTATCAAAGTTATTTACTCAATTTTTGCTCAATGTTCTGCTCGGCTGTCACCCCTGGAGTCCAGCATAGGCTCCAGCAAGTCCTCTGCCAGATCCTGTTCTCCCCTCAGAAGGCCTCAGACCTTATATTTACCCAAAGGACACAGAAACATCAATTCCAAAGAGCACCTGCACCCCTATGTTTATAGCAGCACTGTTTACAATAGCTAAGCTTTGGAAACAGCCCAAATGCCCACAAATAGATGACTGGATCAAGAAGATGTGGTACATATACACCATGGAATACTACTCAGCAATCAAAAAAGATAAACACATGCAATTTGCAGCAACATGAATGGCGCTGGAAGGGATCATGCTCAGTGAAATAAGCCAGAAAGAAAAAGAAAAATACCGGATGGTCTCACTCATAGCAGGAATCTAGAAAACTTAAATAAGGGACCAGGAAAATGAATAACTATAAGAAAGTGAAAATCAAAATCAACAAAAAACTATGAACCAGAGACACTTTTTGGGGGGTGGGGGGCGGGAGGGGAGGGATTGGGGTCAGAATGGGGGGGTTGCAATTGTATGGGGAATATAAAAATAAAATTTATTATTAAAAAAAAAAAAAAAGAAGGCCTCAGACCTTAGATCTTCAGCCTTTTTTTGGCTAGAGCCTGAGCTCCACCCCAGATTTTGCTCCTCTTCCCACAGACCGTTCTATCCTGGCAGCTTTCTTAGCCTCAAGTCTATGTCCTAGAATCTTTCTTCCCAGAAAATCCTGGCTCCTCCTATAGACTGCCCACTTTTCTTTGAAGCCCAACAGATCTAGGGGTCTCACACAGGGGCAAGCTTTCACCCCACACAATCCTGCTATTATTCTCCAGGGTGTTAGCAATAAGACATTGTCTACCTTATATCCCCATAGGGCCTTTGCATCTCCTCCCAGAATATATATTGTCTATTAAAAATAAATTAAAAATATATTTTGTCTATTAAAAAAAGCAAAATTAACTAAGTTTATTAAAGAATCAAAACAGAGGACTGAAGCCTGGGTACAGCTCCTGATAGCTCTGGGAAAGTTGCCTGAACTTTGCGCTTCATAGTGAAGTTTATGTATAATTATTTTGAAGATTTCCGTAGGGACAAAGGAAATTTAGGTGGGGATCAGTTAATGTATCTGATGTCATCTGTGTATTGAGGAAAAAGAGAGGGTTGTTAAATTCAACCCTATCTTCTGGGAACTGGGGGTTTTAGCAACATCATAAACCTGAAGCCTGTCTTTCTTACATGTTATTGATTAGCTTGTAATTAGCTGTTTTCAGGTACTGCAACTTCTTCACAAGACTAGGCCTCTTGGTTTGTGCCCCTTAGATGAGATGGGGGAGGTTACCCTCTTAATTGTTGATTTTTAGTTAACAATATGTTATATGATGGCTCAATTACTGTAACTTAGACCCCAAGGTAACTTGCTATCCTTACTCAATGGAGTTAAAGGCATCCAACGTAATTTGTTAAATTTTGGACTCACTTTGGACCTGTTACTTTTATTGTTATCAGAAAGCTCTTCATGTTTGTACCATTTAAAGTAAATCTTCAAATACCGACTCTATAGACTGGTTCCTGTGGCTGGGTGCGTAGCAAGTTCTCTCTGTTTCTGAGCAAATGAGTGCAGGGTCCTTGCTTCAGACTTTGCAGAATGATGGCTTGATGGGAGAGGGCAGTGTATGCTTCCTTATCTTTCCTGCTCACATTCTTTCTCTTATTCCCTGGCCCCTCCTCTCTAAGTCTGAGCACTTTTTTGGGCTCCGTGTTGGGTCTCCTGCCCTACTCAGTGTTCTCTGCAGCTGCAAGCTGTGGTTGGAGGGACATTTTAAACTATGTTGGGTACATGAAGCTTCCTCTTGGTTCTGAGACAAAACACAGGTAATGAGGCACTTTCTGTGTGACACCGTTAAATATGCTAATGGTAAGGAAGTGTGTGTTGTGTATGTGTGCATGCATGCATGCATATGCACCTGTGTGTAGTGGACTTCCTGATATAACCATTCTATGCTCAGTCTCATAACAACATAAATATGGTTCACTGGGCCATAGGGTCAATACAGAGGTGAGAGGGTCAGCGAAAGCTGGGAATACATGACTTATAGGCTGGAGAGAGTTCTGATGGTCTGGATCAAGTTCTGGAAAACATCTAAGATGTCTTCCTAGAGTTCACTCCTGTCCAGGACTTGTAAACTCATCTCTGTTAGAAGGATCTGAATTCCAGAAGTAGAATGCTAGCCATTAGAGCAAAAACATAGTTAAGCCAGGAGAGGGGTGCATAGGGCTGGTGAAAGAGATCCCACTGGGAGCATTCCCAGTTTCCGTTCATGTGCACCCCCTTAGCCCTTGTGCATGTTTAACATTGGAGCTGTTAGCACACGTCTGCCTGGGACAGGGGATGAAGAAAACTCTTGGCCAATGCCACTGAGGGCACATGTTCCTTTTGGAGGCCTGCCTTTCCAGACTCTAGCTATGTGTGCAGGCTTACCTTTCTAGGGCTTTCTGACAGGTGACTTTCCATGTTCAGGGAAGATACCCTCCTCTCAGGACCAACTCTAGTCTGGATTCTGGGCTTTTCCTGGGAGTGGTTGCTCAGCCAGAACTCATGTGAGATCTCCAGTCAATGCTTCAGCAACTCCCTGATGAGGGAAGAAGCCCAGAGATGACAAACTAACGTGATGGTCAGGCCTGCCTATTAGGCATTGTATGCATATAACCAGTAGAGAGGACATCATTGGTCATTCACTCCACTCCGTACCTCTAATCGATGGGGACACTAAGGTCTAGAGAGATGGATGCTCTTAATTAACCTGGACTTCCTCAGTCCCAGGAGCCCTTGGACCTGGCGCTGGCTCTCCTGATTGGTGTCATCACTGGACATCATTCAAGTTTCTGCCTTCCCAGATGCAGGAAAATGGGAAAGTATATTATTGTCCGATCACTGCGTTCAGCTTCCCACAACTCTGAGCCTCCCCCATCTCCCCCCAGGCAGGTGAAGGTCTCCAAAGAAGGAAAAGGAGTTTTCCTAACAATGAGCCATTGGCTTCTATGGGAACAAATGTCAGGCCAAACTGCCTCAGTTTCCCTGGATTAATCAGTGCCCGGGTATTAAAAAAGAAATGACCCAGGTTCACATCACTGCTTGTCCTCTTCCATTCCCTCAGCGCAAAGATTTCCTTATCAAATTTCTTTTTTTGTGTGTGTGGGGGAAGGAACACAACATATATTTTATTTTATTTTTTTTCAGCTTTTTTTAAATTTAAATTTTATTTTTATATTCCCCATACAATTACAACCTCCTTATTTTGACCCCAATCCCTCTTTTCCCCGCCCGCCCCACCCCCCATAGAGTGTCTCTGGTTCATAGTTGTTTGCTGATTTTGATATTTTTTTCTTATAGTTATTCTTTTTCCTGGTCCCTTATTTCAGTTTTCTAGATTCCTGCTATGAGTGAGACCATCCGGTATTTTTCTTTTCTTTCTGGCTTATTTCGCTGAGCATGATCCCTTCCAGCTCCATCCATGTTGCTGCAAATTGCATGTGTTTATCTTTTTTGAATGCTGAGTAATAGTCCATGGTATATATATACCACTTCTTCTTGATCCAGTCATCTATTTTGGGGCATTTGGGTTGTTTCCAAAGCTTAGCTATTGTAAATAGTGCTGCTATAAACGTAGGGGTGCAGGTGCTCCTTGGAATTGATGTTTCTGTGGAGTGGAATTGCTGGATCATATGGAAGCTCTATGTTTAGTAGGTCCAGAAATCTCCACACAGCTCTCCATAGTGGTTGGACCAGTTTGCACTCCCACCAACAGTGCAGGAGAGTTCCTTTTTCTCCACAACCTCGCCAACATTTGCACAACATATATTTTAAACAATAATGAGAGGGTAGACTCCTAAGAGGCAGTATTTAACAAATTCTTTCAGCTCAGGCATGATGGCCTGCAAGTACTGCTGAATCATGCTGGACTATGGAAAAGTCCATTCTGACAAACCCATAAATGAATTAATGCATATTTCATGTTCCAGCTTTATTCTTTGGGAATAAGATGTGGTATGGCTTGAATCTAGAGTGATTTCTTTTTCTTTAAAAAAATAACAAATGACATCCTGTGGTCTCTTCCTTTTTTATATTTATTTTATTTTATTTTTTACCACAAATACAATACACACCGATAAAAAAGATGTACGTCGCATGTATCTGTGATAATAGCCATGGCAAAGACAGTCTGAGGGATATTAACAACAGACTTATCTATGCAGCAGCACCTTATGTAAGATGCATTTTCCTCTAGAGCCAAGCAGCAAAGAATCCACTTTTGAAAGTAGATAAGTGGCCCCTGGGCCCACGTTCAACCCCGTGCTGGACCCAAGGCAGGAGGAGTTTTCTCACCCACATAATTGACACAACAAGGGGAGGATTTTCATTTAGTACAACAGAAGCTGGCATGTAAATTGGCACTTGAGGCTGTGTAGTCTGTATAGTCTGGCTGTACTAATGTCACCTATCATGGAGCCCATGATATGTTCACTGACATCTTTCTTTTCTCTGGGGGAGAAGTGTGCTTTCTGCCAGTGTCCACTTGACAACCCTGGATTGACATCCACACGGTAAGTGCACATGGCATATTCAAGTTTCACTTGACTTTAGAAACTCAATATTTCTTTTAGACCCACACTTCCAGCAAAGATAGTGATGAGAAATGACAGAAAACTTGGTCAAAACTGAGGGGACAGCCTTGAATCTTTGCTTCTTGGAGGCCAGGATCTCATTAGAGTATCACACAGATATCATTGGGAAAAGCTGGTCCCTTTCATCGGTGTGTCTCTGTGCCATAACACTGATTGTCTCCAGCCTCCCCCACCTCATCAGCCCCATATCTTATGTCAACCTTGCACACCAGCAACTTTGACTGTCTTTGCCTTCTATGTTGTCCTGGAGGCTAAATGCATGAGAAGGAGAACTTAGGACAGGCCCCAAGAAATGCCAGTTGTTAAGGAGAAGAAGAATCTTCAAAGGAGAATGAGAAAGATCAGGGAAGAGGAAGAAAAGTAGGAATGTCTTCTGCAGCATCGATGAAGAAAAAGAAGGGTATGGGTTTAGAAGCATTTAATGCTTGAAGAATTGTCTGTCTCTATTGGTACTCTTTGATGAGTGTGCATGTTACCTCAAATAGGTTAACAAATTAATAAAAAAAAAAGAAATCAAATGCTAAGTAAAAAAAAAGTATTAACATAAGATGGGCCTCCCTGGTGGCGCAGGTGGTTGAGCGTCATACTGTGAAGCTGTCCGCAGCCTCTTTAGCGTGGGTTCGATCCCGGCCAGCTGGTGAGAATCCCACATGGCGCAGCAGACCTCTCCTGTCTCGCCCGCTGCTCCCCTCAGCAATGTATTTCGTCAGTCTGCCTGTTCTATTACCACTCTGTCTCTGGTGAATCTTCTTACCCTCCCGCGCATCTGGCCTGTACCCCAGTTCTTGCATAAATAAATAAATCTTTAAAAAAAAGTCATAAGATCCTAAACAAAGTGGCTTTTGTTTTGATGTCAGGAGCAATTAAAGGCAGTGAGAAAGTAAATATCTTTTTGGAAATTCAATAACACAAATCTGGGAGAAGAAATAGGTGAGGAAACATGTAAGGTATCCTCCAGTGGAAGCCAAGGAGTATCATTTGTTAACATCAATGATGAAATACATATGAGCACAAGAAATAAGTTATAAGTGATTTCAACTAGCTTCTCTAGTTGAGCTTCTCAAGGTCAAGGCAGGTGTTTTATTCATTAACCTGTTTCAACCTAATTTTTAGTGCCTGGCATTCATTCATTCTCTCCACAAATCTTTGTTGTAGATGCCAGAATACAATACATATTTTATCTATTTATCTGTCTGTCTATTTATCTTTAAAGAATCAAACCATTTTAACCATTTTTACATGTTCTGAAAATTGTGCTTCTGAGCAATTCCAGATTTGCTTGGTTGACAATCTTCTAGAATGAATGGGAAGAAGAGAAACATTGCTTAGAAATAAAGGTATGTTCATTTGTCAATGAAGATGCCCAGATTTTGATCAAGTATTGAATTGTGTGATAATGAAAAAAAATTGTTGTTGTAGGATGGATCCATACAAGCTAAACTTGTTATCTGTGGACAATTATAAAACACAAGGATAGCCCTTGCTGAAAAATCTAAGCATAAAGACCTCTGTGACATTGTATTCGATATGTTCCTGAGTGAAGGGGAATGCTCTGAATTTTTCAGGGCACAAACCTGAAATCAGAGCAATCCATATGGATACATTTCTTCTACCAAATTTGATTCAACTTGGACCCTGAACTTTTGACAATGGAAAACAAACTCTCTCCCTCTGATTCATTATGAAAAAAAGAGAAGAGAAGAGGAATTATATAATAGACATGTTCTTTTAGAGATTCTGAGAGCAACGGGATAGAAACCTTGTGGCTAGCATGCTTTAATTGGGTTGAAAATATACTGGAGTGTTTCTGTGTCCATAGGAAGCCCTCTAGGCTGGCCACAGCCTGGCTTTGTGAGAGCTGATTAAGATGCAAAGCAGTAATGTGGGCTTGTTCATAGAGCTTGTCTCACCTCTGTCCCCTCAACTCTGCCTAGGCTCATTCCTAAGTGTGAAAGTTCTGATTGTTATCTTGGTTACAGAATCCCATTCCTTGTCTGTTTTCTTTTGCCCTTATCCTCACATTTCTTTGAATGTCCTTTCATGGGACGCCTTGATCTGCTCCCAAAGAAATGCAATTATCAGAAATCAACCTCTCTCACCCATTTCTGCCCTAAGCAGCTTTTGCCCACTGGTGAATTTCACATTGTACTGAGAAAGTCAGCAACTAATACTAATAACAATAAAATATGTTTGTATTTTTTAGATGACTTTTTCCACTGGGGACTCCCTGGTGAGAACCAGGCGCAGAGCAGAGTGAGTGTGTATATGAGCTGGAAACAGCGAGAAAGAGACCTGGCCAGCTGAAGCCTTTCCTTGACAGCTAATTTCCATTTTTTGGTATCAAGGGGTCTGTGCTAGTAATTGGCATGCAGATTGTGTCTGATGGGCCTGTTATACAGAATAAAGGAATCTGCTAGTTAGAATAAGCCAACCTCAGGCTGATGGATGGGGCATAAGGAGGTCATTGCAAAAGAGAAATTGTGTGTGTGAGTGTGTGTGTGTGTGTGTGTGTGTATGTCTGTGCGTGCATGTGTTTCTCAAGAATTCCTATCCCTCCCTTCTCCCTCTTTATCCAGCAAACTCTAATCTTTCATATTGCATTGAGACAAATGTTACTCTATTTCTCTTCTCGTCTGTTTTTCCCTTGAAGGGATATTTGATGGAATCCACTCCAGGTTTTAATAAAGTATGGGGGCAAAGCAGAAATTAAAGCAGTGTCATGGTTTGTTAGCAGTCCAGGATCTTCTAGGATGGGCCCAGGCTACAAATTATACTCTGGAATTAATTGACAGAAGGTAGTTCTGTATATTATTCTTAATCCAAAGGCATGGGTGGATGCAGGTTTGGGATATCAATAGCAAGACATGTGTTGTCAGTGGGTCTAATTAAGTAGCTGTTTTCTTGACCCCTCCCACTGTCAACCTCCTCCTCTCCAAGCCTTGATTAGGTAGGAGTACTATTGTGTTATTTGCTGCTACCTCTTAGGTTCACAGGGCATTTCTAAGCATCTTCCTAAAAGCAGGGTGTTTCCAATTCAGGTGACTACCAGAGTCACAGGATTCAACAGAAAGATTTACCAATGCTCTGTTAAAACCAAAGGCATTGCATTGTTAGCTCTTATTAATACAACATATGGGTGTTAGCTAAGGTTAGGGTAAAACTCAAAGAAACCTAAGAACATAGGCAGAGTCTACTAGCTTTTGCTTACCCAACACTGGCTCTTCCTCCTATACTGGAATAAATGCTGTTAACTCTTGCTCACCTTATCCAGGATGTGTCTTAATAGTATTTATAAACAGCTTGGGAAATTTCACACTCTCAGCCAGTGCTTACCTTTCTCTAAGATCCTAGACCATGCCTCTTTGTATGAGGGAGAAAATGAGTATATTCTAGATAGGGTGGGAGTCTGTCTTTCCTGGCATAAAAAGGAAGCATTCCTCCTTGTCGATCCCAGAAATCCTTAGGATGGACCTTTCCCAGTTATAAAGGAGTAATTTTCTCCTGTCTAGCTCCCTTCAGTCTGAATATAATACTGAGTTTATAACATTGATTGAGAGATTTTTTAAACTCCCATTTATAGCATTTGTGGTCCTCCTGACAGTTTTCTGGACTTGCATCCAATAGGATTTTTCACAAGGTGTGTGAGTCTTTAAAAAAGACTTTTCTTTAAAACAACAACAACAACAACAACTCAAACAGGGCTACTTGATGAGACTCTGGGTGCTGGTGGAGTTACTTTGGGACCTGGATGATGAGGTGATGCACAGAGCTGGGGACACCAGTTCACAATGTGCATGGGACCTAGCACAGCGAGGGTAGTTAAGACGGTGACTTTGGGAGCACCCATTCTAGTGCCAGGACATGGAAGGGGGCATTCCTTGTGGGCTGGTGGAAGCAAGGCTTCTGTAAGTAGCTCCATGGGCAAGGGATTTGGACAAATGAGAAGTGGGCTCTGGAGGAGGCTTGGTAGAAAAATGCATCGACCAACTTATAAGTACACAGCACTTTCCCTTTGAGGACCTCCAAATGCAGCTGAGTATACTGTAGGTCTGTCAGAGTGGTCAAAGTTGACTCTAAGTTTTTAGGGTCATCCTCCCAAATTGCTGGGAATAGAAAAGAAATGAAATGAGGGTTATAGCCCTGGGGAGCTGGTTACTTGTCAATGGTGCAAGTCTCTTCTAAACAAGCATCTACAGAAGCATTTCATCTTTACTCTCCTAGGAACGGTCTCTTTCTATTTTATAGCTCAGCCTTGTCTTTGTACAGGGAACCTCTTTCTTAAAAGTCCCCAAACTTTGTGGTCTTGGGACATGAAAATTTAAAAACTCTCTGGGGTCTAGGTTGGCCTAATTTTATTCTCTGTTGATATTTCTTTGTGTTTCTCTTCATTCTCCTGCCTGCCACAAATTTTGGAAACTCTAGACATGGTCATTACAAGCCAATGGGAATAGAGAAATTTTGTGCATAAAAATGTGCCTTTCCCATGGTGCATAGCATGGTGAAGGAAGCATAGGCTGAATTGAGGTCCCTTTACCCCCTTGTCCATGCAGAACCAACTAGAAGGGGTGCTGGCCTTTCTCTTCTTCTCATTGTTAAGAAAGTCATGTCTTATTTTCAGTATCATTTTTGTATTACCTGCTTGAGTTTTGTCAACTTCTACCAAAAATTATTAGTGTGTTTCTTAAATGTCTACTTTCAAAGTTTCCTAGGGATGTGTTTGTTACTGTGCTAGCCACGTGACCCCCTGGGTTTTAACTGAGAAAACAAAATCACTTAAGTTATTTCAACAGAAGGAATTTAATGCAGGAAATTATTATTATTATTAAATATTTTATTTTATATAATTCTTACATCATTTTTCATTTTTGCACAATGTATGCATTTTAGTTTTGGTTATATTCCCCATACAATTGCACCCCCCTTATTTTGACCTTAATCCTTCTCCCCACCTCCCCATCCCCCACCCCCCTGTAGTGTGTCTCTAGTTTATAGTTGCTTGTTGATTTTGATTTTTACTTTATTATAATTAGTCTTTTTCCTGTCCCTTATTTAGGTTTTCTAAATTCCTGCTATGAGTGAGATCACTGGTATTTTTCTTTTTCTTTCTGGCTTATTACGCTGAGCATGATCCCTTCCAGCTCCATCCATGTTGCTGCAAATTGCATGAGCTTATCTTTTTTGAATGCTGAGTAATATTCCATTATGTATATGTACTACGTCTTCTTGATCCAGTCATCTATTTTTGGGCATTTGGGTTGTTTCCATAGCTTAGCTATTGTAAATAGTGCTGCTGTAAACATAGGGGTGCAGGCTCCCTTTTGAATTAATGTTTCTTTGTCATTTGGGTAAATACCTAGGAGTGGAATTGCTGGAGTACATGGATGCTCTATCTTTAGTAGATTGAGGAATCTCCACACAGCTCTTCATAGTGGTTGGACCAGTTTGCACTCCCACCAACAGTGCAGGAGAGTTCCTTTTTCTCCACAACCTCGCCAACATTTGTTGTTGCTAGTTTTTTTAATATATGCCATTCTCCCTGGTGTAAGATGGTATCTCATGGTAGTTTTGATTTGCATTTCTCTGATTACAAGTGATGTTGAACAGTTTTTCATATGCCAATGCAGGAAATTATTTAAACGAGTGATAGAGTGGCTGAGAAGACAAATAGTGGTTTGAAACAACCCAGAAGTTAGCAAGTAGCAGAATTGCTACCACCCCTAGGTTGGAGGGACATAGGGAGGAGGTGGTGTTTCCAAGGGTAACCACTTGCACCTGTGAGGCTGAAAGAATGAGCTTCAAAACCCAGCAAACTAAGCATGGGAGCATGGAAAGGTTGTAACCTTTCTAGTTCCTCAATGGCCTCGGTAGGCTGCCCAACTAACACTAAGATCAGCCGTCTCCATTTTCTTGTTAGCAAATAATAAATGCCTGCATGTATTTGAATCTGTTAGATTTTCTATTATTTATAGTTGAATACATCTGAGAGAATATTTATCTAAATCCTAAATAACCCATTGACATTAAAAATTGTGTTCGGGCCTCCCCGGTAGTGCAGTGGGTTGAGCGCAGCGCTGTGAGTCTGTCCGCAGCCTCTGCAGCGCGGGTTCGATTTCTGGCCGGCCAGGGAGATTCCCACATGGCACAGCAGACCGCTGCTGTCTCACCCGCTGCTCCCCTCAGCAGTGCTTTCTGTCTGCCTGTTCTGCTACCCACTTTGTCTCTGGTGAATCCTCTCACCCTCCCAAGCCTCTGGCCTCTACCCCGGCTATTGTATAAATAAAAAAATAAATCTTCAAAAAAAATTGCGTTCAATAACGGCATTCATATTCACACAAACCTTGACACATTGGTTGCCTAAGGCCACACTGAGCACCAGGCCCGACTTGTGGGTACAAATGTGCCTCAAACCCATAGTTATAAACAAGGGGTGCTGGCCAGTGATCAGAGGAAGAGCTGTGGATGAAGCACACTGGAATTCAGTTCCAGGATCTGCCGTGGAGCACCACCCTGTGCAGTTCCTCCAGCAAACCCAGCCTCCAAGTTCCTGGCCGGCCTTGGCGAGGAAGTATTTTCCATTTTCTTCTGACCGGTAGTGGACGCCAGGCTTCCTGATCGGCCCATAAAATATAAACACACAATTATAGTATTTATCCTACAAGCTCCCCTGAGCCTGAAACGCAACAATACACTCCAAGATCTCTTCTCCTTTCTCTTGGGTTCTGTGATCTCAGGACTGTGAATTAATGAAAAAAGATTTCTTGAGGCAAGGCCTCAATTTCTGTCACTTTACTGATGATTTTCAGTCTGGGGTCGATTTTGCTTGTTTAAAAGGAGCAGCAGCAGATAAGTGTATCTTGTAGATGTGATAGTATAAACACTTGTTGTAAGAGCAACCCACCTTGTCTGTTCAGTTTTGTGGCACACAAATTAAGTTCAAATACCCCATAAACAGGTGGAAATTGGTCTTATAACAAACAGAGAGAGTAAACGCTTTGGATGGAGTTTGTCTTTTCTTGCACCTTTTTTTGTATTATAAAGAATTTTATATTGTGCCTTACAACTATTTTGCAACCACATCTATAGTTTATTATTACACAGCACAAAAGTTCAGAAGTTGATATGATTAATCATCATAGCAAAATGTATCTCGGGCGTACTGTATGTCAGCACTGACCTAAGCCCTTTACAAAAACTAACTCATTTTAATCCCCATAGTAACCCTATAAGGTGAGTGTTAGTCCTTGGGTTGTGTCCCTGAACCTAGTCCATAGTACTTGAAAATATCACCTTATTTGGTGATAGAGTCTTATAGAGACAATCAAATTAAAGTGGAGCATTGGGGTGGACCCTAATCCAATATGATACTAGTTGGGATTAGAGCCCATCCCAATAAATTCATTCTCTGATAAAATGGACAATTTTGGACATAAAGATATGCATACAGAAAAGACGATGAGCTGACACAGCAGGAGGAGATGACCATTTATAGGTCAAGCAGACAGGCCCAGAGGAACTAGCCCTGCCAGCACCTGGATTTGAGACTTGCAAGCTGCAGAACCATGAGACGATAAATTTCATTGTTCTGGTAGCCTCAACAAGAGAGCTCAGTAAGTATCTTATTATTACCCAATGATGTTATTATTATCTTTATTTTCAGATGAGGAAGCTGAGGCACACAAGAGATGAGAAACTTGCCTAAGTTTATAAAACTAAGTGGGAGATTACCAAATCCTTTCAGTGGGAGTAGGGGTGATTAGTTTCCCAGGCACCCAAATGTGCTGAAAGTGGTCAATGGTTTGGGTGTCTTTAGTCTTGGTGGTTCATTTATCACAGGATCCCCCTTTTTTCTAAGTTTTTCATTTATGTGTCAGTGCATCGTGTGGAAGTGGATCTGATGTTTGCTTAATTGAGATGAGACTATATTATGGAGAAATCACAGTGGCCTGGGGCCCCAGTGTTTGCTGGGCTACCAGGAGGATTCACGCTCTGCTGGCTGTGGAGATGTTCGGATGTTTTAGTTACTTTTGCTCTTGACCCCTTGGTAGGAGATAGGAGGACTAGACAAAATATATGTGCCTGTGTACACATACACACCACTCCTTCCTGCACGTACATTAGTAAATACACATTCCAAACCTACACCTACATTTACAAGCGAGAACACACACATATATCTGGACACATGTACAAATGCAGGCAAGCTAACATGCCATCCAGAATATGTGTATACTCATTCTGTAGGAACATACCTATGTACACATATATACACACACACACCAACACGCCTATTCTCATATCCCTTCCAGATGAATGTGCACAGGTATGTGAACACACACACATCAAAGAACACACACATGGATAAGAGGGCTCAGGCCAGCCACCCAGTGATTCATTAGAGAATGTGACAAGTGAGTGTTGGGCCCATTTGCCCTGAAACCAATTCTGAGATGAGAGGGAACAGACAACTTGTTAGGGAAGAGCTCCCAGGGCTGAGCAGCATGGGAGGGGAATGAGGAGAGGGATGAGGAAGAAGTAAGGTGAAGTTGCAGGCTCAGTCTGATCCTCTGGCATCCTTTTTTTTTTTTTGTGGGACCCTCCTGGCGGCCGGGAACTAACTGGCGCTGCAGAGGCTGTGGGCAGCCTCATAGCCCAGCGCTCAACTGCTTTGCCACCAGGGGAGGCCCCTGATCCTCTGGCATTCTTTGGAGCACAAATTATCCCTCATTTTGTCTTTCAAGGCAGTGGGCTTCGACAGTATCAGTCATGCACCTGCCGTGGGCAGCCCAGGGCAAAAACTCCCAGGCACTTCTCTCCATGGGAGTATCTGAGTGAAGGCTCCAGCAGCTCAGGGCCTGTGCTCTGAAAACTGCAGGATGAGGACTCTTAGAAGAAAAAGACCACAGGGAAGGAATATGGGGAATGGCACAGGGGACTGTAAAGGGGCTCTGGGCAGAGTACTCTGTGTATGTGTGTGTGTGTGTGTGTGTGTGTTGTTGGGAGTGCAGGTGCTCTGGGTGTGGGGAGATTACTTTTTCCAACTTTGCAAATGGGGAAACCAAGTCAGGAAAGGTAAAGTGAGTTGCCCAACTTCACATAGGGGCATAGTGGTGGACTTGGGGATCAGACTCACTCACACCTGTGCTCCTAACAGTTGCATGGTTTCAGGGTCCAAGAACCCAGCATACAGTCTGCAATAACAGCAGGGGCAGAGTTCCGAGTGTGGGGTCTCAATTGGCCAGGCCCAGCTTGGTTCTCCTTCCTCACTATGAAAAGCCCCTGGGGCCTGATGTTACTGGCATGGGCTGCTGGCAGTAAACACTGGGGACATATAAAAAAGAAATTCTACTCATAAACAAGCAATAATTTTTAGGAGCTGGACAGTTAAAATTCATATTTTAAAATAATTTATTTGCTAGAGCACAGTCTTGCTAAAATATAAACCAAATTTTCATTAGTGAACGGAATACTTAACAACTAGAGCCCAGGCAGGTTCAGGGCTGTTTGCAGAAAAAGGGGTAAGAAATTGCCTCATCTCTTTCTGCATGACTAAAAAGGTCACCACAGAGATGCTTCCAGAAGAAAGGGATAAATTCCTGCTAAAATTTAAGGATGCCAAATCCACTTGGTTACCAAAATGACAGATTGGCTTCAAAAATTAAACTTTATAGGTAGCAATGGGAAGAAACTGCAGCTTTAAAATAATGATTATTTTGTGCTACAAATTGTTTATTTGACAGCTGGTGCCCCATTTTCAAGCAAGATGGTTTGTGACTTTTAATAAATATTTGGCAATTTGGTTAAAAATCATCATTCCCAAATCTGCCTTTGGTCTTAGCATTGTGGTGTTTGAAAGCTGATTCTCAAATAATGGGAGGTTGAGGATTAAGACTTTCACCTGGAGACCCTTGCCCTGGGTATCAGGGAATTGATCTTAAAAAACAACGATGCCCCAAGTTTCTGGATTTTTGTTGAGAGGGTATAGATTTGGAAAGTTATATAATTAAAAGAAAACATCTCGCTAAATTTTCTTGCGTTTTAAGTTTCCCCCCCCAGTTAACCTTTTTGTTTTGAGAGACTTATCAGCCCATATTCAGCTGTAAGAAATAATACAGAAATACATTAAAATTGTGTGCGTGTGTGTATATATTTTCTTCACTTCATGATGCTTGTGAACACATTTATACATACTGTTTCTGGTTAGTAAGGAATCTTGCAGGGGGTTGGAAAATTTATGGTGCTGTAGCAGCCCAAGCTGAGTTTCTCTTTACCAGCCCACCAAATGCAGAGCTACATGGCTGTGTGTTCTCATCCTCAGTTAATGTTTTAGGGGAAGAACTTAGCCACATATGTCAGAAGCCCGGTGTAGGGTAAGGAAAAATGTCAGGCTTTTCTGCCCTCCCGCCATCAGGATAGATGGTGGATCCTGGCAGTCCTGAATGCATGCCTGATGGCGGGCACCTAGAGTAGGGTGTGGGCATAGGTAGATGGGATTCACCTGGGCTGAGACGGGTTTTTTAAGGGCGGCATCATGGGGACGCCAGCAGAAGCCGAGAGAGAAGCAAGGAAGCAGAGAAGCAGCAGAACGAAGGGAAGAGCAGAGAAGCAGAGAGAACTCCGGAGAGCCCAGATAGAGTGAAGACTTGCTGGGGGTTGGGAGGCCTGCCAGCCTCCCGGCCCCCCAGCACCCCTGCCTGCCTTGTACCTGGTAATCCCAATAAAAAGCCTGCAAAACCCCTGAGAACTCTGACTCCTCCTTTACCCGGTCTGCTGGATCATAGAAAACCTGCTCAGTGTCCAGTCCTGTCTTTACACCCGGAAGTAATGAAATTTACTTCAGGTTTGTACCTTACAAATTATCATGAAACAAGCCATAAAAAAAAAAATCCAGAGAATGAAATAGCATATTTATTTCTACAGTGGAGAAAAAATGTGCTTGTGATATTTATTCATTTATTTATTTATTTATTTATTTTTAAATTTTTTAATAGAGGCATGTTTATTTATTTATTTATTTGTTTGTTTGTTTATACATGCACTGGGTACAGTCAAGCGCGGGAGGGTGAGAGAATTCACCAGAGCCAGAGCGGGGAGCAGAGCAGGCAGAAGGACCGAAGTACACTGCTGAGGGGAGCAGTGGGCGGCAGGAGAGGTCTGCGCGCCATGTGGGACCCTCCTCCGGTGGCCGGGGAGCAGCCGGGGATCGAACCGGCGCCGCAGAGGCCGCGGGCAGCCTCGCAACCCAGCGCTCAACCTCTGCGCCACCAGGGAGGCCCTGCTTGTGATATTTAAAGCAATAGAAGATATCAGAAATAAGTTGAACAAAATCGATCATAAAACATTTTTTTAAAGATTTATTTATTTATGTATATAACAACTGGGGTACAGGCCAAAGGTGTGTGGGGGTGGTGAGAGGATTCACCAGAGACAGAGTTGGGAGCAGAACAGGCAGATTGATGGAAACACTCTGCTAAGGGGAGCAGCGGGTGAGCTAGGAGAGGTCTGCTGCACCATGTGGGTATCTCCCTGGCCGGGGATCGAACTCGTGCTGCAGTGGCTGCGAATTGCGTCTTAACCGCTTGTGCCACCAGGAAGGCCCAATTATAAAACATTTTTAACTTTCGGTAATGAAAAAGTTAATGAAATGAAAGGGAGAAAATTAGTTATTATGAATAAGGTTTATGGTTCAAAACAGACACAGAATTACACAAATGCATGATTAAGACCTGGATTCTATTTGATAATTTATTAAAAGATATGAAGATACTGTTTAAAGAATGACAGGAAGTATCTGTTATTAGTATTGTCTTTACAATTTATGTGTTGCCATATCCTCATAGGGCATAGAATTGCCCTATTAAAATATCTTGTTTGAAGTAAATAACCCAGTCAAAAAATGGGCAGAAGAGCTAAAAAGAAACTTCTCCAAAGAGGAAATGCAAACGGCCAACAGGCATATGAAAAAATGTTCAACATCACTTGCAATCAGGGAAATGCAAATTAAAACTACAATGAGATACCATCTCACAGCAGTGAGAAAGGCACATATTAAAAAAAACAGCAACAACAAATGTTCAGGAGGGTGTGGAGAAAAAGGAACTCTCCTGCACTGCTGGTGGGAGTGCAAACTGGTCCAACCACTATGGAAAGCTGTGTGGAGATTTCTCAACCTACTAAAGATGGAGCTTCCATATGATCCAGCAATTCTACTTCTAGGTATTTACCCAAAGGACACAGAAACATTAATTCCACCTGCACCCTTATGTTTATAGCAGCACTATTTACAATAGCAAAGTTATGGAAAAACCCTAATGCCCCAAAATAGATGACTGGATCAAGAAGATGTGATACATATACACCATGGAATATTACTCAGCATTCAAAAAAGATAAACACATGCCATTTGCAGCAACATGGATGGAGCTGGAAGGGATCATGTTCAGGGAAATAAGCCAGAAAGAAAAAGAAAAATACCGGATGGTCTCACTCATAGCAGGAATCTAGAAAACCTAAATAAGGGACCAGGAGAAATACTAATTATAATACAGTAAAAATCAAAATCAACAAGCAACTATAAACCAGAAACACACTACGGGGAGGGGGCGTGCAGAGAGGGGAGAGAGAAGGGAGTTGGATCAAAACAAGGTGGGGGTGGGAATTATATGGGTACCATAACCAGGATGAAAATGCATTATGCAAAAATGAAAAATAATGTAAAAATATATAAAAGAAAATAATAAAATAAAAAGAAAAACCACTTGTAAAACTAATCTGCCATTTTAAGGAAACAGTTCAAGTCAATCCAGTAGCTGCTGCTTTTAGTTTTTTTTTTTTTTTTTTTTTTTTTTTTTGCGGGACCCTCGCCGGTGGCCAGGGAACAAACTGGCGCTGCAGAGACTGGCGGGCAGCCTCACAGCCCAGCGCTCAACTGCTGTGCCACCAGGGGAGGCCCAGCTGCTGCTTTTATTAAAAGAATTAACCATATCCTACCAATATGCTAATACCCATCTGGGACATAAACCATTAAAATCACCCAAAGATGCCAAAAAAAAGTTTGTTCTTTTTTTTGTGAAAAGTAAACTAACATGAAACATGTTCAGCTTGAAAAATAATTAAAGGAAAATTAGAATAACTATAGAGTACCAACATTAAATTAATGAAAAGAAATAAGATCAATAAAACCTGTTATGTTAGTTATTGCACAGAAAACCCACAACTGCTGGCACCTCTCTAATTTGTTGCTATTTTTTCCTGAAATACAAGCTGGTAATTTGTAATAAGAACTATGAAGCCATCTATACCCTTTGACTTGGTAATCCCACTTTTGGGAATATACCCTAAGGTGATAATCCAAATGAAAAAAGAAGTCATTTATATAAAGATATTTATGGCAGCATGTTCACAACAGGGGAAGTCAGAAAGTAAGCAAAGTGCCCAGGGAGTGGGAATGGTTTAGTATCTGGTGGGTGTGTATCTGAATTCCCTGTGACCAGTAAAACTGAAGAGTCTGAACTGTGTTATTTGTGAAGGTGTAGCTATATCACTATGCTAAAGGAAATGCAAGCAAAGCAGAATGCACACTAGAATAGTCACTCTTACAGTTTCATAGACATGGTGTTTGGGCTTTGACTAGTCTGGAAAAAATGTAGATGGATGTAAATAGCTGTGAGTTTTAAAATTCATGCACTATTTTTCCTATAAAATCATTTAAATATTTGTCAAACACCTACTATTTGACAAAACAAAGAAATGGTGGTGAACATGTCATTATACATAGACTCCATATAGTAAATTTTCTAGCACATAGGGCATGTCTAACTTTCCTTGGAGAGCTAATTCACTGTTTCTGTGTTATTATTATTGCTATACTTGAGTTATCACCTGTGAGGGCCTGCTACCTGCCCAGCAAGCCATTATAAGGATGCTGCAAATGTATGTGGATGATCTGGAAGGAGACTGGGGGAGGAGTGTCTCTCTTTTCACCTTGTTCCAGATATGATCTTCTCATTTTTCCCTGAAGTTAATACATTCTCTGAATCTTGAGGAAGATTTAAATAATTATCCATTGCAAGTTTCTGAGAATGGACCTAAGATACTTTAGAGTGAGAGTAAGGTTGGATTGGGTGGGAGTGGATCTGACCTTATGTCCCTGGTCCAGCAACCTTCCTGTCTGGTATATACTTACAAGGTACTACTCTTAGGTAACTTGCTTGCAAGTTCCAGAAAATTCTGCCTAACTAAAAGAGAGAAAAAAAAAAAGCACAAAAAAAGCTGTTATCCTTCTCTTTATTCTATATCCAATTCCAATGGAGGGGGTGGGGAGGGGTTCCTTATACCACCAAGAAATTCTCTGATACCAGTTGGGTATTCTATAATTCAATTCAATTCTGACACAATCTATCTGGAGATAGTGTCACATCCCACAGATTAAGGGTTCTGTCCTGCAAGACTGCCTCCCTCACCAACTTCAAATGCCAATCACAAGTCTAGTTTGTCACCTGTACTTCTGACTGACTGGCAATAGATGGGAGGCTCCAACAATTCCTGCCTTGGATTTGATTAATTTGCTTGGGTGGCTCATAGGACTCAGAGAAACATTTGGTATAAAAGCCAGATGAAGAGGTGCACATGGCAAGGAATGGGAAAAGGGCATGGAGTCTCTATGCTTTCCCTTGGGTGCACCACTCTCCCTAAATCTCTGTTGTGCTCACCAACCTAGAAGTTCTCTAAATCCCATGGAGGCTGCAATACACTGGCGGGATGATTAAATCATTAGCCATTGATGTCAACATCCAGCCCCTCTCTCCTTGGAGATTACAGGGGTAAGAACAGAAGTTCCAACTGTTCAATCACATGGTTGCGTCCTCTGGCAATCAGCCCCCACCCTTGAATGATTTTCAAAAGTCACCTCATTACCATAAACTCAGGTGTGGCTGAAAGGGGTTTGTTATGAACATCAAGACACATGGTGATGAAGAATATTTGATAAGCATTCAGAGGGGAAAAACAGGTTATATAGTGTGGACCGGGAATAGAATAGAATTAAACTTCTAAACAGCAACACTGGGAGTTAGTACAGGATGATAGAATTACATCATCAAATACTAGGACGAGATGACTGTGATGCCCATCTGTGTCAGTCAGACTTCTTCAGAGAAACAGAATCAATGGACTATATACATCACATTCACCATACTGCCGGTCCTGCCTGCAGGCCAACGGGGTTCAGGAACACGGCGGAGGGGCTGGGGATGAAAAGATGCTTCTACTCACATGGATGGCTGCAGGAACTCTCTTTATTCAAGGGGAGGGGCTCTCCTCTCTCTCTCTCTCTCTCTCTCTCTCTCTCTCTCTCTCTCTCTCTCTCTCTCTCTCTCTCAAAGCCTGCGCATGCGCTTTACGTGAATTTGCAACATCTGGTTACTGTTGCATCAGCTTCCGCTTTGGGCGGAAGCGACCACCACCCCAGGTCCCCCTGCTGGTGTAAGCCTGGTACTGACATCTCCCCCATTTTTACTTTATTGATGGGGGGGGACACACACTGGGCCTGTCTTAGGTTGTGGCAGTCGTACTCACGTGCTTACCTGTCATAGCCACCCACTACCAGGATCCTAGGTAAGGTAGTGGAGCCGTCTTAGGTTGCTACGGGTACACCACCATCTTACCCGTCATTGGCCTACAGGTGGTCAAGGGCAATGTTTGTCCACACCCTGGGATCTTCAGTGGGCTGTGATGGAGAATAGCGCACATTTTGGAGAGCTACTTGCAGATTTTTCGTCTATTCCACTGGCACCACAGGATGTAGAAAATGATTTCCAGGCAGAAGAGGATTGTACCTAGGAGTGATATTGCTTCCCCCAAGGATTTTGTACTGAAGCACGGATGTTGTTAATGGTTAGAATTTGATTAGCCAATTGTGCAGTAAAATTGAGAAAGTTTGGTTCCACGGGCCGCGCAGATAGGCATTAAGGGTATGAACTTGAAAGGAATAGTTGAAAAGGATGGCAGTTGTAACACACATGAAGGCATAGGTAGGAATACAAGGAACATGAGCAGTTAAAGTCAGTAAGTCAATTTCTTCCTGTATTAAGGAAACTTGTGGATTCAACTGGAGTAGTCCGACTGCGAGATCGTTGTTGATGGAATTTTGTGTGAGAAAGGTGCTGGAGACTCTGGAGTAGTCCGACTGGAGATAGTTGTTGGTATCTGCATTGAGTACGAAGTTGGATAGATCTAGGCCGCCGACCACTGCGGCCGCAGCTGCCAGCGTCGAGAAGACGGAGATCAAGGCGCCAACAACCAATGCCGGACCTGCTTGTCGATTTCAGATGATTACCTGAGAAGTAGACTCAGACACATTGACAGGCATAATAATGACCTTAGGGAAACGCATGACAACAAAGGAATTGCTGAGGGTTCTGGACCAACAAGAGGAAAGGTGACAGGTACAATTGAGGGAGGATTGTTTGTTGAACGATAGATTGAAAAACACTATAGAAGGGAGTCCAGTGGTGGAATTGGTAGACAAGAATGACAGGACAATACCCCCCTTTCTGGAAACTTGCAGAAGGAAAGGGGGATTATTAACTATTGTCCAATGAATCATGTTGCAAAGGAGGGGGGGGTGCTGGGCTGATGGCTGCAGAGCTGCCGCCATGATGGTGCTTGTAACGGTAGCCCCGTCAATATCCTTACACAAGCGTATGTACCCAGAAATATCCTGTTTATCCTTCCATGGGCGAATGGCCTCCTTGCACCATTTGTTAGCATTTTCAAACGCCAATTGTTTGACTAGTATAGAGGTAGGCTCGCCCTCACCCATAATTCGAGAGGCTGCTGTTAGAAGGCGAGCTACAAAGTCAGCAAATGGCTCTGAGGGGCCCTGGAGGATTTTTGTAAGGGATTGGTGAGGCTGTCCCCTGGATCCCAGTGCCTTCCAAGCTGATTTTGCTGCCAAGGCTACTTGTGCAAAAACAGCAGGATTATATAAACATTGTTGCTGATTAGTACTATAATTGGGACCCTCCCGGGTTAACATTTCTTTAGTTTGTTGGGGAAAACCTCTTTGAATATTGGTTTGAGCATACTGGTCACAGAGTTCTGTAAACTGACCCTTCCACAAAAGATAATCCCCTGGGCTCAAAACCGCGCGGAAAGTGTCCTTCCAGTCATTGGGTGTCATAATAAAGGTTTCAAAGGTGTCTAACATTTGGTGAACAAAGGGGCTCTGAAGTCCATAGTCTCTGATAGATTCTTTTAAGAGCTTGAGGTCTTGGAAAGGCAGTGCCGAATGTTGCCGGACCTGCTGTCCCTGATCATTTTGAACAACTGAGACCGGGCAGGACAGAAGGGATTCCCGAGAATTTTCAGAGTTGGAGGGTACAAATCTCGAAAGAACAGAAGTTAGGGACTGTATAAGCCCAGGAAGGTCTGGGTCAGAGCCATGGGAGTTGAGTGGAGGGGCAGAGGGGAGAGTGGTGGGGGAGGGATGCCGCCGATTTTTGGTTGATGGGGGTGGTCTATCATGGGGAGGTGGATAGTCTGTATTGTCCTCCACATTCCCCTCGTCTGAAGAGGAATCTACCCCCGGATTTGAGGATTGAGAAGGGGGGGTTTCTGTGGCTGAGTTTGCTGCGACCGAGTATGTGGCGGGCTTTTTGCTTTCGGACTGAGCTGCAGAGTGCAATACCTCAGCCACTAGTTCATAAGCAGCTGCTCCCCCATCACTAAGGGCATCATGGACTAGCTGCCACACAGAAAAAATACGGGGGGGGGATAGTTTGGGGTCCGTAAAGGTCCCTGTAAAGAAGGAAGTCTGCTTTGACCTTTTCCCAGTTTCTTACTGAGCCGGTGTCCTGCTGAAAGAACCATTTGCTGGTATTTGCGAGGACTGAGACTAGATCATTAAGGTCTGAACCTTAATGGGAGTTCCATAATGTTTAAGCAGAAGTTGTAGGGCTCTAACAAGTTGGCCCTTGGACATGGTATTGCCCATGATGCCGATCACTTACCTAATCCTTACCTTACTGATTGATCGGTCCCTCAGAGGATCCCTCGTACTCGTGTCCCACTTTCGGGCGCCACTGCGCCCGGCCCTGCCTGCAGGCCGACGGGGTTCAGGAACACGGCGGAGGGGCTGGGGATGAAAAGACGCTTCTACTCACATGGATGGCTGCAGAACTCTCTTTATTCAAGGGGAGGGGCTATATATATATATATATATATATATATATATATATATCTTGGAAAGCCTGCGCATGCGCTTTACGTGAATTTACAACATCCGGTTACTGTTGCATCAGCTTCCGCTTTGGGCGGAAGTGACTCATCTTTGGGCGGAAGCGACCACCACCCCAGGTCCCCCTGCTGGTGTAAGCCTGGTACTGACACCATACAAATGTATTCTTGTAAATATTTACATAAATGTTTCACGTTAATGTGAAATGGCTCACATGAATGTGGGGAAGCTGGCAAGTCTGAAATCTGTAGGGCAGACCGGAGATGGAGGAAGCAATTACTGCCGCAGTCTTGAGACAGAAATTCTTCTTCTTCAGGAAACCTCAGTTTTTGCTCTTAGATCCTTTCAATTGATTGGGTGAGGCCCACCTAAGGTATGGAAAGTTGCAAGATGGTTATATGCTATACAATCTTCTCAGAAAGTTACTCCAGGACATGCTCCAACAAGCAAAAGACAGATGCATCTCAGGTTGGTCTACCTAGATGACCTTGATAAATCTTAAGCAAATGATTTATTAAGAAGACCTCAAAGGGATCGGAGGAAATAGAACAAGGTGTTATTTCAGGCAGAATTTCACGAAAAATGACTTCAGTCTGATCCTGAGGATAAGTTCCTTTAGAGTTGCCTCAGACCTAAACAACAGAGGTGGCTTGTTACTCCCACACTAGTCCATCAATAGTTAAGAGCTTCTCTGGGGATTTGTGGTCTGGGATGTGTGTGTGTGTGAAAATTCCAAGATATTTTAATCTCAGCTATAGACAAAACACTTGCAGTGGCCCAAGGGCAGTCCCCTGAACAAGAGCTGCTGTGCTGGAAGCAAAAGCACCAGCAGCAAAAGTCAGGAAGAGTATGTGAGTGTGTTTATACAAATAATGGTGAAGTGGAAGATGACTCTACAAATTGAGACATGGGAAACAGACGCTAACACAGAAGAGAAACAAAGGAATCCCAGGATGATGACAAAAGGAAATCCCTAGATTGCAGTCAAGCAAACGATTCCGATTTCTGGCTTGGGTCAGAACATTGGGAGAGAATTATTCAAGATGATAATAAGGATAAAAGGGCTAATGGGTTTGAGAGGAGATTTACATATATGAAGAAGAGTTCACAGTCGAATTAATAAGGATACAGAAAATTTTGCAAATGAAAGACCAAGACAATCATAAACTCCACTGAAAACAATATGTATTAGAAAGTAATCTTAGTTTATAAATCCCATGATTCAGTTGTGAATAGCACTTATGTCATAATAATTTAAAAATGATAACACTTAACTAAAATTATAAATCAACTCCATTGGCTGAATGGGGATAGGAAATATGTGTGTGTGGTAGGGTTGGAGAAAGTGGTAAAAAAAAAGTCTCATTTTTCATACTGGGAAACCAGAGAATAACGCTACTGAAAAGTCAAGAAGTATGCTATCATGTGCCAGTGTGTGACTTACAGATAGGAAGGAAAGAAATCCCAAACAATCTTCTAAAAGTTGAAGGCAGTTTCCTCTGGGTGGTGAAAAACAGGATGGGGTGGTATAAGCAACTGCTATTTTTCATACAAGCCTCATAAAATGATTTGACTCTTGAAACTGTGCATGTGAAACTTTTATTAAAATAAGAGTAAGTTAAAAATGGAGAAAAGCCCTGTCACCAGAGATGGCAGAGATGCCGGAAATTAGGAGGAATAGGAGAATGATTCAAATATATATTTCAAATATATTAGTTTGTCTTAAGTGAAATGAATTCAACAGCGTATTCCAATGCAAGACCACAATACACATTTAAAAATTTTTGTCATTTTTTATTTAGGTAATCAATTTACAACTCTGTATATGATTTAGGGATGTGAGTTCGCATCTCTTCAGATGGATGTCACCACTCCACAACCACCACCAAAGCACCAATAAACCTCCACCTAAGTCCTTTGGGACTCGTCCCTCCTTTTCTTCCCACTGTGTACCCTCCTATTTTTTAGCCTGGATTTTGCAGTCAGATTTCTAGGGTTTGTTTTTTTGGTTTTTAGGTAATAAAGGATTCTCAAGGCAAGTCAATAAAGCATGAAGCCATCTTTTCATTTCTGGAAAACAAAACAAAAAAAAACAAAACCAAAAAACCCCAAATATATTAGTTTGTCTGACTCTCCTCTCCCACCCCAAGCAGGATCCTGGGAGATAATAGTGCCAGCAGGGACTGTAGGAAAAAAAAGAATCTTAGAAACTTGAAAACTTAAATTCAGAGAGCCATCCAAATTTGGAATCTTATATTATGGAATCTCATTTCAATTCATCCTCTATCCACTCAGGTGGCACTTCCTCCAGTTAACCTTTGCTGACCCCTCTCCCACATGTCTAAGACCCCTGCATTTCCTGCTATCCCAGCATCCATCAGCCTGGAGCATGAGGTTGTTTACTGGTCTCCTTCCTCCACTGAGGGTGGATATACACCTTTAATCACTTCCAGGTAAATGTACTCATTCCCAGTGTGGACACAATTATTCAGGATTCTTACTCCATCCTCTACAATTTTCCTGGAAGGGAGTCATAAATGTGTCCACTTTGTGAGAGTTCCTGCCGTCTGGTCATAGCAAGAATCCATGCTGCATCTGGAAGGGGTAAACTTGTATCTCTGGCTTGGGTTTTCACCTGAAGTGTTCACATTTGCTGATATGTGTGTGTCCTTGGTCTGTGCTGCCCTTATTCTGCCTACAAGAATCCTCCTGTCTGCCGTTCCTCCTAAGCCATATCCTTGAGCTTCTCAGATGAATGCACTCTGGGGTTGAGAATGACTCAGGGGAGGCTATGGCACACTTTGTTTCCTCAGCTACCATTTTCACTTCACTTTGTCTGTAACACACTGGGGCTGTGAATTCTCAAGGACCTCATTTACCCAGCTAGGAGCCCATCTCCTACAGATCCCCGAAGTAGTCTGTGTTAGTTTTTTGTCGCTGTACAACACTTACCAACAATATAAAAAAGTAATATCACATAGAGGATTAAAACAGGACCCATGTATTATCCCCTGGTTTCCAGGGTTTGTGGGGGTTGCTATGGCTTAGCTGGTTCCTTTGTAAGATTTCAATCAAGCTGTTTCCAGGGCTGAATTCTCATGTGAGGCTCAATTGGGGAAGGTCTGTTCCAAGCTCACATGATTATTAGTTCCTTGTTTTGTGGTCTTTTCCACAGGGAAGTTCACTGGCAGCTAGCTTAACACAATCAGCAAGAGAGTGTCTCCTTGTAAGACAAGCACAGAAATAGTGTGTTGCATTATCACACACAATAATGCATATCCTGTCACCTTTGCCATAGTCTACAGACATGAAATTCCATGCATATAAGATTCCCTTCCAGGGATTACAGATGGGCACACGTACCAGGATGCAGAGATCAAGCAGGGCCACCTTAGTATCTGCCTCCTCCAGGGTCTAGGTCCTAGACCTAGAACACACATAACTGGGGGTGCAGAGTTTCCACTTCTGCATTAATATCTCACTATTCCTCCACCTTTTGTCTTCTTTTTTTTTTAAATGACAGATTTTTTTTTAATAATTTTTTTAAAGATTTTATTTATTTATTTATACAAGCACTGGGTACAGTCAGAAGCATGGGAGGGTGAGAGAATTCACCAGAGTCAGAGGGGAGAACAGAGCAGACAGAATGACAAAGTACACTGCTGAGGGGAGCAGCGGGCGGCAGGAGAGGTCTGCGTGCCATGTGGGACCCTCCTCTGGTGGCTGGGGAGCAGCCGGGGATCGAACCGGCGCCGCAGAGGCCGCGGGCAGCCTCGCAACCCAGCGCTCAACCGCTGCGCCACTGGGGAGGCCCATCCACCTTTTGTCTTCTTTTGGCCCATGGAGTCTTGGGTGGGGGGGACAAACTTCCCCACCTCATGCTTGTCTTCTTAATTCTATTTTTTATATAATAATGCCTTTTTATATTAGTGAGCAGGGCTTAAGAGATCTTAAGCTATGTTCCCTGCCAGTAGTTTCAAAATTTAAGCTTAAACTCATAAGCTGGAAATTGACTTTTTTTAAAAAATGCCTTTCCTTTCAAATGTAGTAATGTTACTGGAACCAGCCACCTCAGCAGTGGGAGCTGGCAGGGGTAGTGGTGTTCTCTCACCCTGCTGCACCCCCACAAGTCAGTGGTGGCAGTTGCTCCTCAGAGTCCAGAAACTGCCATTTTGTCAGTTGTGACAGTTGCTCCTCAGAGACCTTTTAAGTAACAGCATACTTCCTGGATCATGGACTGGGCCAATCAGCTGCATGCTATGAGCTGATTGGTGCTAAATGGTCCAATCAGCCACAGTATTGAAAAAATGGTCCAATCAGACTTTTGTTACCAGGACCCAGGCGCCTCAGCAGCGGGAGCCGGCAGGAACCATGGTGTTCTTTCACCCAGATGCTCCACCACAAGTCTGTTGTGGCAGTTGCTCCTCAGAGACCTTTTATGTAACAGTGTACTTCCTGGATTGTGGAAAGGACCAATCAGGTGCTATGAGCTGATTGGTAAATGGGCCAATCAACCACAGTATTGAAAAATGGTCCAATCAGACTTGTGGGTGGGGCCCCTGAAAGAGGACATAAGCCAGGGTTGGAGGGATCTGAAGGGAGATGATGCCAGCCCCTGGAGAAGAAGAGGGAGATGAATAGGAGAGATGATGCCAGCCCCGAAGAAAAGAAAATGGTTCCAGCTTCCAAAGGAAGAAGAAAGAAGGGGAAGACTCTGGTCCTGGATCTGAAGAAAGAAGAAAAGAGGCACCCAGCAGCTGACCTCCAAAGAGGGAAAGAGAAGCTGACGGCTTCTGTCTGAGACTGGACCCCTCGTCCTGTCTCTGACATTGCCTGAAATGAGCACCAAAGGCCCTGGGCCCAGACTGGGTATCTCTGACACTGCTTCTGAGGGACAAGTAGTGGCTTTCACTACTGGCCAGTGCTGTCCAGCACTCCTGGTGACCAGTGGAGACCACCAGTGGAGATGCTATCTGGGTGAGGTAACCAGCCACATGTGGATACAGTAAGCTCTTTGTTTCCCCTGTTTGTAAAATAAACCCCGTGGTTGTTGTTCCTGGAGCCTGAGTTTCTTGCAATTATGTGCATGGGTGAGAACCCACAGACAGTGACCTGTCCTCTTATCAGGCACTGTCCTTTGTTAGGATATAGCCCTTTGTTTTGATTTTTTGGCTTTTTGGCCTTTTGGGGCTTTTTTGTGGCTCTCTGGCCTCAGAGCCTGGCAGGTTCCATCCTTCCATCCGGCCTCCTACCTTGTTGCCCTTTTGCATTGTCCTCCTCTGTTTCAGTAAGCTCAGAATTACCCTACCTGTTGCCTGAAAAATGGGGAAAGTTTTGAATGGGAATAATATCATTACACCCTGCTACAATACATGCGAGTTTACTGGAATGAATGGGGATATATCAGTGTCATATCCATCACTTATTGGCTTTGTGATCTTGGGCAAGTCATTTATTTTCTGTGAGCCTCAGGTTCACTACCTATGAAATGAAATAATGATAACCTAGTTTTAGAACATTGTGAGGATTAATTAGAATAAACTCCTTGGTAAATGCTAAATGACTATTGCATATGCATTAGCATTATAGTTGCATAAGTGCAATAGAGGCCCCTCTTATTGTAGACGAGGCTCACTTTTTTTTTTAAGATTTATTTATTTTATCTATGTATACAAGAATCGGAGTATCTGGGAGGATGAGAGGATTCACCCGAGACAGAGGGGGGAACAGAACAGGCAGACTGACTGAAATACACTGCTGAGGGGAGCAGCGGGCGAGACAGGAGAGGTTTGCTGTGCCATGTGGGTATCTTACTGGCTGGCCGGAATCAAAACTGCACTGCAGAGGCTCCACAGCTTCACAGCACTGCGCTCAACTGCCTGCACCACCAGAGAGGCCCCAAGGCTCAGTTTTGACATGACTTCTGTGTACTTCTCGATAGAGGGCCAAAACTTTTGTTGCAAGTTAATTGTGTAATAGCAAATGCTGATAGCAGACTTATCACTGAGTCTTGGACAAGGCTTGGTTTGTGTTGAGGTTTTACCCAATCAGTGTCACAATAACCAGATGGTAATATGTGTATGGCTGTCTCTGGTAAATTATAGCAATGCAGTGAATGAACGGTCAGATTCTTACTCAGGCCATCCTCCTCTGGGAGTGCTATTCTAAAATGCCATTTGGACAGAGTTTATTCATTCCCAGCACAAGTTCTTTCTATTATAATGACTTTACAATTCATCATATGATTCCATCCTGTATAGTCTCAGGCTCTGTACAGGGGAGAGTTATGCTATGCATAGACTTGCAGAAATGTTTTCTTCTCTTTTGACTTGCTCAAACTATATTAATTTTAATAAGTATTTATGGAGACCAGCTGTCATTGGGTGCGATGGATGGCACAAATATGCTATAAAATTCCTTTAACTTTCTCCCAAAAATCTCATCTTCTGTAGTATAATAGCTCATCTTTTCCTAGAGGGAAGAGATTGATACATCAGATTGTAGACCTAGTTGAAGGCCTATAAAATGAGGGAAGCAACCCATTATATGGGTGCAAAATTAGGGCCCTCAGCATGGTAGAAGGAAGCTCTCAATAGGATTTTCTCATTCTGGTGACAGATATTTTGAATTTGTACTTCTGTAGTTTTTTGGACTTTGTCCTTCTGTAGTTGATCTAAAGATCTTTATCTTCTTGTTGGAAAGTTTCCACATCATCTCTCTTTAAAGTCAGTAGAATTGAATATTTAGTATCTAAACAAACTACATTATTTATCTAGAACTTTTAGCAGAGTGACTGTTTTGTAGGGTGATATTGACATAGGAAAAGAGTCAGTGATCCTGAATAGTGGCATTGGAGCAAACTGAGAACTAGTGTGGTTAGCAAAGGGAAAGCATCAGCCCAAAGAGCCAGAGCCAGAAGCCCAACTAGGCCTGCTTTGCAGAAAAGAGATATAGAGATTGGGGACAGTGTCTGGAAGACCTGAGGGATATAGGTGAGCAGAATTAAGGACTGCTGCCAGGCTGAGGGCATTTGTTCCCTGCAGTATTTCACAGTTCTTTGCTCTGGGCTTACTGGTAATATTTCTGAAAGGGACAGACACAGGCAGATGGATTTTACTAACATTTTTGAGTTCTTACTATATGCCAAGCCTGGAGTAATAGATTTTATAGACAAAGCCTCACTAATCACAATAAAAACTATATGAAGCCATTAGAATAGTCCTGACTTTTATAGTCACGATAGTTGCTAATACCCAGATGAAAAGAAATGAAACTTAAAAAATTTCTCTAACAGAACCAGAAAAAGGGTCAGAAAAAGTCAAACTTTAAAATCAACCCTTGAAAGCTGACCATATGTCTCCAAGAGGAGAGGGGGAGGGCTGTTGAAGTATCCAACCACATATGTATTTTCTCCAACAGATTGGAGAGTAATTGTGTGATATATTTTGGTTCTCCCTCATTTAGTGAGTATATATTGCTCTCAATATCAATATATGATATATCTTCCTGTTGTGTTTTCCCTTAATCATTATATAATGTCCATCCATGTCTCTTGTTACCTTTTCAATGTGGAAGTCTATTTTATGTGATATAAGTATGGCAATTTCTGCCTTCTTTTGGGTGCCATTTGCTTGTACAATTGTTTTTCATCCTGTTAGTTTCAGTATATTTATCCTGGGAATTTAGGTGTGTTTTTGGAGGCAGCAGAATGTTGAATTTTGCTTCTGAATCCAGTTAGATCCTCTGTTTTTTTAATTGGTGAGTTCAGCCCACTGATATTTCTGCTACTACCACTATTTCCTTTGTTTTGTGGTTCTGTTTAATTGTTTGTTCAATTATTTGTGTTTATTCCTCTCTTTGGTCTAAATACTAGAGCTCCTCTCAAAATATTTCTTAGGGGGAAGGAGTGGCTAAGAGGTTGCAAAGTCCCTAAGATTTTTTTTGTCTGAGAAACTTTTATTTCTTCATTGCATCTGAAGGAGAGCTTTGCAGGATAGAGTATTTTTGGCTGGAGATTTTTAACCTGAGAATAATTTGAATAGGTTGCTCCCATTCTCTTCTTTGCTTATAATATTTTTTCAGAGAAATCTGATATTAGCTTAATTGCGATTCTGTTGTAGGTTATCTATTTTTTACCCCCCTTGTCAGCTTCATTATTTTTCCCTTGTCTGGGACTCTTGGAAGTTTTACTACTACATGTCTTGCTGTGGGTCATCTTTATTTAGGTAACTTGCTGTCCTTTTAGTTTCCTGTATTTGTATGCTCATTTCATTCTTTATGTTTGGGAAATTTTCTTCTATTATTTCTTTAAATAATTTTTAAGTTCCCTTCTCTCTCTCTTCTCCTGAGATGGATGTGATTTTTCTACAACATTTTCTCAGGGTGTCAGACAAGACAATTCTGAAGTGTTACTTCATTTTTTTCCCTCTTTGTGTCTATCTTTCTTTTCCCATTTTGATTCTCTGTTTGCATCATCAAGTTCACTGATTCAGTTTTCAATTTGTTTTATTCTACTTCCTTGGCTTTGTCTAGAATTTTTCATTTCTTTACTGATCTTCCTACATACTGCAATTCAATTATTTTCTTATTTAAAGTTTTAGTTTTGCTATTTGATATAATCAACCAGTTTAGTAAAGTAGCAGGATACAAAATCAACACACAAAAGTCAGTAGCCTTCCTTACACAAATAATCACTCTGAAGAAGAAGAAATCAAGAAAACCATCCCTTTAATGATTGAAACAAAAAAAAATAAAATACTTGGGAATAAACCTAACAAAAGAGGTGAAAGACCTATACAAAGAAAATTATGAAACACTGTTAAAAGAAATAGAAGAAAATACAAAGAACTAGAAAGACATCCCCTGCTCATGTATTGGAAGAGTTAACATTTTTAAAATGGCCATCCTGCCAAAAACAATATACAGATTCAATGCTATTCCAATAAAAATCTCAATGACATTCTTCAAAGAAATAGAACAAATACTATGAAATTCATATGGAACCACAAAAAACCATGAATAGCCAAAGCCCTACTGATGAAAACAAAGGAGAAAGGAAGTATCACACTTCTAAACTTCAAGCTATACTACAAAGTCATAATAATTAAAACAGTTTGGTATTGGAACAAAAACAGACGCACAGACCAATGGAACCAAATAGAAAGCCCAGAAATATAGCCACACTTATATGGACAACTGATCTTTGACAAAGGAGCAAAGAATATGCATTGGAACATGGACAGTTTGTTCAATAAATGGTGGTGGGAAAACTGGACCACCACATGCAAAAAAAAAAAAAATGAAACTAGACCACTACCTCTCACCATGCATAAAAATCAACTCAAAATGGATAAAATACCTGGACATAAGTCCTGAAACCATAAAATATTTAGAAGAAAATATAGGGAAAACACTATAAGATATACATCTCAGTAACATCTTTAAAGATTCATCACCCAAAGCAAAGAAAGTCAAGGAAAAGATAAACACCTGGGATTACATCAAACTGAAAAGCTTCTATACAGCAATAGAGACATTAACCAAAATGGAGACACCCCACTGACCAGAAAAAAAATCTTTGCACTCCTTATAACCTATAAGGGACTGATCACAAAGATATACAAAGAAATCACACTACTCAACAAAAACAAAGTAAACAATCCAGTCAAGAAATGGGCAGAAGAGGGGAGCGCGTTCCCACATCACCATTTTGCAGCAGGGACCTTTCTTTGCTGGAGACTGTGTGCTAGCAGAAGGCTCACCGAGGAGACAGAGGTAAGCTGGGAGGCTTGCCCATGCCTGGCGCCTTCTAGCCTGCAGTTCCAGCCCAGAGGGGAGCAGCACCCACCGCTGGGGCAGACCGGGCATGCAGGGGAGCACGTTCCCGTATTGCCACTTTGCAGCAGGGACCTTTCTTTACTGGAGACTTGTGAGCCCAGCAGAAGTTCCCCAGAGGAGCCAGTGGTGAGCTGGGAAGGTCGCCCAAGATGCCGGCCAGTACCAGCAACACAGTGTCACAAGGAATACGGCAAATTAAAAAACAGGCAGTAGGGAGTAGAAAAACCACATGCAATCCAGCAACTCCTCAGCAAAAAAGCACACCGCAAAAAGAAAACCATCTACCAGATTGCAACGACAGTAACTTGGAAGAACTTCTGAGCCTTCCAGATAGAGAATTTAAAATTGCTATGATTAAAAAACTGACAGAAGTCATAAAGGAAAACAATGATAAGGGGAAAATAATTAATGACCAGAAGAATGAAATTGAGTCCCTAAAGAGGGAAGTAAAAGAAATGCAGGAGATCAAAGAATTAATGGAGACGCTAAAGAACTCTGGGAAAAGCAATGAAAGCAGAATAGATGAAATGGAAGAACGAATAAGTACTCTTGAAGACACAGAAATAAAAAGAACTAAAACAGAAAAGGAAGGAGAAGTACGAAGGAAAAAGACCGAAGAGAGACTTCGGGAACTATCTGACTCCATGAGGAAAGGAAATATAAGAGTTATAGGAATCCCAGAAGGAGAGGAGAGAGATGTAGGAACAGAGAAAATATTCATGGATATAATTGAAGAGAACTTCCCAAACGCGAAGAAGGAGCTGAAAATTGATATACAAGAAGCAAGAAGAACACCAAACTTCCATGACGAAAGGAAAAATACAGCAAGACACATAATAGTAAAGCTCCCAAGAATCCAAGACAAGGAAAAAATAATGAAACTAACAAGAGGGAAGAAACAGATAACATTCAAAGGGAAACCAATCAGACTGACATCAGACTTCTCTGAAGAAACACTACGGGCAAGGAGAAAGTGGAGGGACATAGTCAACAGACTCCAAGAAAACAGATGCCAACCAAGAATACTCTATCCTGCAAAGCTCTCCTTCCTCTTTGAAGAAAGAATAAGGACCTTCCCAGACAAACAGAAACTCTGGAATTTTATTACGACTAAACCCCCACTCCAAAAAATACTACAAGGAGTCCTAAAGCCAGAACCTCAGAGGGACGAATAACAACAAAAGAAGGCCAAAGAAAGTTATTAAAAGAATAAATAAATAAAATCAAAGGAAAGACAAACACAATGGCAAATACAGATGCTAATATATCAATACTAACTCTAAATGTAAATGGACTAAACTCTTCAATAAAAAGACACAGAGTTGCAGCCTGGATTAAGAAACAAAACCCAACCTTTTGCTGTCTCCAGGAAACACATTTAGCTGCAAAAGATAAAAATAGACTCAAAGTTAAAGGGTGGAAAACAATTCTACAAGCAAATGGACCAAAAAAGAAGGCAGGAACAGCTATACTCATATCAGATAAAACAGATTTCAAACTTAAAAAGATAAAAAGAGACCCCAGTGGTCATTACATTATGATCAAGGGGACAATACTTCAAGAAGAAATAACACTCATTAACATATAATCACCAAACGAAGGAGCACCAAAATATATCAGACAACTATTGGCATCGATGAAAACAGACATCAGAGAAAACACATACGTAGTGGGAGACTTCAACACATCACTATCAACAATGGATAGATCAACAAGACAAAAAATAAGTAAAGACACTAAAGCTGTAAATAAGGATCTAGAGTGCTTGGGCTTAACAGACATATATAGAACACTAACCCCCAAAAAATCTGAGTATACATTTTTCTCAAGCGCACATGGATCATTCTCTAGGATCGATCATATACTGGGGCACAAGACAAACATCAACAGATACACCAAGATTGAAATCATACCAACCATCTTTTCTGACCATGAAGGCATCAAACTAGAAATAAACCATAAAAAGAAGGCAAGGTACTCTCCTACCTCGTGGAGATTGAAACCCACACTACTGGAAGTCCACTGGACTAACGAGGAGATAAAAGAAGAAATTAAAAAATTCTTTGAATTGAATGACAAGGAGGACACCAATTTCCTAAATGTATGGGATGCAGCAAAATCAATAATAAGAGGAAAATATATAGCAATAGATGCTCACATCAAGAAACAAGAAAGAACTCAAAGAAACAACCTAATCTTGAAGCTCAAAGATCTCGAAAAAGAGCAACAAAAAAACCCCAAATGGAAATGGAAAGACATCCCCTGCTCATGGATTGGAAGAATAAACACTATTAAAATGGCCATCCTACCAAAAGCAATATACCGATTCAATGCTATTCCAATCAAAATTTCAATGTCATTCTTCAAAGAAATAGAACAATTATTGATGAAATTCATATGGAATCACCAAAAACCCCGAATAGCCAAAGCTCTACTGAAAAAAAAAAGAAGGAAATGGAGGCATCACACTCCAGACTTCAAACTATACTACAAAGCCATAATCATCAAAACTGCATGGTATTGGAACAAGAACAGACATACAGACCAATGGAATCAAATAGAAAATCCAGAAATAAACCCACAGATTTATGGTCAACTAATCTTTGACAAAGGAGCAAAGACTATGCATTGGAGCAAAGAAAGTTTGTTCAATAAATGGTGCTGGGAAAACTGGGTTGCTACATGCAAAAGAATGAAGCTTGACCACTACCTCACACCATACACAAAAATCAACTCAAAATGGATTAAAGAACTAGACATAAGACCTGAAACCATAAAATACATAGAAGGAAATATAGGTGAAACACTACATGATTTGCATATCAAAGACATCTTTACAGACACATCACCCAAAGCAGTGATAGTGAAGGCAAAGATAAACAGCTGGGACTCCATCAAATTAAAGAGCTTCTGCACAGCAAAAGAGACAATAACGAAAACAAAGAGAAACCCCACCAACTGGGAGAACATTTTTGCACCCAACACTAATGATAAAGGACTGATCACAAAAATCTGCAAAGAGCTGATGAGACTCAACAACAACAAAGAAAATAACCCAGTCAAAAAATGGGCAGAAGAGTTAAAAAGAAACTTCTTTGAAGAGGAAATGCAAATGGCCAACAGACATATGAAAAAATGTTCACATCACTTGTAATCAGGGAAATGCAAATCAAAACTACCATGAGATACCATCTTACACCAGTGAGAATGGCACATATTAAAAAAACTAGCAACGACAAATGTTGGCGAGGGTGTGGAGAAAAAGGAACTCTTCTGCACTGTTGGTGGGAGTGCAAACTGGTCCAATCACTATGGAGAGCTGTGTGGAGATTTCTGGACCTACTAAACATAGAGCTTCCATATGATCCAGCAATTCCACTCCTAGGTATTTACCCAAAGGACACAGAAACATCAATTCCAAAGAACACCTGCACCCCTATGTTTATAGCAGCACTATTTACAATAGCTAAGCTTTGGAAACAGCCCAAATGCCCAAAAATAGATGACTGGATCAAGAAGATGTGGTACATATATACCATGGAATATTACTCAGCATTCAAAAAAGATAAACACATGCAATTTGCAGCAACATGGATGGCGCTGGAAGGGATCATGCTCAGCGAAATAAGCCAGAAAGAAAAAGAAAAATACCGGATGGTCTCACTCATAGCAGGAATCTAGAAAACTTAAATAAGGGACCAGGAAAATGAATAACTATAAGAAAGTGAAAATCAAAATCAACAAAAAACTATGAACCAGAGACACTTTTTGGGGGGTGGGTGCCGGGAGGGGAGGGATTGGTGTCAGAATGGGGCATGTGCAGTTGTATGGGGGAATATAAAAATAAAATTTATTATTTTAAAAAAAAAGAAAAAAAAAAAAGATGGAGCTACCATATGACCTGGCAATTCCACTCCTAGGGATCTACCCAAAGGACACAAAAACATTGATTCTAAAGAACACCTGTGCCCCTATGTTTATTGCAGCACTATTTACAATAGGTAAAACCTGGAAACAACCCAAATGCCCAAAAATAGATGACTGGATCAAGATGTGGTATATATATACAATGGAATGTTATTCAGCAATCAAAAAAGATAAACTCATGCCATTTGCCGCAATGTGGATGGAACTAGAAGGAATTATGCTCAGTGAAATAAGCCAGAAGGAAAAAGAAAAAAATATTACATGATTTCACTTATAGCAGGAATATAGGGGAACCAAATAAGACATCAGTGAAAAAAATAGTAAATTTACAAAACACAGCAAAGCAAAACCAGACAATTATAAATCAGAGACATCCTGCAGGGGAGGAGGAGGGAGAGGGATCAGAGGGAGGGAGGGAGGAGCACAGGGGACTGAGGTGATGGTGCACGGGTGCACTGGTGAAGGAAACTCTATGGGGACTACACCTGAGGGATTGGGGGGAAGCAAATATTGTTTAAAAATGAACAGTGATGTAAAAATTAAAAAATTAATTAAAAATAATGTTTTAGTTTTGATCACTGTTCCTCAATTGTGTTTCTCATAGCATTCATTTGCTTTTCTGTGTTTTCTTGCCTATATCACAACTGTTTTTCTTAGTTTTCTTCATATTGTTCCAGTTCTTTAATTTTCTTAATCATGGCAATTTTGAATTCTGTGTCAGATAGGTATAAAAACTCTTCCACATCTTTGTGACTTGATTCTGTGGTTTTGTTTTCTCTCTGGTGTATTGTTCCCTGAGAACCTGCTTTCCCATTTGTATTTTTCTTTCTCTGCAGTGTTTGCTTTGAGTCTGCTCTGCTGTAGTTGGGGCTTTTGTTGTGTGTGGGTTCTTCTCTCCCACTCTTCTGGGAATTTAATGGTTGATGAGCATGGCATCTGGGTCTTTGTGGGGTCCGGAGTGGTGCTGAGATCTCTTTAGTAGCTCTTGGAGCAGTTTTCTGGTTGGTGCAATCTGAGGCTGGGTGGGGCACTTTCATATAATTCAGTGATTGAGACTTTTTCAGTTATATCATCTGCCCTTCTAGTGTTTTGCACATCTGTGTGTGAAATTGCTTTTTTTTATGTCAATATTTCATCTCTGTTCTTTAACTTTCTAAAATTTCAACCATGGCTTATAGTTTCATTCTTGATAAATGATTATTTAAAAACCATGCCCAAAATACATGTATTATATTTTTTATTCCTTGGAAATGTCTTGATGCTTAAGTTTCTTTTTTATATCTGTCTATCTATCTATCTATCTATCTATCTATCTATCTATCTATCTATCTATCTATCTATCATCTATGATCATCATGTCTGACTCAGTCTTCTGAATCTCTTTTTCCCAATGCCTTCTCTTCCTTTGCTTGATTCATTTTTCCTGGGAAAAGTTGGGCAAGATTCAACTAAAGGTAGGAGAGACATGGTGGGCCACTGCACAATGTTAATTCAGGACTCTGAACTTGGACTTGAGAGGTAACCTATTAATTTCTTTGTGGAGCTGCATTAAGTGCATCAGTTGTAATGGATTATTCAATCTGTCCCTTGGACTGAGGGTCAGGAAATGCTAGTCTGCAGGGATAGGACAGTAAAGCAGATGTGCAGAGAAAATCAGAGGTGAGGGAAGGAATTGAAGTCATGATGACTGTCCAATTCTACCTTTCATTTTTTTTTTAAAGATTTATTTATTTATACAAGCACTGGGTACAGTTAGGAGGGTGAGAGAATTCACCAGAGCCAGAGCAGGGAGCAGAACAGGCAGACTGACGAAGTACACTGCTGAGGGGAGCAGCTGGCGGCAGGAGAGGTCTGCGCACCATGTGGGACCCTCGCAGACAGCTGGGAATCGAGCTGGCACTGCAGAGGCTGCAGGCAGCTTTGCCGCCCAGCGCTCAACTGCTGTGCCACCAGGGAGACCCCCTTTCAGTTTTTTTTTTCCTGTAAAATGCTGTATTCTTCTATTTTGGTTCTATAAGACGACTTAGTGGCCTTAAAAGAAACTCCTCCCAGCTTTTTTATTAAATTAAATTGAGTGGCATTTCAGTTACTTGCAACCATGTGAATATTAATGGGTGTATGTTAATCTATAGAATTCAATGACACATAAGGCTGCTTATGTTTTTTGGTGGTGGGATCCATGAAAACCTTAAGTCCTGGGCAATGGGGAAGCAAGGGGACCAAAAAGGGTTATATCTGGATAATTATACTGGGTTTATCAAATATGATAAAGAACGATTTCACAAGAATATCTGAGTGGGAGCCAAGACTAGCCTAGCTAAATATTATTTTTCCTTCAAATTTTGATGTTAATATTTGAAGCACAGCTTAAATACTAAGTAACTCCAGCTGGCTTTTTACTGTGGTAAGTGAAGACACTTTTTCTGATGAATATTGTTTTTTTCTGGTCTTTATTGTCTGCAATGCAGAATTCGTTGTAGGAAGCTCCTGTATGTATTAATTTCTTCTCATGCTCAGTATTTCTTTCTTCTGCTCTGAATGACCTGATATGATGTCACTTGGGCTGTATTAAACATTTTTTTTTAAAAAGAGTGAACATTATACATTTCATCCAAAAAAAATGCTATTTCTGGGTCTACAATTCATCTCTGCCACGGCATTTTCCTGGTTCCTAAAGGACTCTGGTACAGACGTTCCCGCTCCCCCTCCTCCCTTTCACCTTGGATTCAGCACTAAAAAATGTAAAAGACATTAATAAGGCAGGAGGTGCTTTATGCCACAGGGTATAGATGATACTACTGGAAATGAGGAATCTTCTTCCTGAATGTTGTCAATTTGTTACTTTTCTGAGTCCGCTGGTAGCAGCTCAGCATGGGGCTCCGTTATCTCCCAGCCCAAGCAGCTGGCTTTGGGCGCAAGTGTGGACTAGGAGAGATTGCTTCATGGCCCCAGTGGGGCATTTCACAATTTTCTTTTCCTTGAGAAACTTAAAAAAGCCATCTAGGCTTCACTACCTGTGTACTTCATTTAGAACTTCTGCCATGTGACCCAGTTCAGGAAATGCAGCAGTCAAATTCCCTGATGTGGAGATAGTGAACATGTTATCCTCCTGTGGATTGGTAACTGGAACACAGGGTACAATGGTCTGGAGATTGGACCAGTCTGGCTCAACACTTATTTGATGCCTACAGTGGGAGAACAATTATGCTAGCTTAGTGGTGCAATGGTCACTCGGAGATGGTTTATGTCCTCATAGAGCTTACAGTTTAGTAATGAAGATGGGAAAATAAGCAAATAATTACCACATAATGGGTAAAGCAGGGAGAAAAGTAAATGCAGGAATGGGAGGAGGTAACATTTAAAGCTGGTAGGTGTGGAGGATGAGGAGATGGAAATCTGATCTGAGTCTCAAGAACAATTGGGTATAGACAGGAGTAAAAATGTGGAAAAAGCATTTGAGTCAGAAGGCAGAGCATGAACAAAACATGGAAGTATAAAACTGAGTGGCTTATTTGGGAGATAAATAGATTGCTATAGTGCTCAAGAGAGGAGGGGGAATATCAAAGACAGGGTCAGTCACTGTGTGCCATGTTGTAGGGGACGGGATTGTCCTTTCTCTTGAAGGTGCTGGGCAAACACCAAAGTGAGGGCATTCCTTGCTTGCTTGGATGGAGAGGTTGAACCTGAGGAACAGTCTGAGGGGGAGGCTTAGGTCCAGAGGCCCTACGAAGGATATGGTGGAGGAAGAAGAATGAGAGGATTGGAAGTAGGGGTATGGAGGGTCTGAACAGGACCAGGACACCAGGGGGAAGCTAGGTGGGGAGATGGGCAAGGAAGAACTGATGTGTAGGTCTTGAGGACCTTGGATTTGAAGTCTTCACTGTGAGGTCAAGGTTGAAGAATGAGGCAGATATTGAGGGTCAGAATAATCCTGAAAAAATTAGAATAGATTTCAGAAGTCAGAGGCTAACTCAGCAACTGGCATAGGATCTGTCAGAGTTGTGAGCCCTCTGTCTTCACCACCTGCATCTAACCACCCCAACCCTGATTAGCTTTCTTTAGGCCATTACATATGCCCATTCAAGATTCCATTCCCACTATGTTGAAGGTGACTGATAAGACCCTTGCATTTCAGGACTGACTCCAGATTTCTGGCTTTTAGCTAACAGAGGTTTGTGATAACTAACTATGATGTTTTGCAGTAATAAAACAAAAAATGGATGAGTTAATTTTCTCAGTGTTAGAATCTGAAGTTTCAAGATCAAGGTATTGGCTGGGATGGTCTTTTCTTTGTATGCACTGGTGCCCAAACTTTCTTTTCTTTTCTCCCCATTATCTCACCCACAGTCCCTGCCAACCACCATTCTACTGTCTTTTCCTATGAGTTTGACATTGTTAGAGTCCAAATTAAGTGATATTAATACAACATTTATCTTTTTTTCTCTAACTTAATTCACTTAGCATAATGCTTCCACAGTCCATCTTCCACTGTCCATTTTTATATTGTCACAAATGTCAGAATTTGCTAGTTTTTCAGCTTGAATAATAGTCTACTATATATATGTATCACATACATTGTGTCTTTTATTCATTCATCCATAGACAGACATGGAAGTTATTCCCATATCTTAACTAATGTAAACAATGCTGCAATGAACATGGGACTGTATCTCTTTGAGATTCTGATTTCATTTAATTTGGAAATAAAGTGAAATTGCTGGATTGCTGCATCCTATGGTTTTTATTTGTAATTTTTGAGGCACCTCCACACTCTTTTCCACAGTGGCTATACTAATTTATATGCCCACCAGTAGTGCATAGGGTTCCCGTTTCTCCACATCCTTGCAAACACTTATTATCTTTTGTCTTTTTTGATGATAGCTATTCTAACAGGTGTGAGGAGATAGCTCATTGTGATTTTGATTTACATTTACCTGGTAAGTAGTCTTATTATGTACCTGTTGGCCACTTGTATGTCTTCTTTAGAAAAAATGTCTATTTAGTCCCTCTCCCCATTTTTAAATTGGATTGTGTGTATTTTTATTTTTCTATTGCATTACCTGACTTCCTTACATTTTTTTGGATATTGACCTTTTATCAGATATATGATTTACAAATATTTTCTTCCATTCCATAGATGGCATTTTAATTTTGTCAATTATTTCTTTTTCTTTGTAAAATCTTTTCAGCTTAATATGGTCCGACTTGTTTGTTTATGCTTTTGGTGCATATCCAAAAAATTATTGCCAAGACCAAACTCAAGGAGCTTTCCCCCTATATCTACTCCTGGAAGTTTTAGCTTCAGGTCTTACATTTAAGCTTTTAATCTCATTTGAATTAATTTATTTTCAGTGGTGTAAGACAAGGGACCACTTTGATTCTTCTGTGTGTGATTTATTAAACAGATTACTTTTCCCCTACTGAGTCTTCTTAGCTCCCTTGTCAAAAATTAGTCAACCATGTATGTGAGGGTTTATTTTCAGGCACTCAATTCTGTTCTATTGGTCTACGTGTCTATTTTTATGCTGCTTCTATTACCATAGTTTTGTAGTATAGTTTGAAATCAGAAATGTAATATCACCAGCATTGTTTTTCCTCCTCAGAATTACTTTGGTTATTTGGAGTCTTACGTGGTTTTTAAAGACAATTACAGGATTATTTTTTCTATTTCTGTGAAAAATGCCATGGGTATTTTTTTTTTTTTTTTTGCCATGGGTATTTTGATAGGTGTTGCATTGAATCTATAGATGGCTTTGGGTATTATGAACATTTTAACATAAATTTTCCAATCCATCAGTATGAATTAGTTTTACGTTTATTTGGGTTTTCTGCAATTTTTAAAATCAGTAGCTTTTAGTGTTCAGATCTTTCACCTTTTTACTTAAATTTATTCCTATATATTTTTGTTTTCGTGTTTGATGCTATTGCGAATGGGGTTATTGTCTTTATTTCTTTCTCAGATATTTTACTGTTAGTGTATAGAAATGTAACCTATTTCTGTATGGTGATTTGAATCCTGCAACTTTATTTATTGAATAGTCCTAACTTTTTTTTGGGGGGGGCGTGTAATCTTTAGGATATTCTATATATAAATCACATAATCTCTAACAAAAGAGACAATTTTATTTCTTCCTTTCCAATTTAGATGCTTTTAATTTCTTTTTTTTTTTTTAAAACTAGTTGCCTTTGCTTAGACTTCCAGTACTAATTTGATTAAATGTGATGAGAGTGATTACTCATGCTTGTTCCTGATTTAGAGGGAAATCTTTCAACCTTTGTTATTAAGTGTGGTGGTGCTAGCTGTGGACTTTTCATATGTTGAGGTGTGATCTTTCTATATCCAATTCGTTGAGAATTTTTATCATTAGAAGATATTGTGTTTTGTCAAATGCTTTTCTCTATTGCAATCACCATGTGATCTTTATTTTTTATTCTATTAATAAGTATGACAATTATTGATTAACATCTTTTTTATTTGAATAAGTTGAACCATCTTGCTTCCCAGGGATAATTTAACTTGATCTTGGGTATGTGATACTTTAAAAGTGCTGTTAAATTTGGTTTGCTGATATTTTGTTATGAATTTTTATATCTATATTCATAGAGAATATTGATCTATAGTTTTCTTTCTTTTTTTAATATCCAGAAGGGAAGGTTTTTTATAAAAAAAGGAAGGAAAATAAAGGACACTTGAACAGACACAAGCAGGCAGAAAGATCTGCCCCTGAAAAAGGGACAGGTTTAATAGGAGAGACTCCTGTTTAGTCACAGATGGGCAGCCGTGGGAGGAGAGCTGCCTCTGCTGCTTTGCAAAGGGAGAAGGTTGGTGTAAGAAAATATACACATGGTACATGTGGGCAGGAGAGTTTTCTATAGTTTTCTTGAAGTGTTCTAATCTGACCTCATGAAATGAATTTGGGAGTGTTACCTCCTCTTCCGCTTTTTGAAGGGTATGAGAAGGATTGGTGTTAATTTTTCTATAAATATTCGGTATGTATAAATAAATAAATCTTAAAAAAAATAAATATTTGGTAGATGTCACCTGGGAAATCCTGTTTCTGGGCTCTTCTGTTTTCGTAAGTTCTTCATTTCTGCTTCTATTGCCCCAGTCATTTTAGGTCTGTTCAGATTTTCTATTTTTTTATGTTTCAGTCTTGGTAGGTTGTATGTTTCTAGGAATTTATCCATTTCTTCTAGGCTATACAAGTTGTTGGCATGTAATTGTTCATAGCAGTCTCTCAGTGGTGTGCTTTTTCCATGTCTTTTCTTTCAATTCTGATTTTATTTAAATGTTCTGTCTTTTTCTTAGATGAACTGAAGATATATCAACTTTGTCTTTGCAAAAACCAGCCTTATTTTTGTTGATCTTTTCTATTTTCTATTTCTATTTCTATTTTCTATTTCCTCTATTTTGTTTTTTCACTTGTTATTTCCTTCTGCTAACTTTGGGCTTAGCTGGTTTGCTTTTTATGATTTATTTTGTTCTCAAGTTATTGCTTTTGGCTTAACATCTATTTTATTTGATTAAGCATAATCTCCGATCTCTTGCTTTCCACATGCATGGACTATATCTTTTTCTACCCCTTCCTTCATTTAGAGTTTATGACTGTCCTTAAAACTGATGTGAGTCTCATAGACAACATATAGTTGGGTTTTGTCTTTTAATCTTCAACTACCACATGCCCTATGATTGAAGAAATTATCCCATTTACATTTATAGTAATTATCAGTAGGTAAGAACTTTAATGTCATCTTACTAATTGTTTTCTGACCACATTGTCATTGTCTTGTTCCTTTTTTCTTCTTTTGTTGCCTTCTTTTGTGAAGTGATGATTTTTTATTGTGGTATCCTTTGAGTCCCTTCTTTTTGTCTTTCATGAATCTACTGTAGGTTTTTGTTCCATAGTTACCATGAGGCTTATATAAAACATCTTATTTTAAGTTGATAACAACTTTGATAACATAAAGAATGACTTTTTTACTTCCTGTCTTTTATGTTTTGATCTCACAATTCTTTTTATATTGTATATTTAAAAATTATTATAGTTATAGTTATTTTTAATACTCTTATACTTTAATGAACTATTTTATTTATAGTTAATTTTAGTACTTTTTAATATACCACCATATTATATTATTAGAGAATTAGAGTATTCTGAATTTGACTATATATTTAATTTTACCATTGTGTTGTATATCTTCATGTTACTAATTAGTGCAATTTTATTTCAGCTTGAAGAGCTCCTTTTAGCATTTCTTGTGAGGCAGTAATGAACTCTCTCAACTTTTGTTTGTCTGAAGTCCTAATAATGTTCTTCTTCTAACTTTCCCCTGTCTGTGGTCTGTCTTTGGATTATCAATAATTTCCTAGACAGCTACTATGGTTTCATTCATTTTTGTCTGTAGCTTTTGAGCTTTTTTTTTAATATGGAACAATCACAGATTTTGGGAAGCTTCACTAAGAACTGCATTTCCTGTGCCAATACCAAGACTATGCTTGTCTAAAGTAATAGGCAGGCCTCCCTGGTGGAGCAAGGGGTTAAGCACTGCACTGTGAAGCAGTCCGCAGGCTTTGCAGCCTCTGCAGCCTCTGCAGCATGAGTTCGATCCCCCAGCCTTCCAGGGAGCAACCCACATGGCGCAGCAGACCTCTCCTGACTCGCCTGCTATTCCCCTCAGCAGTGTACTTCGGTCACTCTGCCTGTTCTGTTCCCCACTCTGTCTCTGGTGAATCCTCTCACCCCTCACATCTCTGGCCTGTAACCCAGCTCTTGTATGCATAAATAAATAAATAAATAAATAAATAAATAAATAAATCTTTTTTTTTAAAAAATAAAGTAACAGGCAAAACTCTCTTTTGTTTCATTTGTTTTAGCAACTGCATCCTGTGATAGGTGCTTCCAGACCAAATGCGATTTGCCTTAAACATTACCAGATATTTATCATGCCATTGAATCTGAAGAAGTTTAGCCAAAACCATAACAACAGCATTAAAATATAGACCAGTTGCATTCAAATTTATCAAAGGTGCAGAACTTTTCGGCTGCATTGTCAGCATTTTTTGTATTCTCAGAACCCCAGTCCTTGTATTTTTTTTTTTTAAAGGAATTTTTTTAAAGCTTTATTTATTTATTTATACAAGCACTGGGTACAGTCAGAAGCACAGGAGGGTGAGAGAATTCACCAGAGCCAGAGAGGGGAACAGAACAGGCAGACTGACGAAATACACTGCTGACAGGAGCAGCGGGCGTGGCAGAAGAGCTCTGTCGGGCCATGTGGGACCCTCGCCGGTGGCCAGGGATCGAACCAGCACTGCAGAGGCTGCAAGCAGCTTTGCAGCCCAGCACTCAACCACTGCGCCACCAGGGGAGGCCCAGTCCTTGTATTTTTTAACATTATAGTCGTGTACAACTGCCAAACCAGTCAATTGCTTCTTCATTGTGAATCTTGAAAGGACAGTAAATATCCCTGAGATACTGTTAAAAAAATTGGCCAGTCACTGAAAAATGTGGATATTTTTCTAAATTATTTCTGTCTTCAATTTTGTAGTATCTTATTTTCTGTTTTTCACACCAAACAATAAAGTTTCTAAATGTGGTTTTATCTTTGCAGTTGAAACTTGCAGTATTGTTAATAGTGGAGGGTTGCTTTAGAATGTAGGGCAGACAAGGGAACTTCTTGGTAAGTTTGAGAATCCAGCAGCTCTGAGCATCCAGCAGCTCAGCTCCTAGCACATTACAAAGTCTCAGAACTATGTTTCCCCCCCCTGAGAACAGCTTCTTATAGCTTCTCATATTGTTTTGCAAAAGGAGCAATATGAATCTGGGCAAAAGATAAAAACAAAACAAAACATAACTAAAACCAATGAATATCTTCCAATTAAAAACATGAAGATACCACAAATCCTTCAACCTCCCTTTTGTAGAATGAGTCCAGAAAAACAAGAGAAATTTTGTGCTGAAAATAAAAAAGCCAGATAGAATTGCTGGTAGTATGCTATCATTTATTTTGTTAATTCAGCAGCATTTCTAGTGAGACCCAGACACTATAGCATTTAAAAATAATGCAACCTTGCTCCTGATGTAAGTGGCAAAAGCGAGAGGTCTCCATGGAGCTTTGCTAAAGGGGGAAAAAAAAAAGAAATTAAAAACCGTCCACTAATGTGCCGGCGAGTAATGAAATAAGAATCTGACACTCTGTGCATTGAAATGCAAACAAGATGTCCCTGTGTTACCCTGGCAATTCATCATAAAGGCTGGTGCATTTCTCCTTATTATACATGAGGTATGGTGAATTATTACTAGGCTGGTTCTTCTAACAAACTTTTCAAAGTATGTACACGATAGGGTCAATGAGATTTATATATGTGTGAGCTCATGTTGGGATGTGCACATAGCAGTAGTATGTTTCTCTCTCTGTGAATACATATGGATTATAAATGGGAAATTCAGGTGATGATCCAGGTGGTTGGAAGCTCTCTCTCTCTCTCTCTCTCTCTCTCTCTCTCTCTCTCTCTCTCTCATCCTCTGTCAGTGGATAAATAAATAGAACATTTTAAATGTATAAACACTGGGCATATATATTTACAGATAAAATTAGTGGAATTTAGTGTTTGGAAACACCAATTGATATAGGTTTTGGAAAACGAGTTGCAAGCAAAATTTTGATGGATGAAAATGATCTTAGAATCTTTGTTGAAAATATAATGACTCATCATATCTAAATAAATACTAACTTAAGAACTGGAAAAGAAAGGGATTAAATGAGATTTTATAACAAAACAAAAACTTGGGAGATGATCATCTAGGTACTTGGGCTTTTACAAAAAGTGTTTGGGACAACATATATTTATGTGAACGTGCGTCAATCCATTCTATACCCCTAGTGGAAAGACCTCTTTTGTCAAGAGGAACCTGAAGAAAATAATAAATGCTTCAATTCTTTTGATTACATTTTTAATTAATTCATCATTGAGGTAACACTTGTTTATAACACTGTATTTGATTCAGAGCTGAAGGATCATACACTTCAGTGTATTTTACCACATTACAAGACACCAGTAGTTCTCTACCATGGTCCATTTTGTCCTCATCCCCTTCTGGTAGCCTCAATTCTAGTCAATTTCTAGGAGTTATTATTGGCTTGGTTTCATCTGACCCTTTGTTTGTTTCTCTGTAATCCACATATGTAAGTGACACCATCCTTCTCCTTATGATTTATTTCACTTAGCATAATTCCCTCTAAGTCCATCCATGTTGTTGCAATTGGCAAGAGTTTATCTTTTTTTTTTCTTTATATATATACCCATGTTTCTAATCCATTCATCTGTCTGTCATTGGGTACATGTTGTTTCTATAACGTGGCTACTATAAATAGTGCTGAAATGAACATAGAAGTACATATATCCCTTCAGGTTAGTGTTCTTATATTCTTTAGGTAGATACTTAGGAGTGGAATTGCTGCAACATATGGCAAGTCTAATTTTAATATTTTGAGAAATCTCCATACTGTTTTCCACTGGGGTGGAACCAGTTTAAATTCTCATCAGCAGTGTACAAAGATTCCTTTTACTCCATGTCCTTGCCAACTTGTTTCTGCTCTTTTGAAATAGGCCAACTTTTATTATATTTTAGTGCAATAAAACCTGAAACTGACATATTTGTGTGTGTGTGTGTGTGTGTGTGTGTGTGTGTGTAAGGTTAGAGTTAGGGTTTGGGCATGAGTTTGGCAAAAATTCACAATGAGGCAAGGAATCATGTTAATGAGAGGATTCTAGGTGGGAGATCAGACGTTAAATTCTATAGGTTTTACCTATTACAACTGCTCTGAAGAATTGGTACTACTGTTAGCATAACAACAAGATGAAATGAATTGCTCACCTAGGAAGAGGTTGAGGCAGAATTTGAACACAGATTCTGGCTACTTTCAAAGCTTGTGCTGCAGGGTCTGAAGAAAATGTAGTAATGGTTCACAAGCAGGAGGATTAGGATTCAAGGCACCCCATTATACCTGCTGTGTGGATGATATAAATGGTGTAAGTGAGTTAGTTAAACAGCAAGAAAATTTATGAGGAGACTGCAGTGATTTCCTTTTGAAAAAATTCTGGGTACATCTCCTAAACCAATTTCATTATAGGATCTGGCACAGGGTTGGCACATAGTGGAATGGAAAAATGGATATAGAATACAGAATAAACAGAAAAGTACCTGGAAGAATATACAACCAACTTATAATAATAGTTATTACTGGGAAGTGAGACTGTAAGAAGGGAGAAGCAGGAAGCCTTCCTTATTATTCATGTGACTCAGTTTTTAAAATTTATTTATTTATTCATATAAGAACTGGGGCATAAGCCTGAGGTGTGTGAGTGTGTGTGGGGTGAGAGGATTCACCAGAGAGAGTGGGGAGCAGAACAGGCAGATCTGCTGAAATACACTGTTGATGGGAGCAGCAGGTGAGGCAGGAGAGGTCTGCTGCACCACGTGGGTTGCTCTCTGGCTGGGGATGGAACTTGTGCTGCAGTGGCTGGTGACAGCATGACAGCATTGAGACTTTAACTCCTGCACCACCAGGGAGGCCCTCATGTTACTCTGTTTTAATTTGAAAAACTTTTTCTCATGCAAAGTTCCAATATACAAAAGTGGAGAGAACAGAATAATAAAAACAGTATCCTTGCACTTGATCTCAGATTAAACAATTATTAGCTCATGAAAGGTCTTGTTTCACTTTCACCACACCACTTTAGGTGTGTAACCCCACACCTAAACAATTTAGTTTATTTTGAAGTCACTCTTAGTATTATAGCATTCACTAGTAATGCATTGATTTAAGTGAAGAGAAAAAAAAACCCATGTTTGAATATAAAATAAAAAGAGAGGCGCTAGTTTGGAATCACGATAATTCAATCAGTTTGAAGTATCCATTGTGTGTGGTTATTTTTTTCTAAAGCAGGGATTCCCATCCATAACTGGCTGATCTTTGGAAATTCCTGATTTTTTTAAAAAACCTGTTTAATAGTTTCCTGAGCCCACTAGAGACCCACAGAATCAAAATTTCTTGGTGGCTCAGGGATCCCTGTAATTAAAAAGTTCTACATATGATTCTGATGGTGAACTAGGTTTGGGAATAGTTGGTCTACTTAAGATAAACTATTTCAAGCACCTTCAAGCACTTTGGAAAGACTTAATTCCATAGAAGTAGTTGATATGTTAATTACAAATTTGCCTTATCTAGTCATTAAATTAAGTTCCCTAAGGACTACTCTGAATCCTTTGGATTAAAGGAGTAGTTGAATCTAGTTAACCTAATTCTGATTAGTATATAGCTATACAACAGAAAAACATTTTCTTAAAATTTTCTACAATTCATACTTATTACCAAAGTAAAACTCATCTTTACTACAATCACTGAAAAAAAAAAAAAGCTTTATTTTTACTGGTAGGGATAAGAGGACACAAGGACTGGTAGTGGGAAAAAATAAATAATTAATTTAAAAATAAAATGTACTAAATTGAAACACACACACCACAAATATGTCAGTTTCAGGTTTTATTGCACTACAATATAATAAAAAATGGCCTATTTCAAAAGACTGGAAACAAGTGTTGGCAAGGTGAGAAAATGGAATCTTGAAGCAGTTAAGCAACTTGACAGAGGGATAAACAGATGGTTAATGGGTGACACAGGACAAATCCAAAACCTGCACTGTGATGGGTATTCTTTGGTCAATGACAAATAATATGTTGTTCAAATATTCTAGGAACTTAGGGTAGAGTTGGAATTTCTTGTGTCATAGAAGTGATAGTCAATCATAACAAGCTCCTTTTTATCTTACCCACATTGATGCAAATGAGGCAACTCTTGGAGGGTCTTCAGGTAGTTTTTAGTTAGGGGCTGGTCACAAAAAAATCAACTTTTGATTAAAAAGCTTGCAATTTTTTTTCTTTTTCTTTTTCCCTTGCTTCAGATACTATCTGAAACAAGTACTGATAGTCATTTGATCACCAAATTGGAAGTCAGTTTCAATTTAGTACATTTTATTTTAAAATTAATTATTTATTCCCCTCCCCACTACCAGTCCTTCTGTCCCCTTATCCTGCTCCCTCCCTCTTCTCTTCAGAGCCCTCACTGTGTTTATTGATGTCCACTGTTTTTTAAAAATGTTTAATGATATCCATTAGTTTTAGAATTGTCAAATATTTGCTATGTGAATGTCCAATGTTTGTTTTTATAGTTCTGACTTATTTTGTTGCACACAATTCTCTCAAATTTCTTCCATCTTTCTGAAGAATGGCTGTATTTCATCCTTTCATGTGGCAGTAAGACACTAGATGTTGTGTATGTACCAATCTTCTTGATCCATTCATCCACTGAAAAGATGTAGGCAGTTTTCATGTCCCAGAGATTGCAAAAAAAAAAAAAAAATGCTGCTGTGAGTACTGTAGAACATATGAGATTTTTGGTTGATGGTTTTATATTCTGTGGCAATATGCCCAAGAGGGATTGCCAGGTCATATGGTATTTCCATTTTTAATTTTTTAAAAGATTTATTTATTTATACAAGAGCTGGGGTATAGGCCAGAGGTGCAGGAGGGTGAGAGGATTTACCAGAGACAGATTGGGGAGCAGAACAGGCAGACCAACCAAAAGCACTGCTGAGGGGAGCAGCGGGCGAGATAGGAGAGGTCTGCCATGCCATGTGGGTATCTCCTGGCTGGCCAGGAATCGATCCCGTGCTGCAGAGGCTACAGACAGCTTCACAGCACTGCACTCAACCCGCTGCGCCACCAGGGAAGCCCTCCACTTTTAATTTTTAGAAATGAATCCAGTATTCTTTCCATAGTGGTTTCATGAATTCACATTCCCACCAAGAGTGTAACAGGGTTCCTTTTTCACCACATCCTCTCCAGCACTTGTTATTGGGGATCTTTTTTAATATATGCCATTCTCCCAGGTGTGGGTGGTATCTCAAGGTAGTTAATCTTTGTGTCTCTGATTAGGATTAAACATGTTTTCAAGGTCTTTGGGCCTCTGTACATCCTCTTTGGTGAATTGTCTGTTCATGTCTGCTGTCCGTTTGTTAATTGAGTTATTTTGTTGTTGTTGTTGAATTGTATGAATTTTCAAGAAAATATATCTTGGATAATAATCCCTCATCAGTTATATGTGGAGAGAATATATTCTCCCATTCAGTAAAATGTCTATTTAGTTGTCTTGTATTTTCTTTCATTGTACAGAAAACTTTTAGTTTGAGGTAACCTCAATTGTTTATTTTTGTTTTTAATTCCCTTGTCACTGGAATTGAGTCATCAAAAATATCTTTATTGTTGATATCATGGAATTCATCACCAATGGTTTCTTCTATGTATTTTACTGCTGCAGGTCTTATATCTAAATGTTAAATCCATTTGGAATTTATTTTTGTGTATTTATTAGTAAGTAATCCGACTTTATTCTTTTATGTGTGGCTTTCCTCTTTTCCCAGCACCATTTATTAGAGACTGTTTTTCCCCATTTTATGGTCATGGATGTTTTATTATAGATTAAGTTCTGGTATAGGTATGAATTTATTTCTGGACTACTGATTCTGTTCCATTAGTTCATGTAGCTATTTTTGTGTCAATACCATACTATTTTTAATACTATTGAAAAACTTATAATTTTTATTCCCACCCTCTACCCTAACCTCTAGTCCAAGATTGAGTTCAATCTTCAGGGGACATTCATGCCTATGTGATGAAACCACCATGAAAAATCCCTAAATGGCTGGTTTGGGAGAGTCCTGGAGCTGGATTTTGGAAAGTTCCATGAGTTTTACTGAGTACTGAGCTCCACCTCGATCCCCAGATTTATTTGGGAATTCTTTCATACTCATTGCCTCCTAAAGGTTTGTCTTGGTACATGTGTGTGGGTTGATGGAGGTAGGAGGAGAGAGGTGAGAGAGTAAATGGCATGGGTACCTCTCAGGGACCCACCAGGGTCCAAATTTCTTCCTTTATATTAGTGACTGTGTTACAGTCACTAATACAGGGCAGGGAGAAGGGCCACCCCAGAACCCCTAAACCTGCCCGCTCTAAATAGGTTCTACCATCCACCTCATCAAGACAAAACATATAAGACCTTTAATGAAAAGAAACTTTAATACAATTAGTGAACAATACAGAAAAGACCAACAATATAGTTTTTAAATCAGGCATCCAAAGTTACCCATCCCCTCATGGGTAAAAGTCCACCCAAACAGGACTGGTCCAGAGCAAGGCCCAAAAGCCTGCCACAAGTCTATAGCACCTTCTGGCAGGGACCCATAGAAAAGGGTCAGAAATAGCCAGACAGGTTTGGGAGGAAAAGAGCAAAATGAAAATCAAAATGAAAGCTGTCATTGTCACCTCCCCACTGGTCTCTCACCCACATCTGTTTCAACCAGTCCAGGACCAAGAGGCAAGTGCAGTTTCTTCACTTGTCTTTTTGCTCCCTGTGCCTCCTCCAGGTCTCCTGGCTCTCCATCCTTCTTCCTTCCTTCTCCAGTCTCCTCTCCAGCTTCTTCTCCTTCCTGCTCAGCTCCACCCTCCTTTGAGTGAGGCAGGGAATCTGTAACCTCCCCTTTTCCTGGGGACCACCCTGTTACAACTGCAGCACTGTTTTTTTGATGTCTCAAAATTCCCACAGCGTGCACTTTTTATTATGTGGCATAACACAAGTGTATTTTCCTATGATTTTCCTCAATTATGGAATATTATGCAACCTATTATGGGTGGGGATTGTGAAAAAACTCTTTAGGCACACATATTTTTTCAAGCCTTTTTTATTTATGGCATAAACTATGCTTTGGTTTCGTTAGAGTTCAGAATGTCAATGCCCTCCAGCCAAGACCAGCCGAAACATATTTACAATTGAACGAATTTGGTTTATTAATTGATACAGTGAGTGCGGGTACATCCCATAAAGAATGGAGGGAGTGTCAGTAAGAGTGTTAGAAAGGAACTATTACAGAGTTTGGGGTTTTGTTAAGAGTCTCTGAAAAAGTCTAAGCAAATGGGGTTTTGCCCTGTGCTGGATACTGTTAAGAGGCAGGATAATTCTATGATTGAATATTTTAATCCCTTTTATTTAGAAGGAGAGAAGACTAGACAGATGCTAAAGCTTGTAACTGGTAGAGAAGCAGCAGTCACTCATATTAGCTGGGGAAGGGGAGCTTTGGGAAGTAATTTTATGACTTGTATAAGATTCATGTTTTGACTGCATGCAGATATGATTATTGAGTGGTCTTGTTTTTGTCTTTATCCATTATGTTTTCACAGCAGCCTTAATTGATATTGATGTTCTGTTACTTAAAAGGTTTACAAAGCAAACTTTCCTTTATCAGAAAAAACCCTTAGAGCTATATAGGGTTGTTTAGCTTAGGGCCACATGCTCATTCTGGATCTAAACTAGTTAAATCAACATATGCAGGGAAGACCCTGGGTGAGCTAACATTACCTTAAGTTTATTTATTTATTTATTTTTACCTTAAGTTTATTAACATCCATTTACATAATAAAACCCTCACCCAAGGGGCTCTTGGCCACCATTTCTTGAACATGTGAATTATGAAGAGGCATAATTTGGTCATGAAACTACTAACCTATGGACCCAAGATTCTGGACAGTGCATCCTGCCCCCTACCCTATGCAAATAACAATAATCCTATAGAAATACTAATTCCCTTTAGGAAGGTGAGATGGTATTTTTGGGGCTATCCCTCCACTGCTTGCTCTATTCAAGTAATTAAATTCTCTTTGCCACAAATCTTTGATTTGGTCTGGTTAATTGTCTGATGCATACCACATGTTGAATCCTTTGATAACGTTCTGTGATAACATTCTTTGATAACACCCAAACCTGTCTGTGGGTGTCAGGCCACCTCCTAGCAAAACCAATGTCAGGCTGACAGTCCTAAGCCAGGCCCTGAATGTTAGGGGCCATTTATTCTTGCCCCGAGTATGAAATCCATAATTTTTTGAATCAAAACAGCCAAGAATACATCACTTACGTTTTCCGATGTTCCCAAAGTCTAGTTACTCAAGAAAGGGGAGTCTTGAGGTATCAGAAGTCCTTCTTCATGTGTCCTTTTCTCACTTCACCTGAGTCCTTACAATACCCCACTCAAATGATATTTTTGCAATTGAAAGCACAGAGAAAAGCAGGGACCAGATGGATGCTGTCTGCTGAAATTTGGGGTTTATAGGAGCCCCATCAGAGCCTGTTCAACTGTAAGTGACAGAAAACCCAACTCATTTTAGCTTAAGACAAAACAGTATTGTATTGTCTCAAGTAACTGAAAAATCCAGGGCTCGTTAGCACTAGGCTTGCTGGATTCAGAGCATTAGACAATGTCATTGGGACTATTCCCACATCTCCCCACAACTGTGTTTCTCTGTGTTGTGTTCAGGCAGGTTCCTATCGAGGATTATAGCAAGTGGACACAGTGTGTCTTACTCCTGGTTTCTTTGACCAAAATCCTGGGAGTGAGAAGTGGATCAATTTGAATTAGGTACCTGGCCCTGGCCAAATTCCCATGACTGTTAGAACCTCGTAGATTGGTGGGACCAGCCCTGCTTAACTTCATGGATAAAACTGAAGGCAGATGCTGGAGAGGCATATTCAGCAGTATATCAGTAGGCTCTTGTGTGTGTGCATGTTCATTCAAATGCATTTGTTAGTCCTAGCCACCAGGAAATGAGGAGTCTAGACAAAAAGCAATAAACAAAACATAACTATTTTCTGGACATGAGAACAATTTAAAAACCATTCAGAAGTCAGTGCACGTTTCACCTTGCATTACTTTTTCATCTTTCAAAATAACTTTGGAATTTCATATAGTTGGTAGTAGATCATGATTAGAGGGTCAGAGGACCATTTGCAAATGAGATTCTCTATGAGTCTAAAAGGAAGCAGTACTGTGTAGCAGAAGAGTAGGGTCTAGTGTCAAATGGCTTGAAATTGGTCCTACCTCCTATGATTTCGGTCATTTAATGTCTCTAGGCTTCAGAATCTGTAACTGGGGATGATAATGGATATCCTGTAGTACTGTTGTTGAAGATTAAATGCAATATAAGATGACTGGAACATGGTAGGTGCAGACTCAGTAGGTATTTCCTCAGGAGTCTGCTTCATTAGTACATGAATTAGCACCTTGAGATCCTGCCAACTGTAGGCAACACACAAACCATCATTTCAAGCCCCCTGCCCCCCTTGTCTACTCTGCCTGAGTCTATTCTCAGCTGATCCAGATAAGAAAGTGCAGTGTAGAAATCAATCGAATGACCACTTTGAAAAACACAAGTCAATTCAGTGGATTTCAACTACCTGGAAGCAAAATAGCCTGATTGTGATTAGAAAAAACATGTTAGTTTGAATTAAATATTTTTATTTCCCAAACTGGTTGGCGCATTTGGTTAGCTTACTATTATAAATGACATTCTAGAACCTCATACCCAGTTTTATGAAGGTAAAAATATGAAATTTCATATGCAGTCCTAGGAAGTGTCCATGCATGTGTGCATATCCATCTGTGTGCACATATTTTGTGTGAACAAGAGGAATGGTGGTGTTGCAGAAGGGACCTTTCATGAACAGAACTGATGATGCCCTTGGCAGGTGGTCAGTTCCTTGACAAACCAGTGACTGACATCTGGGAATGACTGAGCACTTGGTCCACATGAGGAAGATCTTGCTGTGACTATCCAAGTAGTAGAGAGCAGGCCCAGACAGAATGTCTAAATGGAGAATTCAAAAGTTAGGTTTTTTTCCTCCAAAGTTAGTTTTGAATAAAGCCATTCAGGAGTCAGTGGGAACTTGGGTCTGTGATCATGAGTTTAGCCCCAGGCTGGAGCCCTGCCACTGCGTCATCTATGCAGAAATACAGCAACTGCCTCATCCTTGCAGGCCAGGAGTGGGCTTGCACAACACGGACATCGCACATTTCTCTCATTGCTTCTTTCTGTAGCTTATTAGACGAGGGGATGGGGCAGGGAAGTGTGTGAGGCAGTCACTTGGCAGCTAGAGTTTTATGAAGGTAAAAATATGAAATTTTAAGACTTAAATAAGTGAGGGCTGCTAGCTTCTAATCCTGTATTTCTGGTTAGGAATAAAGTATGAGAATTTGGTCATTCATTTTTTCTTTTCACCCTCTCTTCCTCTTAACAGAAACAAATGTTTCTCAATAAAAGGAGAAACCACTGAGGAACAGGAATATAGACATACCTCAAACCTCCGTTGGTTTTTTTTTTTAAAGATTTATTTATGCATACAAGAGCTGGGGTACAGGCCAGAGATGGGGGGGCGGTGGGTGGCTGAGAGGACTCATCAGAGACAGAGTGGGAAACAGAACAGGCAGACTGACTGAAACACACTGCTGAGGGAAGCAGCGGGCTAGATAGGAGAGGTCTGCTGCGCCATGTGGGTAGCTCCCTGGCCGGCCGGGGAGTGAACTCATGCTGCAGAGGCTGCGATTGCTTCATAATGCGGTGCTTAACCCCTTGTGCCACCAGGGAGGCCCCTCAGTTGGTATTTTAACATAATTGATCATAGAGTTCTGAGCCTCTTAAAGGAAAGCATATTGTATTTGATTAAGGGAGACATATCTACACAACTGGAGAGAAATTTTTTTGTAATAATTTCCTTAAGTAAGTGCCAAACAAGGGGATAAATTCCTTTAAATTAGTTCTCTGAGTGTGAGCCTAGGTCAGTAGCTTCTGTATCATCTGGGAACTTATCAGAAATGCAGACTCTCAGACCCATAGATCAGCTGCTCTGGAGGTGGGTTCAGCAATCTGAGCTTTAACCAGCCCAGCAGGCATTTCTTACCAATTCTGGCATTTGAGAACCAGTGTTTTAAATGTGCTTAATTGTTTAAAGAGGAGTCAGGTGCCCAGATTACTTTGATGCTGGCCTTACTTGTTCAACATACCCACAATAATCTGCAAATTCAGATGCCCCATTTCTTGATCACCTCTTGCCTGTGGACTTTGTAAAATACTGGAATAGGGAGGCTGATCTGCCACCAGCTCTGTTCAGCCTCCACTGGTTTTTAGTAAGAGATGACTAGTTTTGGGAGACACATTCTATCCAAGTTCTTTACACTTTTAAGCTTCTAGTGATGTAATATGAATGCACCTTTGCTTTTTCTTCAGCTGCAAATCTTTGTCAATCCTGTCAGGAGAAAAACTCCATAAAATATTACAGGTATAATTTCTTCTCAGTTTCTCCCTTAATATGTGCTTACCATTTTATTAAGTAGAAATTTAATTTAAATATATTTAATTTACATATTCCCCTAAACACACATCTATATTTTTTCTTCTGCATTGAGATCAGCACATTTGTGTATCTTGATATTTGCAAAGCAACTGGTGTTTTCCTTTCTATGGAATTTCATGCTTTTTTCCTTCTTTTTAATATCTATGTTTCCATACTAGGGGTGAGGGAGAAGAAAAGAAGGCAGATGTTCTCTCGGGCCCTACTCAGTAGCAGCTTCTTTTTCCGTAGGCTTAAGGAAAACTATCAGTATAAAAACATGATCTTGGTTACTGAAGCTATATAATGTCTTAGAATTGGTAAACTGATTTCCCCCACTTTTTCCTTTTTTAAAAATAGTTTTAATTATTTTAGCTTCTATGTTTTTCTGTATAAATTTTATAATAATATTGTCTATATACCTGCAAAAAACTTACTGGGATTTTGGAAAGATTTGCAGTAATTACAGATCCATTTTGGGGAATAATTGACTTTTACTATGCTGAGTCTTCCAGTTCTTGAGTGTGATATGTCTCTCCATTTATTTATCTTCATTAATGACTTTCATTAATTGTGCATAGTTTTGAGTTTACAAGTCCTATACACGTTTCATTAAATTTATATCTAAGATTTCCTTTTTTTAGAGATTATAAATGGTATTGTATTAAAAAAATTGTTGTCCTTATTGTTCATTGCTTAAATGTAGATCTACAAGTTTATCTTGTACATTATGACTTTCTCGAATTAACTTACTATTTTTAGGGTTTTTTTTTTTCTGGATTCCTTGGGATTTTCTATGTAAATAGTAATGTCATTTGCAAACAGGCCTGGTTTTATTACTTCCCTTTTCATCTGCATGCTTTTTTCTTGCCTTATGACTTACAGATGGCATTTACAGATTATTTGAATAAGACTGGTGACACCAGATATCCTTGCCTTGTTACCAACCTTAAGGGGGAAAGCATTTAGTCTTTCTCCATTAAGTATGATGTTAGCTGTAAGGTTTTTTGTATCTGACTTTTGTCAGGTTGAAGAATTTTTCCCCTATTCCTGAGAATTTTTTCTTTTTAGATCATGAATGTTATTGAATTTTGTCCAATTCTTTTTCTGTATCAATTGATCACATGATTTTTCTTCTTTAGCCTACTGAAGTGATGGATTACATTGATTGATTTTAAATTATTGAGCCAGCCTTGCATGCCTGGAAAAATTCTACCTAATTATCGTGTATAATTCTTTCTACATACTGCTGAATTCTATTTGTTTTATTATTGCAAGGATTCTTGTATGAACAGAATGAGAATAGTATTCTCTTTTCTTTGTCTGGATTTGCATCAGAGTAATGCTAGCTTCATGAAATGAATTGAAAAGTGTCCCCTTTTCTTCTATTTCCTGGAAGAGATTGATTGAACATATGGGTGTTAATTCTTCCTTCAATAGTTGACAGAATTTCCCAGTGAACCCCCATATGGGGCTGCCGGATTCATTTTAAAATTATGAATCCAATTTTCTTAACAGTTATAAGTCTATTCAAATTACTTATTTTGGGTGAGTTGTGGTAGTTTGTGTTTCTTTGAAAAGTGAATCGTTTAATCTCTTGCCATATGATGTGTGTGAAGTTGTTCATGGCATTCCCTTTTTAATTTTTAATTTTTTGCCTTCAGAGTCTATAGTTATATCCTTATTTAATTCCTACTATTTGTTACCTGTGTTTTATCTCTCTTTTTTCACTTCTCAGTCTTATTAGAGGTTTGTCAATTTTATTGATCTTTTCAAAGGAACAGTTGTTTGTTTCATTGACTTCTTTATTGTCTTTCTGTCTTCAATGTCATTGATTTCTGCTTAGGTTTATTAGATCTTTCTTTCTGCTTGCTTGAATTCTCTTTCTTTTCATGATTCTTGAGTTGGGAGCTTAGATTATTATTTTTTTAATTAAAGATTTATTTTTACTTATTTATGCATACATGAACTGGGGTGTAGACCAGTGGTGCAGAGTGTGAGAGGGTTTACCAGAAACAGAGTGGGAAGCAGAACCGGTGGATCTACTGCAGTATACTTCTGAGGGGAACAGTAGGTGAGACAGGAGAGGTCTGCTGTGCCATGTTTGTTAGATCTCTGGCCGGGGATTGAACTCATACTGCAGTGGCTGGTGATGGCTTGGTAGTGCTGAGACTTTAACCCCTGAGCCACCAGGGATGCCCAGGGGTTTAGATTATTAATTTTTAGGTTGTTCTTCTTTTCTAAGGTACGTGTTTAGTGTGCTAATGTTTCTAGTAAACATTGCTCTAACTCTATCGTACACATTTTATAGGTTATCATGCCCATTCTTATTCCCTTCAATTTATATTTTGATGCTGCTTGAACTGCATCTTTGGCCCATGGATTATCTACAGAACATGCAGAATGACAAAATACACTGCTGAGGGGAGCAGCGGGCGAGACAGGAGAGGTCTGCCGCGCCATGTGGGACCCTCGCCAGCCGGGTGGGATCTGACGCTGCAGAGGCTGCGGACAGCTTCACAGCACCTCGCTCAATCGCCTGCGCCACCAGCAGAGGCCCGACAATGTTAATTCTTCAAATCTATGAACAGAGAATATCTTTCTTTCCATTTCTTTTTGTCTTCTTCTATTTCCTTAAACAATGTCTCATAGTTTTCTTTGTATAGGTCCTCGCCTCCTTTGTTAAGTTTAATTTTAGGTATTTAATTCTTATTGATGTAATTATATATGGGATTGTTTTCTTAATTTCTTCCTCTCCTAACTCATTGTTTGCATATAGGAAGACAACTGATTTTTGTCTATTGGTTTTGTATCCTGCCACTTTGCTGAACTGATTTATTATTTCAATTAGTTTTTCCATGTATATCATCATGCCATCTGCAAATTATGATGGCTTTGGTTCTTCTGTACTAATTTGGATTCTTTTTATATTCTTCTTTTGCAATATTATGTAGAATACTAGTGGTGAAAGTGGACATATTTGTTTTGTACCAGACCTTAGTGGAAAGATTTCAGGTTTTCACCATTGAGAGTGAGTTTGTCAAGTGGGACCTTTATTACATTGTGGCAAGTCCCATCAATACTCAGTTTTTTTAGATTTTCATCATAAATGATGTTGCATCTTATCAATCTCATATCTATTGTTATGATCCTATGGTTTTTATATTTCCTTTTATTGATGTGGTATATTACATTGATTGGTGTTCAGATGTTAAATCATTCTTGTGTCCCTGGTATGAAACCATTTGGTCATGGTTTGTAATCATTTTAATACATAGTTGAATTCAGTTTACTAGATTTTGTTTTTTATTTATTTATTTATTTATTTATACTAGATTTTGTTGTGGATTTTTGCACTTATGTTCATCAGGGAAATTGTTATGTAGTTTTCTTTTTTTATGTTGTCTTTGGTTTTACTGTTAGGTTAATGTTAACCTCATAAAATATATTTGGATGTATTCCCTATTTTTCAATTTTTGAGAGAGTTTGAGCAAGATAGGTATTAGCTCATCTTGGAAGGTTTGGCAGAACTGAATTGTGAAACTGGTCCTGGGCTTTTGTTTTTTTGGGAGACATTTCCATAACTGTTTTCAATTTCCTTGATTGTAATTGGCCTGTTTAGTTTTCCTAGTTCTTCCCTATTTAGTTCTTCTCTATTTAGTCTTCCCTATTTAGTCCTATTTTGTTTGTATAATTCTAAGAATTTGTCCATCTCTTCTTAGTTATACAGTTTACTGGCATACAAATGTTCATAGTAATCTCATAATCCTCTGAATTTCTGAGATGTCTGTTGTAAGTTCTTTAATTTCTGATCCTATTTGTTTGAGTTTTTTCTTTGTGATCCTAGCTAGAGTTTTGCCTATTTTTCAAAAGTCCAGCTTTTGGTTTCATTTTGTTTTGGACTGTCTTTTTTATTTCTATTTCATTGATTTCTGTTCTAATTTCTTTATTATTCCTCTACTGGCTTTGGCTTTGTTTTTTCTTCTTTCTCTAGTTCCTTAAGGTAAGAGATAAGGTGATTTAGTTGGGATTCTTCTTGTTTTTTTGATGTGGCCTGTGTTGTTATATACTTTTAGTACTGCTTTTGCTGTGCCCCATAAGTCTGGAAAATTATAACCTCATAGTCATTTGCCTCAAGCTGCTGTTTCCCTTCCATCTTTCAAATCTCTAGCAAAATGTCTTTTGCTAACTCAGGATTATGTAGGAGGGAATTTTGGGAAGTGCAGTAATAGTTCAGCTAGGTTGACACAATACCAATCTACCATAATCCAGAATTCTTTTTATGGTTTGAGAAAGATGTATCTGTTGGATACCTTTTATGGGTCATGAACCATGGCTAGTAATTTGCACATATTATCACTTAAATTTCAGAACAGCTCTGTGAAGTAGATGGTATTATTCTCATTTTATGGAAGACTGAAGTTCTAAGAGGTTAAACAATTTGCTGCATGACGTATAGTTACTAAGTGATATTGATTGATAATTAAATTCAATTCTTTTCAGTTCCCAAAACCAATAATTTCAATGACATAGTTTCAGATTTAAAATTATTAGATAATTTTATTGTTACTCATGTCATTTTGATAGATTAATTTTGTCTTGAAAAGAAAAGTTGTCAAAGATCATTAGCTTTTTAAGCTAAGATGACCATCTGGGAAAGACAGTCTCAATTTTACTTATTTCTTCTCTGCAAATAATTTTGTTAATCCAGCTGAAATCACAGTTTTATTTTACAAAGCTTACATATTTTAAAAAATGTTTGAATTTGTTCCCAAATGTAAAAATAGAATATTTAATATAACAATCAAGAAGTTCAGCTTTTCTTGAAAAGTCAGAATATTTGGCAAATTTGAAATCTCATTCCAACCTGACAACAGCAAACAGTAGGAAGTGTGGTGGCAATCCTATTTAGACAGAAGGTTTGTTCTTCATATGTCTTCCTCATATACACTGTGTGTCTGGTCTCTGTGTCATTTGGCCACCACTGACTGATCTTACTGCACCACTACATTTTTAGTTTATAATTTATAAAGTTTTAGTTGATAAGTTTATAAAAAATGTGAGCAAAGAGGATTATTTGTGCCTATGACAACTTGCTTCTGTTTGTGTGCCATAGCGAGGATAGTTGAATATTTCTATGATAATGATGAAAGAATCTCCAGGTAGAAACATTCAGAGGTGAATGTTTATCACTGGGAAGATATTAAAAATTCTCTCTAGTCCTGAAAACTTAGCCTTTAATGAAATCAAAATATTGCTTTAGTAGAGCTTTTATTTGTTTCTAAAAAATTTCAGTCTGTTAAAGTTTTTCTGAGCATTTAGTGCCTGTGTGCCCTGTACATCTTTACAGGGAAGAGAAGGATCACAGATATGTATAATCCTCTATCCTATTTCCTCAGTAAACAAGTATCTATAGAAGCACTTAGCAATAGCTTGGTGACTATCATGAACTCTAAGGAACTTCAAAGTCAACTTGCAACTTGACAAACATTGATTAGGAATCCTTCCATTGCATCACCATGAAGTTATTACCTGGTTTTGCTACAAAGTTTTTAAAGAACTGTTTGAGCATAGTTTTATAAAAAAAAACAAGAATTTTTATAGAGCTCACCCTGGGTAAGTATCTTGCCTTTCATTTACATGTGAATATTATGAATGAGTCAGGCTAGATCATTTGTTGTATCACTTATGTGAAAAAGAGCACCAAAGCTTGGAATTTCAAAACTGTATGACTTACCAAAAGTAGTTAGAAAGATAGACAATTACAAGACGTCCTCAACTAGGCAATGGATTCTAGGAACTGTCCTCACCCCAAACCCTACCCTGCACTTGTTGGCATTTCTGTTGCAGTGATGAAAGGCTTGGAAGTGAAGAAAGGGAAAAGGTGTTCCCAGTTAAGATTAGCTTTCCCTCCCACTGTCTGAAAAAAAAAAAAAGTAATGGAGAGAAAAAAAGGAGTATTTTATTAGCATACATTTATATTAGGGAAAACATAAAACATTTATTTGTATATTATTTAAATTTTTTTAAAGATTTATTTATTTATGCATACAAGAGCTGGGGTACAGGTGAGAGATGCAGGGGGTGGTGGTAGGGTGAGAGGATTCACCAGAGACAGAGTGGGGAACAGAACAGGCAGACTGACCAAAACACACTGCTGAGGGGAGCAGTGGGCAAGTCAGGAGAGGTCTGCTGTGCCATGTGGGTTGCTCCCTGGCTAGCCGGGGATCGAATTCATGCTGCAGAGGCTGCAGATTGCTGCATAGTATGGTGCTTAACCCTTAACCCCTTGAGCCACGAGGGAGGCCCTAAAACATTTATTTATTATAAAGTTCATGAATTTGTTTTCATGAACACATATATTTGAAATTAAATTTTGGATGATTCATTGTAGTATTCCAATCTCAGAATCCAGTTCACTTCTGCATTTTGTTTTCCCTGTAAATATTGAGACAATTCCAATCTACATAAATAAGTAGCTGCAAATGGTAAAAGATTTAAAAAATTGTTTGCAAATTAGACTGTTTCCATTAAATGGAGCTGAGAAGAGATTATTCTGAATTTTGTGCTAGCATGAGTGTGAGTCAATGATCTTCCAAATGTATTAAAATTTGAGTTATTTAAAAGTTAAACTTTTAAAAATTCTTTTTTGACTCTAGTAATGTCATCATATAGCTACAACCTTATATACTATGAAAATCTTGTAATTAATGATTTGCAGTATTTCCTTTCGCATTCCTTCCTATCTCTGATTCCCTCTCACTAAATACAATTACTTTCAACTGCTTCAGCTATTTCTTTGGGTGTCTACCTCCATATCTCAAAATAACATGTCCTCTTCTTTCTTAAATTATCTGTATTGAATATTGACTCTTATTTCCCTATTATGGTGGCCAAGGATTTTACCCTTTTAGTGACCAATTCTCATGTCCTACATTACCACCAGCCCCTATTTCCTCAGTAGTGCAAATTTTGCACTATTGCTCTTAATCTTTTCCTAGTATTTGAGATCCTTTTTGTTTTATTTTAAAAAACAGTTTTATTTTCATAAGCCAGAAAGAAAAAGAAAAATACCGGATGGTCTCAATCATAGCAGGAATTCAGAAAACCTAAATAAGAGATCAGGAAAAAACCTAATTATAATAAAGTAAAAATCAAAATCAACAAGCAACTATAAACCAGAGACACACTGCAGTGGGGGGAAGGAGGGAATAGGATCAAAACAAGGGAGGTGGGAATTGTATGGGGAATATAACCAAGATGAAAATGCATACATTGTGCAAAAAATGAAAAATGATGTAAAAATATTTTAAAAAATAAAGGTCTGTTCCTATACAAATAGAAAAAAAAAGTTTTATTTTCAAAACTATATTTTACTGAGTTAATATTTGTTTACATTGTTATTTACATAATAGAAGTATAGGCTCCCCCCTTTCAGGTATTGTTGCCACAGTGCACCCCTCACCAAAGAACCCATAGTCTACAGCCATAGAACTTTTTGCTTCCTCCCTTCTTTGTTCTCACTCCTTCCCTTCTGATTCCACATCTTAAATCTCTAAATATTTGAAAGTGTCAAATATAAATTTAGTTAAAAATAAATAATTCAGTGAGTTCTCTCACCCTCCCACGCTTCTGACTGTACCCAGTGCTTGTAAAAAAAAAAAAAAAAAAGAAATGCAGTTTTTACAAAAAAAAAAAGTAATTCAAGATTGAGAACTTTGGAGTTGTCTACCATTTTCTGTGACCCAGTTTTGAAAGTTCCAGGGTCTTTCTTGTGATCTGATTATCTTTATTGGCATAAATACAGAACAATTTTGAGGTCTGAAGGAAAACCCATTTAAAAACAGTACTTACAATTATATACATAAAATTATACATAGACAGTTATGCAAGAATAATGTGAGTTTACTATGGAAAGCTGTGTGGAGATTCCTCAACCTACTAAAGATAGAGCTCCCATATGATCCAGCAATTCCTCTCCTAGGTATTTACCCAAAGGACACAGAAACATCAATTCCAAAGAGCACCTGCACCCCTATGTTTATAGCAGCACTGTTTACAATAGCTAAGCTTTGGAAACAACCCAAATGATCAAAAATAGATGACTGGATCAAGAAGATGTGGTGCATATACACCATGGAATATTACTCAGCATTCAAAAAAGATAAACTCATGCAATTTGCAGCAACATGGATGGAGCTGGAAGGGATCATGCTCAGCAAACTAAGCCAGAAAGAAAAAGAAAAATACCGGATGGTGTCACTCAGCAGAAATCTAGAAAACTTAAATAAGGGACCAGGAAAAAGAATAACTATAAGAAAGAAAAAATCAAAATCAACAAACAACTATGAACCAGAGACACCCTATGGGGGGTGGAGGGTGGGGAAAGGAGGGTTGGGGTCAAAATAATGGGGTTGCAATTGTATGGGGAATATAAAAATAAAATAAAAAAAAAGAATAATGTGAGTTTACATTATACAATAATACATGTAAAAACACTTTGGAAACTGAAGTGTTAGACATGAAAGATATCCTTACCATAATTTTGACCCATTTGAGGTCAAATGTAGAATTCAGTTTATTTGTCCCAATTCAAATTTGGGTCAGGGAAAGCTATCATTTTAAGTAAGCATAGAGAAATGGCTTTTTCACCATGTCTTCACATAGAAATAGGCCCTGCAGTTATTGATGGGGATAAAGTGCATATCCTGTGGTTACCAGCAAATAGCAGAATCAAAATTCATCCTACAAATGTTCATTGAATTCTGCCATGTGCCAGGAATGAGCCAGATAGATAGAATTGTCCCCTACCCTACTGCTGCCTGCTCTGAGGTGGGGAGATGGATCTTATCAAGTTAGAATATATTAGTTGTTTAAAATGAGGTAAGTTTTATAACAGGCAGGCTTCAGGGGGATAACAGGTACCTCTGGGGGGATCAGATTCAAATCTGGGAGGTAATGTGAGTCAGGGAGGTGAAGTTTAGATGAGAGTAAGTCGTGGTGGAATGAGCCATGTGGAGTTACCTGAGGGAAAAGAGATGGAGAGTCTAGTGTCTGTCTGACATGGAGAAAAGTGTTTTTTTTTTTTTTTAAGAACATAAAGAAATCCTGTGTGGCTGTGCTATGTGGGGTGAGAGATGGCAAGACAAATGGCAAGACAAAGTTGGAAAGTTTGAAAAAGGCTCAGCTGTGAAAGGGTTTAGTCTTGACCCAACAGTACTATAAGCAGTCATTGCAGGGTTTTATAAATGACAGTGACATGATCAGACTATTTGCCTTTTAAAAAGGTGGGGGAAAGAATGGAGTCAGATCAACGGAGAGAGGAAAGACATGAGGTGACCTGAATATGTGTTGATGGGGTTAGAATATAGGAATCCTGGGAGACAGTGTTGGCTACTATGCCATTTTATTCTCTAAAAAGAGATGGTATGTTCTACCAGGGGGCTGAGCAGCTGTGCGTGTCAGGGAAGGTGGGACAGTGATGGTGAGACACTCACTAAACAGAGTCTCCAGAGTCACACAGTTCCTGAGGTCAAGGGCCACACAAGTCTCTACTTAGGCAAACAGAAAAATAAGGGAATCCTGTGCAAAGACCCAGGTTTGATATCTGGGTAGACAGCAAGGGGTGGAGGTGGGGACAGAATATCAGGAAGCCACATAGTTGGCAAGAAAGTCAGCTATTGGCTGCCTATGGCATGAGGTGGCCTTGGTGCTGATTATTATTACTACTTAGCAGCATTCTCTGAGCTCTCTGTAAGGGTAGGAATGTCATTGAATGGTGTCCTCCCAGTGAGGACAGGTAACAGAAGACAAGTGAAGACTCTCATCCGTTCTGCCTTTGGGATGCAGAGGTGGGTCACTTCTGGTTCCTTAGAGAAGACTCAGGGATGCCAGCACGCTAGGAAAACAGTGTTTCCCCAAATGTAGTTCTGTGCACCCAACATCTCCAAGAAGGGAATATAGTATGCTCTATTACTTTTCTCCCATGGGATGGGAAGCAAGTTAAAATGTACAATTAATTACCATCATGGAGAGATGTATGAATTATGGAGGGGCTGTGAGATAGGTGTGGTCACCCAAGGTAGAGATGAGAGAACATGGAATTTCAGCTTCAACTTTAAGTGTCTGTTGGGTGGAGAAGTAGCATCTGGGGGGATTTGGGCAAGGGCAGAATGTACTCCAGGTGCCATGCAAGTGCACTTGTATTACAAAGGACTTGCATGTTTCATTGTGATGAGAATTACAGCAATGAATGAAAAGGCTATGGGTGGGTCCTTGTGGAAGAAAATCTCTTTTGAAATGAAATAGGAATGAGTGAAAAATATGAAAGCGTGAAGCTAGGAATAGTCTTATTCCTTAAATGTTTAAGTTTCTTAGTCTTAAAATGGCTAAGTTCCTTATTGGGGATTTACCCTTCATGAATATGTCGCAAGACATTGTGGTGTAGTAATCAAGTGACCATAAGAGGGCGCCAAAGACAAAAATATAGCCATATTTTCTGGTGGAACAAATTCAACAGAACATGTGAAAATAGAGCCTAAAAGGGATGGACAGAGATCTGAAGAGGGCAAGAAGGGAAAAGAAGAATGTGTGAATTCACTGACAGAGGGTTACAGATATGTTTATAGTCTTGTCAGCAAAGTATGAAAATTACAGAACAAAACTGGAGTCTGTTTTAAAGGACTTTAGAAAAGAACATATATTTTTTATTTCTGAAGTCCAGTTGCATTTTGCCTCCAGACCCCAAAGAATTTGTGGGTGAACAGACCTCTTCTCCTTGAAGACAATGTCTTTCTCCAGCGTCTACGTGAAGATCATCTTTTTAGTTTGTCTCCTCAGAGTTTGGGTCAGGGAGAGCTGAAATGGAGACATTTTTTCCTGCAGACTCATCCTGGTTGCTTCTAGGGGAAAGCTGAAATTTTCTTTTAATATACAGCAATTGTCCAAGAGCTGCTTATACAATAATACTTGTTTTTTATTTGTTCAAATTAAGGAAGCACATATAGAAGTTCTACATTTTATTTCACGATGCTAACATATCCATGTGTCTAAACAATATCCATGTATTGAAAGAACTTTTCTAGTCACATGATTTTAAGACCTTTTGGAATTGTTTAAAAAAATGCTGTTTTGGATGGTGAAAAATGAAATCTTTTTGCCCTCCCTTCACAACAGTTTATATTTATAAACAACTACACTTGATCTTAGCCAAAAGGCCGAGAAGCGATATATTTATGAACAACTAAAATGTTAACCTTCATTAAAATTAATGCATTTCCAAGAATGCTGTGAGCATGACGGACTAGTTGGAATTTTTATTAAATAACACAAGAATTTATCTTGAAAAAATTTTAAATCCAGAAGCATAAAGAATTGCTCCTCTAAGCACACAAAGCTCTTGTTGTATGGCACCAAATCTCCCAGGAGAGCTGAGAAATTTGGCCTATAAACAGTGATCTAGCAAACAGCCGAAAAGGCCCTGAAAATCTAACACTAACTGGTCTTCCTGGGACACCTACAAAACTCAAAATAGATTCAGCAGAGGTTCACCAGATTGGGAGACTGATTTCTGAAATGAGGACTTGTGCCTCACTAATTATATGTATGTACGTTTCTCTCTCTCTCTCTCTCTCTCTCTCTCTGTGTGTGTGTGTGTCTCTCTCTCTCGCTCGCTCGGTGAGGGTGTCAAAAAAAGTTGTGTAGGTGTGATGTAGGTAATTACTTAAACTTAAAAAGGAAACCAAACAATAAATCTCTGATAGTGTTTCACATTGAAAGCTGTTTCATGGAACTGAGGAGGCTGTTTTTATCCAAGAAAAGAACTGGGCACAGAGACAATAAACAAGGTTAGGGATAAATGGGAACCTCCTGGATGGAGAAATGCTGAAAGTGGGGACCTCTTGGGATCAGTGTTTTGATGCATGACCAATGAGTGACCAGAGAGATATGAAGAACAGTACACTCTTCAGGTTTGTGGAGGACACCAAATGCACAGAATCCTAGCTGGGCTAAGAGCAAATACACTCAAAAGAGAGGAGAGAGGTCAGAATCAAGTGCAGAGGGAGTGTGTGAGTGTGTGTATGTGTGCACATGCAGGCACATTTATTGACCTATGGCAGAGTGGGAGACTATAGATCAGGAGTAGATATGCCAGCTTCAAAGTTATGAATGAGGAGGTGCAGCATGGCATGATAAAGCCAGGGCTTGACTCTGTGTGCTGTGTGAAAACCTAACTCATCAGTTATTCTTTATTGCCACATTGGGGACTGCTAAGTCTGGGTTCCAGAGGGCTGAATGAAGGTAGCTCTTCTGTGCACTAAAACGTCTGTGTAAACCTTTATAAATGGATTTTTAAAAATAAAATGAAATACTCTTTACTTTGTTAGAGTGTATGGGAAATGAAGGAATATTTTCTTTTTTACTAGGTTCACAGTTATGAGTGCCTCTGAATGCCCTGCAGCATTTGCATTTGGAAGGGGTAACAAACACTTGGGTCATGAGTGATTATCAAGTGGGTCTCCCCCCAACCCTTGTCCCCAGAAGGCAAGTATAATACGACCCTGACTTCTGTGCTGGGTTGTTCAAACGATTTCTCTCTCTCTCTCCGTCTCTCTCTCTCTCTCTTTCTCTCTCCTTTTTTCATGAAATAGATCAAACATACAGAACAGAACAGAGAATAATATAATGAGAAACTTTATACTCAGCAGTGAAATTGAACATTAATATTTACTAATGTTTGTGCCAGGTTAGTTTTGAAGTAGACGAAACATTACATATTCAGTGGACTATTCCTTGTCGCTTCCTCAAAATCTTTTCTCCTTCCTTCCTTCCTTTCTTCTTTCTCAGAACTAACCACTTTTTCAGAGTTAGTGCATAGTCCATTACATATGTTTGTTTCAAAAAGCAATATATGGCTTTGGGGGGTATTCCTAAAAGTTTACTTCAGTGGCACCCTGTATGCATGATTTTGCAGGTCACTTTTGTTATTCTGCATTATGTTTTGGAGTGATAACATGATGATAGATTTAGATTCAATTTGTTCAGTTTGTTGCTTTGTACTTCATTATTAAATAGAATAAATTACATAATGTATTCGTCTTTTGATGGACATTTAGGTGGTTTGCAATTCTTTCCTACTATAAGCAAAGCTGCAGTGAATGTCCTTGTATTAGTCTGTGATTCCCTTGTGCATATGGCTAAGAATTTTCTATAAATACATTAGCCATTAACCACATTTGGCTTTTGAGCTCTTCAAGTAGAGTGATTCCGACTGGGCTGTGCTGTAAGTGTAAAATAAGTATGGATTTTTGAGAACTTAGCATAAAACCATGTAAAAATCTTAATGCAAAAGTACTGATTGTATGTTGAAGTAATGGGTTAATTGTTAAAATTAATTGTACTTGTTTCTTTTTATTTTTAGTGTAGCTACATGGGAATTTTAAGTTACATATATGGTTTGCACTTTGTGACTCACACATTTTATTGGGTTTGGTTTTCATGTATCTCATTTGCTTTCCTTTTCCTTCCTTTTGCTCTTAATGGCACTTGGGCATTTTTCTTTTAAAGATTTATTTTTATTTATACAAGAACTGGTGTACAGGTCAGAGGTGTGGGAGGGTGAGACAATTCACCAGAGACAGAGCTGGGAGCAGAACAGGCAGATGGACCGAAGACACTGCTGAGGGGAGCTGCTGGCGCGGCAGGAGAGGTCCCTCATGCCATGTGGGTTTCTCCCTGGCTGGCTGGGAATCGAACTGGCACTGCAGAGGCTGCGGAATACCTATGAAGGACCTCTTTTTGTTACAAACCCACCAATCATGTCACTCTTTTTGTAATCTTCCGTTTTGGGTTTTCCCTGAATTTTTAATTTCTGCATGCGTGGGATACTTGTGTGTTTTCAGATGCTGTGCATGGCTGAGGGTGTTTGATGCTTGACTATAGGATAAGAGGGGTGTGACTTCATTATTTATGGAGTTTTGGGGTTATCACAGCACTCTATTATGCCTTCTCAAAATTATTGGTTTGAGATTCTGCTTAAGGACAGAAATTTAGCTCTAAGCTATCACGCCCAAACTTATAGTATCTGTGAGTCAGCTTCTCTACCCAAGAAACTGAATAAATCTCTGAAATGCTAATCCATCTTTAAGGAGCCCAATAGTCAGAATTTCAAGGGAGAGTTTCCCCTCCCTTTCTCCCCCATGCACCGTTGCCATTATTCTCTCTAAGAAGGCAGGGATTTGAGACACTCTCAATCCTGCTTGAGACAGGGATTGGGTATGCACCATTCTCGCTGCTATCACAGCAGTCTAAAGGATGGCAGCTAAGCCAAGCTGGAAGGAGCTTCTGTTCCCTATAGTGGTAACTCCCCCATGTGTGACACGATTCTGCTCTCTCGGCATCACCATTTCCAATGAGAAAATAAATTGCCTCTGTGCAGTCACATGCAAAATAGAGAGCCCTCTTAGCTGGCTAGAGCCGGGAGGTTGATAGAGAGCAGGAGTTCTGCGCACCAATTGTTACTGGGTAGAGCCAGGGATGATTTTTCATTGTCTGCTGAACTCTGAGCACACCCTCTTGGAGTGGATATCAAATTTGAAAAAAAATATTCACAGTGGTTTTTGCAACCTGCTTGGTTTTAGAAGGATGGATCTGTTGTCCAAATTTTTCAAAAACCCAGAAAATCAAGTGACACAGCTCATGCATTAGCGAACATTTTTTACTTGATGTTAAACACTCCAATTTTCAGCCAAGGCTTTGTCTACATAAAGGGAGGCACTGTGCTCTGATAAAACATGGGATTTGTGGTTAGGCGGAGCTAGATTGGAATGGCAACTCAACCACTCTCACTCACCCTGGGGGCTTGAACAAGGTATGGGCACCATAAACCTCATTTCCTGTGCCTGTAAAATGAGGCCAATAGCTGCATTTGCCTCTAGATTGCTGGAATGTTGGTAGAAATTATTTTAACTAATATTAATAGTAAGGTAGACCAATTTGGAAAGTTCAGTTGACTCAAGCATGTGGATGCTTGTGGGAACCAGTTAGTTGTGTACTTGTACTTTACCGTGACCTCAGCTTGTTTTCAAGATAAGTCTGAGATGTTTGTCTTATTATCATTGTCAGTTTTTCCAGAAGATTGATTTTCAAGTGAATACCTTGCCCCCACCTGTTACAGGATTTTGGGAAAATACAGTCTGAAAAAAAATCACATTAAATTTTTTGTTATGGCTTGAATTTAGAATTCTATTAACTACTATTAACTGTGGGTGAGAAAGTATGACAAATATTCTTGCCTGTAGACCTACATACAATATAGGTTGTAAGTGTGATCTTCATGGTGGAGAAAGACATGCGAGATTTTGGTGTGATAAACGCAAAGCTTATAGGGAGCGGAATCTCATTTTTGCCTGTGTTCCTGTAGTTCCATTACCTGCCACTAGGTGCGTGTGCATGCCGTTAAGGACTGCAACCCTTCAGGTCAGGATCTCCTGGCTAGTTTGTTTTTTTAAATTTTCTTCTATAAAAATAGGATTTAATTTAATAAATTGTTTGTGATTATGAGAAAATGCATCCAAGCAAGCTGGAAGACGAGTTAGGGGGCTGGACCAGACAGTTTCAGAGTATGATGTTACTTTCAAGGGGGTGAAAACTGTCTCTTAGCAAAAAAATCAAAACTAACTATATGTACAGCATATATATATATATATATATATATATATATAGAGAGAGAGAGAGAGAGAGAGCATATACAGCATATATATACAGCATATATATGTGTGTATATATATATATATATACATGAATTATTTAAACAGATAGCCAGCATATCTGTGATATTAAAATCTAATGCAGTAACAATTAGGAAAAACTTAGGAAGATGGTAGTGGTAAAAGACAGAAACACTGCCTCGTTTTGTGTGGTTCATCTGGGTCCATTCTGGTTTTGGAGAACTTATGGACTATCTAGGCCAAGAAAGTGATTCTTCAGTGACTCCTCAGGGTAGGGAGTCCCCAGGTTATGTTCAATTTCCCTGCCAACCTTCTATGTGGGGAGCCGTGGAGTGAAAATCCTCCAGCAGCTTTTATACTCCTATGAGTATAAAACACATTATCTTAATGAACTTGCTCACAATAGCTGCCTTACTTCATTATCTTTCTGTTTTTCAACTTGGCCTTCAAAACCCATCCCTTTTGTATTTTTCCTGCTGTTGCTATTTACTTCTAAAATAAGAGTGCGAGCTAGTCCCACTGATGGGTGAATCTCAGTTTTGCCCCTGACCTTATGACCCTTAACTTTCAAACAAGGTATAATCACAGTAATTGGGTGGGTGAGTTACTGTGTTATCCACATTGTAGGCTGTTCTTTTCATTCATACAACCGGCTTTACTATGGACTGGGCTCTGCAGGCAAAGGAGCAAGTTGCTGCCTCTGGGTGGTTCTGGGTGCTCCTTTCATCCTCTAGGTTTGGCAGAAGGGATTCCGGTGCTCTTTATTCCACCATAGGATTTTACTTAGGCCTCTACTGTTTTTGTTCTTATCTCATTAAGTCTATGTCATGTCCCAAATCACACATGACCTCAAATCTTTACTTATTTGGGCAAAACATTTCTAATTTTACCATTACCTACATTTTTTTAAAAACTAGTAAAATTCAGTGAAGTTTAGGAAACAGGCAGGTATCAAATAAATAGAGACAATAATATAATGTTGTGATGAAAAGTAAACAATGAAAGATTTCTAGTTTGGGAACATTGGACTGTGTAATGATTTTATTTTCTCCTTAATGCTTTTTACTGTCTTTATAACATTTTGGTTTGTCTGTGCTTCAGACTTTTGGAGTCATATGGGCTCAGCTCTGCTATGCCAGGGAAGATAGATATGGCACAAGGATCCTCTATGGGTCAGATGTTTCTCGAGCTAGGAAAGGTAAGTGGGTCTTTTCCAGGAAGATGGAGCAACCCCATCTACTGGTTTTGTCTGATTCAGGCATATCCAATGGAGTTCTTTCAACCCTCAAGATAAATGGATGAATGGCTTGGATTCATGCGTTTGTTAATGTAGGAAAAGGAAAAACACACCCCATGAGAAAGCAACACCATCAGAGTCCTAGCAATGCTTGGAAGTGGGGAGGCTATTGCTGAGTCACTGGACTTTCATGTGGTTTTGTGTTGGGGAATGCAGAGAAAAGCATTTCTTTGTCCAGATTTAATGTTTACATGCATATAAATTTTTTACTGCCCTCTTCAGATAGAAACACAAATTGATGTATAAATGAATTTTTACAGTGTTAAATGTGAAAATTTGCATAGTTTCTTTTCTCTGGAATGGCCTTACCCCACTTGTCTGACAGTTTGATGATTTGATAAAATTTTCAGTTTTAATTTACATTATTCTAGTAATGAGGATGGGCTTCATTTGATATATTTATTAACTATTTGAGTTTCCTCTTTAGAGAATTGATTGCTTTTTCTGTTTCTATAAAATTTTTCTTATTGATGGTCTTACAAATCAATATATATTCGTTATAGATCCTGGTGATAATCATTTGTACATTATAGATATTCCACACATATTCTCTTGTATATGGTGTTAGAAAATTTAATAATATTAATTAAGTAATTGTGACATGAGACACAATTCTGATCAATAAAATATAGGTGTATATTTAATATTATAAGAAATTCTCAGTCTCCCAAATTGTTTTTTTCCATTTTTCACTTTCATCAGCAATGCATGAACATTCCAGTTGCTCCATATCCTTCCTTGATGACACTTGGTATTGTTAGTCTTTAATTTTAGTCTTTAGCACCTCATATTATATGTTATTGTGGTTTTAATTTGCATTTTTCGAGAGCCCTGAAGATTTGATAGAAAAAATAATTGAAACAAAAATCAGTTTAGCAAAGTGGTGAGTATAAAATCGACAAACAAAAATCAGTTGCTTCCCTATATACAATTAGGTAGAAGAGAAAGAAAATAAAAAAGTAACCCCATTTACAATAATACCAAAAATTTGTTTTGAATACCTAGGAGTAAACCTAACAAAGGAGGTAAAATATCTATACAAAGAAAACTATAAGACATTGTTGAAAGAAATAGAAAACACAAAGAAATGGGAAAATATTCCCTACTTATGGATTGAAAGAATCAGCATTGTCAAAATGGCCACCTATCCAAAGCAATATACAGATGCAATGAGATCCCAATTAAAAGATCAGTGACATTTTTCATAGAACTGGAGCAAATTCTATTGAAATTCATATGGAATTACAGAATGCCCAGAATAGCAAATACAATCTTGACAAAAAAAGAAAGAGAATGGAAGTATCACACTTTCAGATCTCAAATTATATTTTAAAGCCATAATAGTTAAAATAACCTAGTACTGGAATAAAAACATATACACAGACCAATGCTCTCATAGAACTGAGAGCCCAGAAATAAACTCACACCTATATGGACAGTTAATCTGTGACAAAGGAGCCAAGATCATACACCTTGAATAAGGATGACCTCTTCAATATGTGGTGTTGGGAAAATTGAACAGCTGTATGCAGAAGAATGAATCTAGACCTCTAACTCACACATGCACAAAAATCAATTCAGAATATATAAAAGACCTGGATGTAAGATCTGAAACTATAAAGCATATAGTAGAAAACATAAAGCAAAACATTTCATGACAAAGTTTTAGTGATGTCTTTAGGTATTTGTCTCCAACAGCAAGGAAAACAAAACAAAAACATAAGCAACTGTGACTATATCAAATCAAAATCAAAAGAAACCATAACTAAAATGAAATAACTCCCTACTGAATGGGAGAAAATATTTGCACACAGTACATCTGACAAGCGACTGATATCAAAGATAAACAAAGAACTCTTATTTATTTTTTTAATATCCTTTTTAAAAAATTGAGGTAATACTGGTTTGCTTCATATGATTCAGAGGTATAGGTTCACACCTCTTCAGATGTATGTTACCACACCACACCCACCACCAAGGCACCCATAGTCCTTAACATAGTCCATTGGGTCACTTCCACACCTTACTCTTGCCCTCTCCTTCCCACTCTGATAGCTTCAATTCCATAATCAGACTTCTAGTGCTTGTTCTTGGTTTTATTTTGTCTGATCCTTTCTTTTGTTTCTCTATACTCCACATATAAGTGAAAGTATCTGGTATTTGTCTCTTTCCTTCTGATTTATTTTGCTTAGCACAATCCTCTTCTGCTCTATTTATGTTGTCACAAATGGCAAGTGTTCAATTTTTTAATAGCTGAGTAGTAGTCCATTATGCATATATACCACATTTTTCTAATCCATTTCTCACTTTGGGCACTTAGGTAGTTTTCTAACTTGGCTATTATAAATAGTGCTGCAATGGACAATGGACATAGGAGTACATGCATCCTTCAAAGTTATTTTGTTTGCATTCTTTGGGTAGATAACTCGGAAGCGAATTTTTGGATGATATGATAGATCTATTGTGAGAAACCTCCATGCTGTTTTCTATAAGGGCCAGAAAAACCTACATTCTCTCGTTCCCCTAGGCTGCTGAGCAGGAGCCAGCTGAGCCTGGGAAGGGAAAGCCCTTTAAATTTCTAGGAATTTTAGATGTTGAAAACATCCCCTGTGCCTGGGATTCAATATATTGTTCATTAGGATCTGTTGTGGCTGGCCTTGGGCCTTTTTTGTTAACTAGTAGGATTAGAAGATCATGTGATGTTGGAGTAGGAGGATTTTTCTTGGTGACTTAAGGATGCTGGTTCCATTGTAGGTATAACTATGCAAAACAAAGAATATAGGAAAGAATTGCCAGAGAAGGAATTAAAAATAAGATTTTATATGAAAGTACCCACCTTGATCCTGAAAGTAAACAAATCAATGGCAACAGCAACAGCTGAGCAATCTTGGGCATAGAACACCCAAATACACCGAAGTCAGTGTGAAAAAAGTTGAGCGCAACTTTAAAAAACCTATCTTTTATGTACCATAAAGCCTTCAATCAAATAAAAAAATATCTACATTCTCATCAACAGTATATGAGGTTTCCTTTTTCTCCTCATCCTCACCAACACTTGTTTCTTGTCTCTTTTTGATGTGGGCCATTCTCACAGGTGTGAGATTTGCTTACTGTGATTTTGATTTGCATTACCCCTCATCATGATAAGTACTAATGAGCGTATCTTATGTGCCTGTTGGCCATCTGTTTGTCTTCTTTGAAGAAATGCTTAGCTCTCCTGCCTATTGTATTTTTTTTTTTTGGATTGGGTTATTGGTTTTCTTTTTATTGAGTTGTATGAGTTCTTTGTAGATCTTGGATATTAGCTGCTTCTTGGATATATGATGTACACATATTTTCTCCCGTTCAGCTGCCCAATACCCTTGAACTTTTGCCTTCAAGTGAGGCAGGGTTTTGCCCTTGGGTTCTGCATGAGAACAATGCATTAGGGTGGCCTATCACTATGATGAAATACCATTATCTTGCCAGTTACTTAAAGAATTTCCTTCTCTGTATGCCCATGTGTATATGCCTACCATTGCATTTACTATGTCATATTTTAATGATTTGCTTATGTACTGTATTATTCGCTTGCTGCTTTAACAGAATACCATAGACTGTGTGATTTAAACAACAGAAATTTATTTTCTTCTAAATCTGGAGGCTAGAAATCTAAGATCAATGTGCTACGGTTAGTTTTTGTTAAGATGTCTATATTTGGCTTGCAGAGGGCCACTGTCTTGCTGTGTCTTTGCTGGTGATTCCTCTTTATGTTCTCACTAAGAGCAAGAAAGCTCTGGTGTCTCTTCTTCTTTATAAGGAAATCAGGCCTACTGGGTTAGGGCCTTATCATTATCATCTAATTTAACCTTAATTACTTCTTCAAATTACTGCCTCCACATAGAGTCACAGTGGGGGTTAGGCTGTCAACATTTGAGTTTTGAGGAACACAATTGAGTCCTTAGCATGCATCATTCACTACCATCAGAATATGAGATCCTTGGAGACAAAGACATTTTATTATTCATTTTTGAATCCCCAGTCCTTAGCACAATGCTTAATACATAGAGGGTGCTTAATCAATGTTTGCATGTTTGCTGGTCTGATTTCCAGACTTTCTGTTTTACTCTCTATGTCTTGTTTTCATGTTCTTGCCTCACATGAATACACTCATGGATGAGTATCTGGCTGTGTGGTAGTCATTGTTGCTGTTCATCAAATATCTCTGGCTCTCTGCTTTCAGGGGACCTGTTAGGATTACATTTCTTGGGGCTCTAGTGATTGGATGGGGCCTTCAATTAGTAATGGCTTTGAGTTTGAGTAAAAGTTAGGGGTATCATTTTCAACCTGAAGCATTTAATTTTTGGCACGATGTCCTCCAGTGATCCTTTGCCCTCTGCCATGGTGGCTAGCAATATTCCCAGCAGAGGCCACTTCATCAGTCTAGAGTGGAAGAGACATGAAGTGGAGTCTCTCACCAACAATAGTGAGTTAAGCAAGGTTTGTGTTATTGTTTTAAGCTATGAGATTTGGGGGTTATTTGTTACTATTGCAAAATCTAACCCATTCTGATCAATACAAGATCTCATACCCTTCAGTCCTGTGTGGTGCAAGGTCACACCTGACCAACTTCATATGATATTTTACTCAAAGGAGAAGTCTTCCTATTTTACTCTCTCAGCCTATTGAAATCCTACTCATTCTTTTTTTTTTTTTAAAGATCTATCTATCTATCTATCTATCTATCTATCTATCTATCTATCTATCTATCTATCTATCTATTTATACAAGCACTGGGTACAGTCAGAAGCGCGGGAGGGTGAGAGAATTCACCAGAGCCAGAGCGGGAGCAGAGCAGGCAGAAGGACCGAAGTACACTGCTGAGGGGAGCAGCGGGCGGCAGGAGAGGTCTGCGCGCCATATGGGACCCTCCTCTGGTGGCCAGGGAGCAGCCGGGGATCGAACCGGCGCTGCAGAGGCTGCGGGCAGCTTCGCAACCCAGTGCTCAACCGCTGCGCCAACGGGGAGGCCCCCCTACTCATTCTTAAACACAGGTTAAATTCCTCCTACATAAATCATTCCTCTGCCTTAACTTGTTGAATCTGTCTTTCCCTCTTCAAGATTCATGTGACTTTATACTAGAACATCATTTATACTTGAAGTGCAGTAATTTGTGTAATAGCCTGTTTCCCCTACAATATGTATTTTTCTTTTTTACTTGAAAGCAAGGTCAGTTGTTACCAATGCAAAATAAAGTTTTTCTTTTTCTTTTTTCTCCTCACTACCATTCCTTATACCCCTCGATCCCTCCTTTCCTTCCCTCTTAATCTCAGGAAACTCCGTTTTGTTATCAATGTCTGTTAGTTTATAATTATTTTGCCTTATCAGTTCATCTGTTTTGTTTCCTTATATTATGCCTATATGTGAAATCATATAATACTTGTCTTTATCTTTCTGATTTTTTTTTTTTTTTTTGCTTTGGATAATCCCCTAGAGTGCCTTCCATTTTCCTATAAATGGTAGCATTTCATTTTTCCTTATAGCTGAATAGTATTCTATTGTGTGTATAGACCATATTTTCTTTACCCAATTCTCTCTCAGTGGGCACTTAAGTTGCTTCTATATCCTTGCTATTATACCATCTGCTACAATATTTCAAGCTCCATGAGGGTGGCGATCCTGATATCTGTGTCTTTTCTCATGGTCACTGGCAATTTAATATATGTTATTTAAAGTGAATTGAAGCTTCCCGTTCTACTGATCACCATGCTTATTGTCTTCTCCAGAAATGGTAGTGGTGGTGGGCACTTCAACTTCCTGAACTGGAAAGAACATAGGATTTAGATTCAGATAGATGCAAGTTTCAATTTTCGATTCTCTCGTGTAGTAGCTGTACAACTTTGGGCAAGTCACTAAAATTTTTTGCGTCTTGGTTTCTTCATTTGTAAAATTGGGGTACTTCTTATCTTTTAGGTTTGCTTGAAGATAAGATGACTAGTGTGAAACACCCAGTGTGTCTAGCATAGTGTAGGAACCAGTTAGTGGCAACACCTTTTTTTCTTTAATTGGTCCATTTGGGGCAGCAGGATTGGAGACAGAAAAGGTGGTTTTGCCAGGTTGTAAAGGAGATATTCTAAATACCTAACCCTTTCAAGTTCCCTGTAGAGGGACATTTGGGTATCCTGTAGAATCCTCTTTCATTTTTTAGGCAATCCTAAACTTCACATATCTGAACCCAAGAATGATTAATAATGTTCGATGAGAAGTTATGTTCATGATTGCACTGAATTGTCTATAAATGCTGGTTTATTGTTATTTCAATAGGACATTTTATCCAGAAAATTCCTGGGTGTGGGGTCTTTCTTGTCTTGATTAGTTGGTCTTTGCACAGTAGCAGTAAGGTCTTTGTAATAGTTGGCAGTCTTTTAATTATAAACAAGGGGAAACCACAATCAAATTAGCTTAAGAGACAGAGAAATTAATTGGCCAATTTAATTGGTAAGTACAAGGAAAGTTCTAGATTCAGGTTCAGTTGCATCCAGGTGATCAATAGCTATCAACAACACTTTCTGTGATACACTTTCTTAATTTTGTTTCTTTTCTCTTTGACATCATTCTTTTCTTTGTCATAATAGACAACTTTGTCACATCATTCCACTCAAGCAAGGGAGATGGGTGTTGAAGTTTCCAATCTTACTTCCACCCAGCATTATGACCGTTTATCAGAAAAGCCCCAGTGAAGAATCTAATTGGTTCGATATGTGTCATAGTACCATTCCTGAACAAATCACTTGTGAGTTGGGGCATGAGTACAAATGGTAATTGACCAGACTGACTTTTAAGTCCATACCTGTGCTGGTGGGGTTAAGGAGAAATTGCCCAGTGATTGACAATCCTCTGGTCAACATAGGCTAGGTAAGGGATGTCTCTGGAGGAAGTAAATATAGTGACGATAGATATAGAGCTTCTCAGTTTCTGCAGTCCTTGGCCTTTTTTTTTTTTAATTACTTTTTTCTCTAGAGGACACCTTTCATTAAGTGTCTTCCTCAATGTAATACATTTTCTTACACTGTTGTTTTCTACTTGGAGTTTACTGATTATTTAATTAGAATTAAAGGACCTCTTAACCTTTCTCCAATATGTAAGTTCAAAGAGTGAACACTAAGTGGGTTCCTCGGGAATGTCTCTGTAAGGAAATAATGAATATGATAACATCATCTGTACTGTTAGGATGATTAGCTAGCTGTTCATTTCCTAAGCATTTTTTTCCAGATTTGAAAGAGTATGTTGGGTAAAGCTTCAGACTTCACACAGGAAGTGAGGGAGACTAGCATTGCAGTTTCTGGGTAGCTTATGGCAAAGACTGTGACTTATCCAACTTGGAAAGAACTGACTAATTTAGTAAAAGAAGTCTACCTAGAAGCTAGAAAAAAGGCACACACTTCATAATCGTGGTATCTTCCCTGCCAAGTAAGTATGCGAGGGCACACACTTCATTTTTGCAATTGTTTTTACATGGGATAAAAGATCTGGCTGCCTTGTGAAGGCAATCGGCAGTACTGTGCCAGAAGGAAGGGGACTGATAATTCCATGACCCTCCATTCCCATAAATTCCAAATAGGAGATTATTTGGACACAATGATTACCCTTCTAAGTCAGACACTACTTTCTCCAAAGCTCATGAGAACATTAAAATTTACTATTAAAAAAATTCTTTTTCTTCCTGTAGGCAGCCATAGGTGATCTCTAAAAGTGGTTCACTACTGCTTGACCTGGAGAACCTTACAAAGTCATGCAAATCAAGAGGTTCAAATCTTTTTCTTCATTTTATGAAAAATAGTGAAGCTTCACAGACCATCAAGGGGATGCATATTCAAAAAAACACCAAGTATCTGAGGATATCACACTACAGAAGCAGTGAGTGACATCCCATCCTTACAATGTCAGAGCTGATGTGTGTGCCCAAGCCAAACAATGGGGCTGGATGCAGAGTCAATGGTGCCAAACAGTGGGGCTGGATGCAGAGTCAATGGCCCTAAAAGATGATGAATTTTTACTGCACATTAAAACTGGTGTAGGACCAAAAAAGAAAGCAGGAACAGCTATACTTATATCAGATAAAACAGATTTCAAACTCAAAAAGATAAAAAGAGACCCCAATGGTCACTACATTATGATCAAGGGGACAATACTTCAAGAAGAAATAACACTCATTAACATATACTCACCAAACGAAGGAGCACCAAAATATATCAGACAACTGTTGTCCTCTCTGAAAACAGACATCAGAGAAAACACATACGTAGTGGGAGACTTCAACACACCACTATCAACAATGGATAGATCAACAAGACAAAAAATAAGTAAAGAAACCAAAGCTCTAAATAAAGACCTAGAGCAATTGGGCTTAACAGACATCTATAGAACACTAAACCCCAAAAAAACGGAGTACACATTTTTCTCAAGCGCACACGGATCATTCTCAAGGATCGATCACATACTGGGGCACAAGACAAACATCAACAGATACACCAAGATTGAAATCATATCAACCATCTTTTCTGACCATGAAGGCATCAAACTAGAAATAAAAAATAAAAAGAAGGCAAGGAACTTTCCTACCTCATGGAGATTAAAAACCACACTACTGGAAGACCACTGGACTAATGAGGAGATCAAAGAAGAAATTAAAAAATTTTTTGAATTGAACGACAAGGAGGACACCAATATCCTAAATGTATGGGATGCAGCAAAAGCAGTAATAAGAGGAAAATATATAGCAATAGAAGCTCACATCAAGAAACAAGAAAGAACTCAAAGAAACAACCTAATCTCGAAGCTCAAAGATCTAGAAAAAGAACAACAAAAAAACCCCAAAACCAGTAGAAGAAAAGAAATAATAAAAACCAAAGCAGAAATAAATGAAATTGAAACTAAAAAAACAATCCAAAAGATCAATGAAACCAAGAGCTGGTTCTTTGAAAAAATCAATAAAATAGACAAACCCCTAGCCAGGCTCACAAAGGAAAAAAGGGAGAAAGCACAAATAAACAGGATCATCAATGAAAGAGGAGAAATCACAACGGACACAGCAGAAATCAAAAGAATAATCAGTAACTACTATGAACAGTTATATGGAAACAAGTTTAACAATCTAGAGGAGATGGACAAATTCCTACAACTCTACAATCACCCAAAGCTAGATAAAGAAGAAATAGAACACCTAAACAGACCAATTACAATTAGCGAAATTGAAATGGTAATCAAAAACCTCCCCAAAAACAAAAGCCCAGGACCTGATGGATTTACAAATGAATTCTACCAAACATTCAGAGACGAATTAGTGCCTATCCTTCACAAACTCTTCCAAAAAATTGAGAAGGAAGGGACAATACCAAACACGTTCTATGAAGCCAACATTACACTAATACCAAAACCGAACAAGGACAACACAAAAAAGGAAAACTACCGGCCAATCTCCCTAATGAACACCGATGCAAAAATCCTCAATAAAATTTTAGCCATCAGAATCCAACAATGTATCCATAAGATAATTCACCACGACCAAGTAGGATTCATTCCAGGGGCACAAGGATGGTTTAACATCCGAAAATCAATCAATGTTATCCAACACATCAACAAAAAGAAATATAAAAACCATATGATAATATCAATAGATGCTGAGAAAGCTTTCGACAAAGTGCAACACCCATTCATGATAAAAGCCCTTGAAATTCTTGGGATACAAGGAACATACCTCAACATCATAAAGGCCATCTATGACAAGCCAACAGCCAGTATCATTCTCAATGGTGAAAAGCTGAAAGCAATTCCATTAAGATCTGGAACAAGACAAGGATGTCCACTCTCACCACTGCTTTTCAATATAATACTGGAAGTCCTAGCCAGGGCAATAAGACAAGAGAAAGACATCCAAGGAATCCAAATAGGAAAAGAAGAAGTCAAACTATCACTATTTGCAGATGATATGATAATATACATAGAGAATCCCAAAAACTCCACAGAAAAGCTAATTCAACTCATCAATCAGTTCAGTAAAGTGGCAGGATACAAAATCAACACGCAAAAGTCAGTAGCCTTCCTATACACAAACAATAAATCTGAAGAAGAAGAAATCAAAAAAACCATCCCTTTTGTTATTGAAACAAAAAAAATCAAATATTTGGGAATAAATCTAACAAAAGAGGTAAAGGACCTATACAAAGAAAACTATAAAACACTGTTAAAAGAAATAGAAGAAGACACAAAGAAATGGAGAGACATCCCCTGCTCGTGGATTGGAAGAATAAACATTATTAAAATGGCCATCCTTCCAAAAGCAATATACAGATTCAATGCTATTCCAATCAAAATTTCAATGTCATTCTTCAAAGAAATAGAACAATTATTGATGAAATTCATATGGAATCACAAAAAACCCCGAATAGCCAAAGCTCTCCTGAAAAAAAAAGAAGGGAATGGAAGCATTACACTCCCAGACCTCAAACTATACTACAAAGCCATAATCATCAAAACTGCATGGTATTGGAACAAGAACAGACATACAGACCAATGGAATTGAATAGAAAATCCAGAAATAAACCCACAGATTTATGGTCAACTAATCTTTGACAAAGGAGCAAAGACTATGCATTGGAGCAAAGAAAGTTTGTTCAATAAATGGTGCTGGGAAAACTGGGTCGCTACATGCAAAAGAATGAAGCTTGACCACTACCTCACACCATACACAAAAATCAACTCAAAATGGATTAAAGAACTAGACATAAGACCTGAAACCATAAAATATATAGAAGGAAATATAGGCGAAACACTACGTGATCTGCACATCAAAGACATCTTTACAGACACATCACCCAAAGCAGTGATAGTGAAGGCAAAGATCAACAGCTGGGACTCCATCAAATTAAAGAGCTTCTGCACAGCAAAAGAGACAATAACAAAAACAAAGAGAAACCCCACCAACTGGGAGAACATTTTTGCACCCAACACTAATGATAAAGGACTGATCACAAAAATCTGCAAAGAGCTGATGAGACTCAACAACAACAAAGAAAATAATCCAGTCAAAAAATGGTCAGAAGAGCTAAAAAGAAACTTCTTTGAAGAGGAAATGCAAATGGCCAACAGGCATATGAAAAAATGTTCAACATCACTTGCCATGAGGGAAATGCAAATCAAAACTACCATGAGATACCATCTTACACCAGTGAGAATGGCACATATTAAAAAAACTAGCAACAACAAATGCTGGCGAGGGTGTGGAGAAAAAGGAACTCTTCTGCACTGTTGGTGGGAATGCAAACTGGTCCAACCACTGTGGAGAGCTGTGTGGAGATTTCTGGACCTACTAAACATAGAGCTTCCATATGATCCAGCAATTCCACTCCTAGGTATTTACCCAAAGGACACAGAAACATCAATTCCAAAGAACACCTGCACCCCTATGTTTATAGCAGCACTGTTTACAATAGCTAAGCTTTGGAAACAACCCAAATGCCCAAAAATAGATGACTGGATCAAGAAGATGTGGTACATATATACCATGGAATATTACTCAGCATTCAAAAAAGATAAACACATGCAATTTGCAGCAACATGGATGGCGCTGGAAGGGATCATGCTCAGCGAAATAAGCCAAAAAGAAAAAGAAAAATACCGGATGGTCTCACTCATAGCAGGAATCTAGAAAACTTAAATAAGGGACCAGGAAAATGAATAACTATAAGAAAGTGAAAATCAAAATCAACAAAAAACTATGAACCAGAGACACTTTTAGGGGGGCGGGGGCGGGAGGGGAGGGATTGGGGTCAGAATGGGGGGCTGCAATTGTATGGGGAATATAACAATAAAATTTATAAAAAAAATAAAAAAATAAAAAAAAATAAAAAAATAAAAAAAAATAAAACTGGTGTAATTAAGGGTTTAGATATAGATTCTTTGGTCATTGAGTATATCCAGGTGAACAAAGTTCCCAAGAAGCGTCACAGAACTTACAGAGCTTACTGTCAGATGAACCTACACCTGAGCTTCCCCTGACACCGAGAGATGATCCTCACTGATAAGAGCAGATATTTCCTAAACCAGAAAAGGAGGTTGCACAGAAGAAACTGAAGAAATAAAAACTTACGGCCCAGGAGTAAGTTCAACATAAAATAAACGGAAATAAAAGAGAAAACAGAAAGTTCTCATTTACCTTAAATTAAGACCTCATGAACATTAAAAATGTGAGTTTGTGTCTTGATAATCTAGCAGGAGGACTAAGAATCTATCTATTGTTAAGATAAAAATAGGCTCAAAGTTAAAGGATGGAAAACAATCCTACAAGCAAATGGACCAAAAAAGAAAGCAGGAACAGCTATACTTATATCAGATAAAACAGATTTCAAACTCAAAAAGATAAAAAGAGACCCCAATGGTCACTACATTATGATCAAGGGGACAATACTTCAAGAAGAAATAACACTCATTAACATATACTCACCAAACGAAGGAGCACCAAAATATATCAGACAACTGTTGTCCTCTCTGAAAACAGACATCAGAGAAAACACATACGTAGTGGGAGACTTCAACACACCACTATCAACAATGGATAGATCAACAAGACAAAAAATAAGTAAAGAAACCAAAGCTCTAAATAAAGACCTAGAGCAATTGGGCTTAACAGACATCTATAGAACACTAAACCCCAAAAAAACGGAGTACACATTTTTCTCAAGCGCACACGGATCATTCTCAAGGATCGATCACATACTGGGGCACAAGACAAACATCAACAGATACACCAAGATTGAAATCATATCAACCATCTTTTCTGACCATGAAGGCATCAAACTAGAAATAAACCATAAAAAGAAGGCAAGGAACTTTCCTACCTCATGGAGATTAAAAACCACACTACTGGAAGACCATTGGACTAATGAGGAGATCAAAGAAGAAATTAAAAAATTTTTTGAATTGAACGACAAGGAGGACACCAATATCCTAAATGTATGGGATGCAGCAAAAGCAGTAATAAGAGGAAAATATATAGCAATAGAAGCTCACATCAAGAAACAAGAAAGAACGCAAAGAAACAACCTAATCTCGAAGCTCAAAGATCTAGAAAAAGAACAACAAAAAAACCCCAAAACCAGTAGAAGAAAAGAAATAATAAAAACCAAAGCAGAAATAAATGAAATTGAAACTAAAAAAACAATCCAAAAGATCAATGAAACCAAGAGCTGGTTCTTTGAAAAAATCAATAAAATAGACAAACCCCTAGCCAGGCTCACAAAGGAAAAAAGGGAGAAAGCACAAATAAACAGGATCATCAATGAAAGAGGAGAAATCACAACGGACACAGCAGAAATCAAAAGAATAATCAGTAACTACTATGAACAGTTATATGGAAACAAGTTTAACAATCTAGAGGAGATGGACAAATTCCTACAACTCTACAATCACCCAAAGCTAGATAAAGAAGAAATAGAACACCTAAACAGACCAATTACAATTAGCGAAATTGAAATGGTAATCAAAAACCTCCCCAAAAACAAAAGCCCAGGACCTGATGGATTTACAAATGAATTCTACCAAACATTCAGAGACGAATTAGTGCCTATCCTTCACAAACTCTTCCAAAAAATTGAGAAGGAAGGGACAATACCAAACACGTTCTATGAAGCCAACATTACACTAATACCAAAACCGAACAAGGACAACACAAAAAAGGAAAACTACCGGCCAATCTCCCTAATGAACACTGATGCAAAAATCCTCAATAAAATTTTAGCTATCAGAATCCAACAATGTATCCATAAGATAATTCACCACGACCAAGTTGGATTCATTCCAGGGGCACAAGGATGGTTTAACATCCGAAAATCAATCAATGTTATCCAACACATCAACAAAAAGAAATATAAAAACCATATGATAATATCAATAGATGCTGAGAAAGCTTTCGACAAAGTGCAACACCCATTCATGATAAAAGCCCTTGAAATTCTTGGGATACAAGGAACATACCTCAACATCATAAAGGCCATCTATGACAAGCCAACAGCCAGTATCATTCTCAATGGTGAAAAGCTGAAAGCAATTCCATTAAGATCTGGAACAAGACAAGGATGTCCACTCTCACCATTGCTTTTCAATATAATACTGGAAGTCCTAGCCAGGGCAATAAGACAAGAGAAAGACATCCAAGGAATCCAAATAGGAAAAGAAGAAGTCAAACTATCACTATTTGCAGACGATATGATATTATACATAGAGAACCCCAAAAACTCCACAGAAAAGCTAATTCAACTCATCAATCAGTTCAGTAAAGTGGCAGGATACAAAATCAACACGCAAAAGTCAGTAGCCTTCCTATACACAAACAATAAATCTGAAGAAGAAGAAATCAAAAAGACCATCCCTTTTGTTATTGAAACAAAAAAAATCAAATATTTGGGAATAAATCTAACAAAAGAGGTAAAGGACCTATACAAAGAAAACTATAAAACACTGTTAAAAGAAATAGAAGAAGACACAAAGAAATGGAGAGACATCCCCTGCTCATGGATTGGAAGAATAAACATTATTAAAATGGCCATCCTTCCAAAAGCAATATACAGATTCAATGCTATTCCAATCAAAATTTCAATGTCATTCTTCAAAGAAATAGAACAATTATTGATGAAATTCATATGGAATCACAAAAAACCCCAAATAGCCAAAGCTCTCCTGAAAAAAAAAAGAAGGGAATGGAGGCATCAGACTCCCAGACTTCAAACTATACTACAAAGCCATAATCATCAAAACTGCATGGTATTGGAACAAGAACAGACATACAGACCAATGGAATCGAATAGAAAATCCAGAAATAAACCCACAGATTTATGGTCAACTAATCTTTGACAAAGGAGCAAAGACTATGCATTGGAGCAAAGAAAGTTTGTTCAATAAATGGTGCTGGGAAAACTGGGTCGCTACATGCAAAAGAATGAAGCTTGACCACCACCTCACACCATACACAAAAATCAACTCAAAATGGATTAAAGAACTAGACATAAGACCTGAAACCATAAAATATATAGAAGGAAATATAGGCGAAACGCTACGTGATTTGCACATCAAAGACATCTTTACAGACACATCACCCAAAGCAGTGATAGTGAAGGCAAAGATAAACAGCTGGGACTATATCAAATTAAAGAGCTTTTGCACAGCAAAAGAGACAATAACAAAAACAAAGAGAAACCCCACCAACTGGGAGAACATTTTTGCACCCAACACTAATGATAAAGGCCTGATCACAAAAATCTGCAAAGAGCTGATGAGACTCAACAACAACAAAGAAAATAATCCAGTCAAAAAATGGGCAGAAGAGCTAAAAAGAAACTTCTCTGAAGAGGAAATGCAAATGGCCAACAGGCATATGAAAAAATGTTCAACATCACTTGTCATCAGGGAAATGCAAATCAAAACTACCATGAGATACCATCTTACACCAGTGAGAATGGCACATATTAAAAAAACTAGCAACAACAAATGTTGGCGAGGGTGTGGAGAAAAAGGAACTCTTCTGCACTGTTGGTGGGAGTGCAAACTGGTCCAACCACTGTGGAAAGCTGTGTGGAGATTTCTGGACCTACTAAACATAGAGCTTCCATATGACCCAGCAATTCCACTCCTAGGTATTTACCCAAAGGACACAGAAACATCAATTCCAAAGAACACCTGCACCCCTATGTTTATAGCAGCACTGTTTACAATAGCTAAGCTTTGGAAACAACCCAAATGCCCAAAAATAGATGACTGGATCAAGAAGATGTGGTACATATATACCATGGAATATTACTCAGCATTCAAAAAAGATAAACACATGCAATTTGCTGCAACATGGATGGCGCTGGAAGGGATCATGCTCAGCGAAATAAGCCAAAAAGAAAAAGAAAAATACCGGATGGTCTCACTCATAGCAGGAATCTAGAAAACTTAAATAAGGGACCAGGAAAATGAATAACTATAAGAAAGTGAAAATCAAAATCAACAAAAAACTATGAACCAGAGACACTTTTAGGGGGGCGGGGGCGGGAGGGGAGGGATTGGGGTCAGAATGGGGGGCTGCAATTGTATGGGGAATATAACAATAAAATTTATTAAAAAAATAAAAAAAATAAAAAAAAAATAAAAAGGAACAGTTAAGTCTTAAAAAAAAAAAATAAAATGAAAAGACAATATCAAATTGGACAATATCAAATTTGCACGTCATCAATCCAACAAGGAGTTATATCCAAAATCTACAAAAAAAAAAAAAAAGAATCTATTGTTATATATTTATTAAAAATTTTATATATGTACATACATATGTATATATTTATATACCTTGAACCACCAATCTTTGTTTTTAATTTTTGAACAACTTTGCTTTATTCTGTTAGTTAATGGGAAATTCAACATTGGAAGAGAAATGGACAGTGTGTTCCATACTCCCAATTTATTAAAGGAAGAAAGTGGCAGATTCTAAAGGAGATCCGTCTGTGTGATGGATCAGATTTTGTGGTCTATGTCGATAGTATGACAGGAGACCTAGATGAACCCCAACCTTACCCTGCCCTACCCCTGTGATAGTTAATTTGGTGTGTCAATTTGCCTGGATAAAGAGGTGCCCAGATTAAACATTTCTGGATGTGGGAACATTTCTGGATGAGACTAGTATTGTGACCAGTGGGTTCAGGGAAGCAGGTTGCCTTCCCCAATGTGGCTGGGCATTATCCAGTCCATTGTGGGTCTGAATACAACTAAGATGCAAAGGAAGGAAGAATTTCCCCATTTGCGTCCTGCCTGCCTACTTTAGTATGGCCATCTCATCTCATCTCTGGTCCTCAGATTGGGATTTAAACCATTAGCAGCCTTGGTTC
>NC_140070.1:48546307-48643807 GCF_964194135.1 Talpa europaea
GAAAATCTGGGTTAAAGCATATTGTGTGGGTCTGAGATGAAGTAGTTTCCAATATCTCTTCTAAGGTCAAAATCTTAGAATTTTGAATTACTACCCACTGGTTGGCCACATGCAGGAATGATATGGGAAGCAGTTTTGAAGGATGGATATGCTCATATCTGCAGGGCAGACTAGGATTTAACTTTCTTTTCCAACTGTGTCTGTGAGAAAGGAAGAGACAAGAGCATCAGTATGGCCTTGCCAAGCTTTCTGACTCTTCTGTAGCAGGAGGAGGAAGACCTGGGAAAATGAGTGCAGCCCTACAAAGCTCATTGGCCTCACCCATGATAACTGTGGTCCAACCAATGTCCAGCCCTGTGACCAAGCAATCACTCTTCTTTGAGTGTCAGATAATAGTGATCCCACAAAGGCAGAATTAGGTCTGGCATAAGAGAGGAATCAGAAATGATCCCTCCCAGCAGTTTATTTTGTTTTTGACCTAATGTTATCCATTTTTTAAAAAATTTCTGACCTAATTTCAAACTGAAAATACTGGCCTGTTGGTCATCTGAGACATAAAAAATTTAACACAAGCCCTATCCACTCTATTGGTGCTTAGACTGTGATATACGTACAGAAGATAATGGTGATTCAAGCCCTTTATTTTATAAGACATTTCTGCAATGATGTAAGGTGCACATTCTTGAAAAACCCTCACATTCTATGCAAGCATACAATAGATAAAATGGGGATTATAAGGAAAAGGTGAGAAACAGATCACTCAAAACTTTATCATCAGAGCACTGAAAACAAACTGTAATCCTAGTAAAAAAATTAGCACAGTAAAGAGACATGTTAAATCCCTGGTGAGAAATACTGCATTAAGAAGTGCTAAATGGGAGTAGGGGTAAGAAGTGTTGGAGTTGATGAGCTGCAGAGACAAGAGAAATTAGGGATGGGTGGGAACTTGCAACATCTGAGATGAGTAAGTGGTCTAAGCCATCTAGGAAGAGGATGGATGATGGGAACCTTGTAAAATGCCATATTCCTCCCAGTTTGCTATCTTCAGTAGAGAATGCTAAGATGGTGGCCAAAATTGTATGTAATCTAATAGGACTTTTGTGTTAACATTGGTTCTCTATTTTCCATTCTTGTATGAAGTAACTTGCATTACAGAAACATGAGTTATAGAACATGCTTTATCTTTCTGAGACACATACTAAAAATATTTCAGGTAATTTGAGTTTTATCTATAACATAGTAGTGAGACCATCTGTCTTAGATTTGTTTTAAAAGATAATGCACGTGAGAACTTAAGAAAAGGACAAACTGTTGTGTAGATATAGGCTAACGACACCTTAAAATTTGCTTACCAGACTTGGAAAACTTCCTTAGATGCTCTGCATTCCAGTTTCCTCATCTGTAAAATAGGGATATTATTATTTTTTTCAAGTTTTCTGACTTTCATTTCTTTTTTGATTAATTATTAATTAAAATTTTTATTTTATATATTTTTAACATCATTCTTCATTTTTGTACAATGTACACTTTCTCAATCCAGTGACAGTCCCTGTGAAATTCCCACCACTAATTCACCTGTGTACATCACTATAGTCCCTTGTGCTCTTCCCTCCCCTGTTTTGATCCTTCTCCCTTTTCTCCTCCTACAGAATGTTGCTGGTTTATAGCTGCCTGTTGATTTTGATTTTTACTTTATTATAATTACTTTTTTCCCCCCTGATCCCTTATTTGGACCCTCTACATTCCTCCTATAAGTGAAACCATCCAATATTTTTCTTTTTCTTTCTGGCTTATTTCACTGAGCATGATCCAATAGGGATAATAGTAATATCTATCTCACAGAGCTGCTAGATGATATATGAAATATTTAGAATAACTCTGTTATATTTTTTCCTATTACCAGCTTTTTATCATGCCATTACTGAAAAATTAATGCTTAAAAAAAAACCAAACCCCTCAACCACATGCCCCTCCAGACCTCTGAATTACATTAATGGGAGGGGTCATCTTTTTTTGGGGGGGTGGTTAATCCCACTACATCCTCCTCCCCTCTTGTAATTGGAAACTCTCAGGCCCTTTTCTTTGCTCAAAATTAGCTACTGTTTCTTGTGTGCAGTATGTTTCTTTTAGGTCTATTTATTTAATCTGTTAAATATGCATCTGGTGCTTAGTGGGTGTTGGGCACTGTTTTAAGCACAAATGTTAACTCTCTGAATTCTCCGAGGTCGGTTTATTGTTGTGTTCATTTTATGAATGAGGAGACTGAAGAAGTACAAAGTAGTGAGGACCTCACCTGAGACACCCAGTGTGTGAGGCTTGGCTGGTCCCAGGGTAAATTCTGCCTGCTGCCAGGAAGATGGGTCTAGCCTGAGCCCAAGCTGTGCGGGGGTTTGGTCAACACTACTGGTTGATTTGAGCTTCCTCTTTGAACCTGATGTTTTTGAGGTTCTTTGGTAAAGCCAGCTGGCTGGTTTTGTATTCCAGAACCTTCCTCACAGAACTTTGGGAAATGAAGCCTGACCCTACCTCCCGGTGAAATGTACAAAGTCAGCCTCTAAAGTGTTTCTCCTTCCAAAACAACATTTGGCCCAATGAATTCATTTCTAGGAAACATGTTATCAGTTAGGAAGTTACTGGTACAGTCATTGAATTCATTCATTCTATGTTCTGTGAAAGGATAATTCTCAATCCTAGTTTCCTGTTTATTCTCCTAGCCTCAGAAATTGTTTTCTTTACTTTCAAAGGTAAAATTTATTATGCATTTTACTTCATTTTAAAAAAATTTAACAACTGATTTGTGTGTTGTAGAAAGTTACACATTTCCTAAGATGCATTTGCTATTTTATTTTCTTTCATTCAAAAATGTGTCAGTAATCTTTTTGTTAACATGAAGATAAAGGATTAGTAATGCAAGATGCAGTTTTCTTGTAACCTTCTTGAAAGCAGACTATAGTTTCTTATCTGGTTCCAACATTCATTTTCCTGAATTGAAAAAAAAGCGACTTAAAATGAAATAAACCACATTTGATTCCTAAGAGCATCGCTAGCAGGGAAATGTACTGAGAAAGACAGACTTGGTCAGATTCCAGAAAACCCCTGTGTCCCCAAGTGAGAGAGTTGACTAATTTCACATTTTAAAGTACAATTTTAATGCAGGAAAGAATTGTGAATTGTCTCTTATTAATCACTAATCAGAAGTATGTATAATTGTAGACTCTGAAAACTCAGGCTGTTAGCTAAAAGAAAAAACTTACAACAATAAGGTGTAAATCTTCATGGTTACAGTGTAAAATTTTGTTTTATTTATTGAGTGCCTCTTCTGAGCAAGGAGCTAAGCAAAGTGCAAAGCATGTTCAGAGCAGAAGAAAGCAGCCGGCCCTCAGTGGGTTACATGCACTCCCCTTGACCCTGGGAGGTGGAGGAGGCGCTTGTGGTGGAGGAAGCACACTTGGTTTTCACCTGTAATGTTCAGGCACAAGTAGAGGGAATTGATAGGCCTCTTATGCTCTTTTATGTGTGGCTAAGCCAACTCGCCTGTGTGAGTGCATTTGTGGAGGTGGGGACTTAAGCTGTTTGAAATGTAACCTGGTATTGATAGGGATCCATTTTCCCAAAATTCTTTTCGATCAGTTGACAGGTTAAGGGGGCTCCTGAAACCAGTAGTGACTCCTCACATATGCCAGTTTCATTATGTCTGTATCCAGCCTTGACAGAAACTTGTGACCATGTCACCACAAAGTGTCTAGAGCAAGCCCAGGGCATTTGGGGTATATTACCTTCATACATTCAGCTCAGGAAACATCTGACTTTCCTTGTGCCAGTCCCTGGCCTGGAGCCTGGAGAAACACAGGTGAGTGAGTCCTGGCCCTTCCCTCTAGGAAACACTTTTAACATATAATACATGATAAGGTAGGGATGAGCGCTGGTCCGTAGGAGGGAACATTAGTGGAGTGTTGAAGGGGAGTAAGAGGTGAGCAGGCAAGGAAATGGGAGAAGCCACTGCAGGAGAACAGCCTGAAACTTGGTGGAAGGCTCCATGTTGTCATGGGTCAGGCCTGCAAAGCTCCTGTGGGATTTGGCAGTTGAGTCCATTGATGGGCTTTGTGAGGGCAGTTCTATGAGGTTTAAGGTTTAAGTGTAAACAGGAGGAAAAGAAGTGAAGACAAATGGGGATTTTGCTACCAGTGGCCAAGGCTAACCTGGGACTCCCAAGCTTGCATGCTGTAAAGAGCTCTGGCAATCTGTGTGCACAAAGACAAAGCATACCCTAACTAAAAGAACTTGAATAAAATTAGTGTCCATAAAGAGAAAAGAGAAGAATGGATAATAGTTTCTCAATAAAACAGTTACCCATCTCTTCATGGGTAAATGCCCAGCCAATCAGGCTTGGCCCCAAGCTAGGCTGCTGAAGTCTGAAATCTTACCAAAAGTGTAAGGTACCTTCTGGCAGGGAGCCCTAGGGAAGGGGCAAAAGGAGCCAGACAAGTCTAGGATGAGAGGAGCAAAATCAAATTACAGATCAATATAATGTCTGCCATTATCAGCTTCCCCACTTGTCTCTCATGTGTCTCTTCCAAATGTCTCTACATGTCTCTCCAAATCTCCTCCAAATGCTCCAAAGCTGAGAAGTAGGTTCACTCTTTTACTTTACATGTCTCCTGGAGTCCACCCCCACCTGCCTTCTGTGGTATATCACCTGGCCCCTCAGCGCCACCCAGAGTTCCCAGTGGCTAGTCCAAGATGGCTATGTGTAAATGGAGGCAGGGAACACGGTACCTCCCCTCTTTATGGAGATTCCTCTCTTACAGTTTGACCTGAATAATGAGGGAAGAAAGAGAAGAAGATAACCAAAGAGGGGAGCAGGGTTGAGAGGAGTTGGGAAAAGGGTTTTGAGGGAGTGCAAACTTGAGTGGAGTTGACTAGAGGGAAATGTCCTGGAGGTGAGGCTGACACATCAGCCAAAGCAAAGATAGTGAAGGAAAGGATGAACAGATGGGACTACCTCAAATTAAAGAGCTTCTGTACAGCAAAAGAGACATTAACCAAAACAAAGAGATGCCCCACAGATTGAAATGACCTTCAGAGTGGGGAAAGGAGCTGAAAAGATTGCTCTGCAGAACTCTTGCCACCTGGAGACAGTGTCCTGCTTTGTGTCCTTGTCATGGGTCATGTTGTGGTCTGCTTCTGTGCACACACCTCCTCCTTACTAAACTGTGGCTCCTGGAAGTAAATGTCATCTGGCTCGTTCTCTGTTGCCCCATACCAGGACATGTTCATAAGTGAATACTGCACCCAGAATAGGCTTACCATCAGTGAGAAACTAAGTTAGAAACAAGTGGAGAGGAAGAGAACTCTGAGGGCTAGAAGAAGGTCTGACTGGGAGGGTGAAGGGAGCTGAGACTTTGCCACTGGTCCACAGTGATGCTAGTTTGAAATAATTCATGGTCCAGGGAAGTTGTTACTGTCCGTAGAATTCATTTGACCTGGGAAGAGGTAGTAGAGAGGGACAATGGATATTTACAGAGGTTTCCTGTCCCTCCCTATGTTGCACCCAGTCTCTCATTCTCTTCACCTTCCTCCCCATTCTGCACAGTGTGTACACCCCACCTTCCCCACCTTCCTCTTTCCTACTTCTTCACTTCATAAAAGAACAGAGACAAGTGTCTATTCTATTTTTTTCTTTTTGTTTTTCAATTCGAAAAACTAAGTCCTGCAGGAAGTTGGACATGTAATTCAACACAAACCAGTGGTTTTCAATTATATCAGACCCAGCAGTTCCCCTTTTCCTTTACATCCAACCTTCCTGTTAGAAAAAGCCTCAACGATTTACACCAGTAGAGAGACTAGCAAGATGAGCCGGCTGTACCCACCAGCCAGCTTCAACAGTTACAGAACATTGGCACACCTCGTTTCATCTGGACTTGACCCATTCTGCCACCTGATGATTCAAAACAGACTATAGCATTTTATCTGCACATACTACTTTCCATGTGCAACCTTTTAAAAGACTTAGAAAACCCCAATACAATGATTACATCTAGATATTTAAAATTTCCTTATTTACCATGTTCACATTTCCCTGATTGACTTTATATATTTTTAACAATTCATCTGCAACTCCTTTTTAAACTGGTATGCTGCAAAATCCCCCTTATTATCCTGAAGTAAATCTGATAGTAAATATGAGCTGCTGCTATAATTAAAAAAATCAATAGAATACTCTTGCTGAAATAAAGGGAAATATAATGAGAATAATTTAATATAAAATATAGAGTCCAACATTTAAATGACTGGACACTCAACACTAGAGGATAAAATAATGTAGTTCTATGTTTGAATTTGAACATAGGACCATTGTGATGCTGACACCCTTGAACACAACCTCACTTAGGGGTGTCATGTGGTAAATTAAATATTATGAATGGGATAGCCATTGTGACATACTTTTTGAAATGATCTGTTGAAAAAAATTCTAACAAAATAGAGTATAAGTTTCTCTTGATTTATAACAGTCGTTCCAAAAAATTTAGAGTGCAAAAATAGGATTAAAAATTAAACTTTAGGCACAGATAATTATACATGATTATTTTACTAATTAAAATTTTCATTTCTATTTTGATTACTATTATTGTTGTTGGTTTTAGAAAATCATCTTATTGAGGTATGAATGACATACAAAAATCTGTACATTTTTAATTTATAGGACTTGATAAGTTTGGAGATCAGTACACACCCCTGAAACTATACCACAATAAACATATCCAGGACCTTCACGAGTTTCCTCTCAACCTATACATGAGTTTTTAAATCTTTGTGACTGTTTAGAAAAATTTTCAAAAGCCACATTGGATATAGAACAATTCTTCATTGATGGAGCCATGGATTAGTTAGACAGCTATCATTCTTGACTCTAGCTGCCTAAGAGCCAGAATTTTCTAAATGAAAGGAGACTGAAGAGATTTGACAACTCAATTCAATGTAAGATCCTTTATTTAAAATTTTTAAAAAAGATTTTTTTATTCATGCATACAAGAACCAGGGTACAGGCCAGATGCACAGGAGGGTGAGAGGATTCACCAGAGACAGAGCGGGGAACAGAACAGTCAAACTGATGAAATACATTGCTGAGGGGAGCAGCGGGCAAGACAGGAGAGGTCTGCTTCGCCATGTGGGATTCTTGCCACCCGGAGGGGGGAGGGGACGGAACCCGTCTTAGGCAGGCAGAGGCTTCGGACAGCTTCACAGCACTGCACTCAACCACCTGTGCTGCCAGGGGAGGCCCCTCTTTATTTAAATTTGAATGGGACTAAAAACCAGCTATAAAGAACATTACTAGGATAATAGGACATTTGAATAACAAATTGTATAAAAGATAATAGTCTTAATTCTAAATTTCATGATTATCTGGATAATTTTTGTTCTACTCTTGCTACCTTTCCCTAGATTTGAAAACTTTCAAAATAAAGTATTTTGGGGGACATTCCCTCACAAGTGTTCAAACTTACCACGAGTATAATACCACTCCCATTGAAAACTGGGGCCATAGTGATAGACCCAAAGGGAAGCAGATTGAATTGGGGAAGAAGCAAAGGGTTAGCAATGGGGGTGCCCATTGCTTTGCTTTAGGGTGGGTCCCAGCAGGGATACCTACAAACTCCTTTAAATTTGGGCTTCCAACAGTAGTAATGACTCACAACTGCCCATCTGAGACAGCCTAGGTAAAAGAAAGGTTCCCATATCCATGAGTCTCTAATAAAACCTTGCCTGGTTCAACTTCACCTAGTGCTCTCTGCTGAATTCTTTCTCTAGAGGGCAAAGGACCCATTCTTTTGGGATGGGGCTTGTAAAAAATTTTCTGGATCTCCAGAAGTGACAGCCTTGCAAGTATTCCCAGAGCCAGAATGGCAGGGGATAGTTTCTCATGGGAGAGCATCAGTAAATCCCCAGGTCTTACGAGAAGCACATACATGCTTGATAATGGGTGAAGCCCTCGTTGAATGCCAGGAGATGGGTGTGGGTGAGTATGGCCCAGAAGGCCACTCCATATGCTGGATTCCGGTGCTATCTCTGGAACTTAGCTGTTTGCACAAGTAAAAAAGGAACCCAGAAAGGCGATGGGAGTGGGACAGAGGACAAAGGACACACACCATTTGACTGAATTAAACTTAAATGTTTGAATGACCATTTGTTTAAATTTGCCTGGTGGTGACTAAGTTGTTTTCTGCTATCAAATGGAAATAGGTCAAACAGTGGAGTCATAGAAAATGCGGTGGCATTTCTTTTGGTAAAACTGATTTTGTGGTTTGGATCTGCTAAAGTTTTTAAGGTCAGATGTGTCCATGGAGTGGAGTACTTACTTTTTAAATTCTACAGGATGCTTTTATTTATTTTACTTCATGTTTTTCAGTGCTATTGTTTCAATTCTCAGAGAAGTATAAGTGTCAGGGGCATCTTTTCTCTCTCTTTGTGTATATATATGTGTAATGTATCAGAAAGGTGACAAGGAAGAGGACAAAGAATTGTGCAAACATAGAAATACCATTTTGATAGTGGCTGCCAGCAGCTGGCGAGAAGTCATGGCTGACATTGATTATGGAAAAGTACCAGAAACCTAGGGAGCCTCTTCCCCAGTTCTTTATCAGGAAGAGATGTGGGGGACAATTTGTTCATTTATTAAAAAAAAATCAATTTGAAGAAAAATCATACTCTTAAATAAGTCCTGTAGAGAATGTATGGGGCCCCTGTGAAATAAACCCCTGTGCCTTCAGGTGACTCCCTTTGTTTGAGCAGAGGATGCCATAGGAACCAGCAGGGGCAGATGGCTGAGATCCTATCATGTCAGCCCCAGGAATTAAGAACATTAATTTTAAAGGGGGATTAAAGCACAGAAGAACATTTTAAAAACATCATGCATTTTCATAAGCACGTAAACACGCTCCCTGGCTAGATGTTTATGTGAAGGGTTTTTGGAACAGAAACTGTGACAGAAGCAAGGTGCTCTGTTTGGGGGGAAATATCAATATTTGTCTTGCTAAGGTACTAGGAGTGCTTCTTCTCTCCTCTCAGTTTTGGATGCTTGGCCCATGGATGGAGCAACAGTCTGGAGATTCTGGGAATTGAGGGCTCTCTTAAGTCACTGGAGCTCCACTGGGGTGTCCTGGGCATATGGGAACAGTGAGATGTCCCTCCTGCTGCACCAGATCTCTAAAATATTTCACCGTCTTTCACTTTAGACTTCAATTTCTCTGGTGTTGCAGTCTTAAGATTGGTGAATGCAAAATTCTAGGAATACCCAGAGATTTTCCCATGCAGCGTGAGAGCATACAGAGTTTAAATGTCCGGATTCCACATGTCTTTTTCCCTATTATTTGTCTGTCTGGGAGCATGCCTGACGTCTGCAGATTCTCCTTCGTCATATCCCCTTGTACTCTCACTTAGGAAAATGCAGGTATACCTGTCTCCTAGTTATGGAGCTTTGCTTCAAGATGGATACAACTCTGGGGGCAGCAAAGAAAATATGTCAAATTGAGAAAATGACTGTTCTAATGATTGGGTCACAAATTGTCTCACCCCTCCATTGGTTTCTTATTATTTGATAAGTCTGTGCTTATTGATGTGTGTCCCTCGTCCCTGACTCCCACTGACCACTTTACCCAGAGTAGCATGACAGGCATAGTTATTATGTCTGGGAAAAACTATTAATTGTGTCTGAAATCAGGATGTGTCTTATAATTAATGGTATCTTACAATTCCTTTAGTCAGGACGTGGTCATGAAGTGATTTTACTGCCTGGCAATTTTAAGTAAGGAAGCTCCAGAATCAAAACTTGCAGAATGGTGTCCATGGCTTGGGAGAAAATCCCAGAGACATCAGTGGACCACTCATAAAAATGCACTTCACCAGATGTTCTTGATGGTGCAGTGGATGATTTTGGATAGAAAACTGTAGTCTTTAATGTTTCCATTGAAAAGTGATTCCAAAAAGATGGACTCAGAAAATGACGATTGTAGGAGTACCGTAGCCAATATATTTCCCTTATAGTATGAATGAGTAAGAGTGACATATAATTAAAATCTATGTCTAAATTCTAACAGAACCCCTCAAATAAATCTTAAAAAGGAATCCAAAGTGATAAGAAAGTATTGCATCATGGTTTAATTGGTAGGACTTTTTCTTGCTAGAGGAATGTGAAAAATGTGGCTTACAGTCAGTATGTTTTAGATTCAGTGAAATATGGTATGAAATGAAATATAGCATGCTTAATAATCAAATACCATAATATATATTTACGTTGCTTCAATCAGTTGTGTGAAAATGACTGCAATGATAATGTAGTTCAGAAGAAAATTTCAATACTTAGAAGTGTGTAGGAATAGGAAATAAAAAGCTTTTTTCTTTCTGTTTATACATAGAACTTAGCCTTTGTACTTTGCACAGCATCTGACACACATCCCTGTGCTTCTCTTGTACATGTGAAACACCAATGTGTGTTTATACAGCATCCTGGGTGCCTTAGCACACAGTTTTGGGACTATAAATGTAGGCTGTATTTGTAATCTCTGATGAAGTTCAGGTTCCCTGTTTTCCCTGAGGTGGTTGGAACTCTGGTGGCAACTTAGGATGAAGGGGTCAAAAATGGTCAAAGAGGAATCTCGGACTAAAGGAGAATCTTTCACTGGGTCCAATAGCCATTCATGTGTCTAATTTGGGAGGTTTTCCAGCCTGACTGGCTGCTAGAGATTTTAACATTGCAGCATGCTATCTCCTTGCTCTCATCTCATGTAATCTATGAGATTATTAGCTTTGAGAGTACAAAGACCATGTCTTCTTCACAGTTACACGTGACACCTAAATGTATATATACACACACATATAAGTATATACACATGTACACACATAAATAAATATATATGTTTATAAACACATATAGGTATCTTTCTGAAAAGTAAACACTTAACTGGTCTTGTGAAGGAAGAACAAAACTCTTGATATAATATATGTACAGAAAGTCATTATCTTAACTAAGAGTTCTTTTGCTGTGTCAGACTGTGTCACCCCCACCCACTTACATTAGAAACAGAATTAAAAGCTTGCAACTGTCAATTCCTTAAGACTGTCTGTAGTTTTGAATTCTTTGAGCTTGCTGTGTTTCTGCGAACCCTGGGATCTTCGCTTTGATGCAGTTAGGTCTTCAGCCCCTATTGCTCAGTCCAGTGTCAGGCCCCAGGTCATGTGCCCTGCTGTTTGCCCCTAGATTCTGAAGTTCATGGCTGGGAAGGGCTGCAATCCACAGAGATGACAACTGGAGGCCTTGGACTAATGCTAGAACATAAAACAGTGAGACTTCTTTAAGGGAAAGGAAAGGCTGTGGTAAAGTAAAAATGATGAAGAGGTATTTCAACAGTAACTGGTGACCCTATGATTATTTCAAAGTCAGTTATTTTGAATGGCTTAAGTTGTTAACCTTGGCCCAGGCTGTCTTTAGCTTCTAGGCTGAGATGTCCAAAGTGAATTATGCAGAAGGCCATTTAGGCTGAGCCTCTTGGCCTTCTGAATCAGATGCCATTTTTAATTTTTATTTTCTCATGGTTGTTCTGTGTATTTTGTATTTGCAAAAGCAGTTTAGACCCTGGAATTGCAAGCTCTTCTGCTAAGACCAGGGCTGCTTTGCTATCTCCTATCTTTGTTCCTCACCTCATTTTGAAGGATTGTTATTCATTTGTAAGTACAATGGGATTATTTATTCATTGTGTCTGTCCACTCTTTTCTGTGCCACTAAAGGAGAAATAGCCTGCACTGCGACTTAAGAGCTTTCTGACCGCTCCAAAGTCATGACATTTCCTTTGCTTTTTGATGGCTGGCTTTGAAAAGCAGGCGAAGGTAGGGGACAAACTCTGTTGGCTCCAGGAGGAAGATGAGTTGTCGTTGTTGTAAAAAAGCATATTTAGTCACTTTAAAAAGCAAATTGCGCCTTAATAGAGCTACACAGTCTTCTTTGGAGATGGCTACAAGGTGGATTGTCTTGATAAAACATTTGAAGCCAGAAATCCATCAAGCGTCAGTGAATATAAGCACTGACCTGCACCTAAGCACACAGCATTCTCACTAAACTTCAGAGGTTTTTTTTTTTTTAATAGAGAAAGGATAACTGTCCAGTTCCTTTCATTTTGTCTTCTTTGCAATTCTTCTCCCGTTTGCCAATCAAATGAAAGAACCCGATGATGAACTATTTTTGAGTTTATGTGAGACCATATGCACTGGTATCTGTAGACTCAGCTTTTTGGGTTCTTGCAGAAACTGTGAATATGTAGTTGATGTTGGGCATTTAGCAGGCCCTTTCATGGCCAAGGGCAAATCTTTATGTTAAACAGAACAAATGCCCTCTCAGCATCAGCCACTCCCATATCCCTCAGTCATTATGATCTTTATTATTACTTTTCGGGTGCAATTGACAAGACACCTCCAAGTCATATTGATTTCCTTGTAGGCAATTAGCCGTCTTTGAGGTAGCTGCCACCATTAGGATAGAGTCTTTAGGCACTTTGCTAAATGTCAGTAAGTCAATAGTTATATTTTCCCCAGTAAAATAATAGCTATACTAAATCATAAAATGAATGGTTCTATTTTAATTTTTTAATCCCTTTCCAAGCCATTATTTCAGAGTACCAGTGAGTGGTCTGTTGCTAAAGGGAGGTAACAGACTTTTCCTACTTGTAGGTTGTTCATAAAGCACAAGTTCAGTGGAGAAAGTAAAAATTTGAGATGATTTTATTTGAAAAATGAAACATACACCTTACAGAATGGTTGTGTTCCTTTGTGAGGAAGGGACTGAATGAGATGAGAAGACTCAGATTAGTTGGGGGCAACTGTAATGGAGCCCTCTTGTCCTCAGCTCTGCTTTCCTAGCCCTACAGTCAGGCCCTTAGAAAGGCTGTGATTTTAGCATTTGTCATTCTTTTCTCTCCATTCCTTCTCTCCTTTCTGGAAAAGAAATATACAGAAAAATGGAAAGATCAATTTAAGATCAATACTTGTGTACTCACTACCCAGAATTAACTAATATTAACACTTAGTCATTTTTGCTTTAGGTTTTTAAAAATCATTTAAAAGAACAGTCTTACAGATAAAATTGACAAGACACCTCTTTAAGACACCACTTTAAGATTTTATCTTAAAGATAAAATCTTTATTACCCCTCCACAGTACTGATGGAAGCACAGAGCAGAAAATTTAAGAATAAACACAATTAAACTCTGACCACTGAGATGTATTTCCTCTTTAGGATAAACTATTAACTCAATGAATTCCACTCCTTATACCTCCCCCTTATGATCAGTCATTACCTGGCTTCAACTGCATCCCTGAAAACTTAAGTAATTTATTGTATTACATTCCCAGCAGAGCACCCTATTGGGAAACCCAATCACCTTGACTATTGTCACCTGGACTGCCTGTGTCCCGGACTAGCTGGAGGTGGAGACAGGCATGACTAACATAGTTCTTAAAATTGGCTATGGAAACTTCACAAGGCCAGAACTAGAGGTGGGGGTGGAAATAGTTAACGATCTTTACAGTAAATCATCCTTGCGCCATAGTGAAATATCCCACCACAAAAACAATGAAAATTTCACCTAAGAACACTATATAAGTATACCCCTTGCTCTGGCAAAAGAGAGCTCTTTGTTTGCCTGTGTCTATGTGTCTGTCTCTATTTCCTAATAAACCTGTCCTTTTAAAATGCAGGGTTTGCATTTTTGTGTCTATTCAAATGTTTTCTCCTTAGTAAATTTGTTTGTGGATTGGAAGAATTAATATAGCTAAAATGGCCATTTTACCCAAAGAAAGATATAGATTCAATGCAATCCCAATTAAGTCTCCAAACTGAAATTCATATGGAACCACAAAAGCTAAAACAATCTTGACAAAAAAGAGAAACAGTGGTGAATCACACTCCTAAACTTCAAACTATTCTACAAAGCTATATAATCAAAACAGTGTATTACTAGGACAAAAGCAGACACACACATACCAGTGGAATAAAATTGAGAGTCCAGATATAAATCCAAATATCTACAGATAGTTTATCTATAACATAGGATCCAAGAGTATAACTGGAGCACGTATCACCATAAGAAAAAAGGAAGGTGAAAGAGACTAATAAATATCAGTAGCTTATTATATATAACATTACATGTTCTCTAATTTAAATGCACATTATTTTAAAAATAATGATGTATATCATCAGGATAATTATCCTTTCAAAACCTGTAAGCTAAAAATTGGATACTCCATTGTCCTTTGAGCCTCAGAGTGCTCTGTTGTCTTGCAAACAGAGTTGATTCTAGGGTTGAGATTATGCAAGGACTTAAGTCAGCATTGGGTAAGAGGGTTGTTTTTGGAAACAGCCTCAGGAGAAGCCATATTTTTCTGGTATCATCCCCTTTCCCCTTTTTGATTTGCAAAGTAAAATTTGAAACATTTCAAAGAACCTTCATTTTTAATCATATGGTTTCCTCTATTTAAGAAAAAAATTTACTTGAAATGAATACAGACCTATCTGGGGAATTACTTTCCAAATATAAAAGAACTCAGATAAGCTTCCTTCTTAAATTCAATTTTCTTTTGTAGGGAAACAAGTAATGACTTTCAATGTACTTAATGTATTATAAAAGAGTGGCAATGGGAAATAAATTTCTTTTAATATAAACTTTTATTTAAAAAATAGGTACAGATCTGACTGAAGGAAAATCTTTTTGAGTCTATCAATTTTCTTATCTCAAAACAAGGGTGTACATTGAAAATTAGGTCATAAAAACAGGAACTTTATCTTCTGTTGTTAATTCAGTGTGCCAAAAACACCTGCTGGAGGAAGGATGTCTTTTCAAGTCCCATTAGTTAATTGACAAGTAAAGCTAGGTTTTGTCTTAGTTTGACATTTTAGTTCACAGAGAACCATTTCTTATAAGCAAATAAGTTAATTCTCAGTCTTTTTTTCTCTTATTGCTTGCAATGTAAAGAGACATGTTTGGGTTTCTTGGATTTTGATTAAGGAGAAATAGAAAAACCTGAACTTTTATGAGTTAGGCCAAAGCAGCAAAGAAGGAAGATGACATTTTGTTGTTTGCTGGGCTTTGTCCCCAAATCCCAATGTGAATTCTCAGGAAATTAGGCTAATGTAGTGAAAGAGCTACATTAGTGTGTACTAGGTAGGCCTAAGTGTCTTCAAACCAAAGTACTTTTTTTTTTTTCCTAGAATGATAATGACATCCTTCTATTGAGATAAATGAATATTTTCCTCTTGATACATTCATTTAGAGATCATCATAAACCATGTACAGATGAAGGAGAACAAGGAGACACATAGTTCATTGCAAGAAGTTCTAGTGTACGCAACTTATGTAGTGTAATCTGTGTCCATGCTTTGTCTTAGGCACATAATTCTGCTTTCTTTCCACTAGAAATGACTGTTAAGTCCTCAATTGTCTTGGTGAAGGAAGAGATTTGGAAATGGGTATAGACACATAGGAACAGGGTGCCCCAAGCCTCTTCTACTTGTCAGCCTGAATGAGAAACAATTGCAGATCAGGATGTTCCCCCGGTTCCCAATTCAATTAACAGATGAAATGTTGAGAACACTAACACGATAGCACAATACCAATGGACCAAAGCTGGTTTCAGAAAGGTAGGCTGGATAATGTGGGAAAACTCAGGGGGCCTTGGTAATCTAGGAGATCTCAGCAAGAGACAACTTGGAAACACCCAATGGCTGAACCCCCACTCCTTGCCCGCTGTACCTATACAAGCAGGTGCTCTTGTTAGCTCCTTGGCTACACATTTGGGACCCCTCTCTGCTCAGAGAGCTTTCCTGTCCTGATACCTACCTATCAAGAAATCTCTTACTTTGCTGTAACTTTGATCTGGACTTGAATTCTTTCCTTGCTGAAGCCAAGAACTGAGAAAGAGTCTGCCTGGGTCTTTGAACTCTGTGCCTGCTCCCCCCAAAACCCAATGCATTGGTAGCTTGCCAGTTATTTAACAAGCGCTCTGGAGTTTTGTTCACTTTTTCACTTTTCATTCATGTGTGTATGTGTGTGTGAAGGAGAGAGAACATACACACACACACATACACACATAAGGGAGTGACAGAAAGAGAAAGAGAAAAAATAGAGGTCGGGAGAGGATGTCACAGCATTATTTTATGGTAGAGGTTTAGGGTTGTGATGTGATGAAGGATTGAATATTTGTGGTTGGAAATTGGATGGCTACAGCACTAACAAGAGATAGTAATTACTGAAGACCATCCCATGGCTTGTCCATCATGGGAGCTGTATACTAGAGCAGCTCTGCACAATTCAGCTTGGTGCTGTGCCCTTTGAGAGGAAGCCCTAGATCCTTTTTCAATAGTATGATTATAGTGCTTATGTGTAGTAGGGGATCAATACATATTTGGTTATTACTCAGTTCTATATTAAAGATGCCCCTACAGGTTATTGTAGGCCCTAGGGAGGGGAGCTGTCTCACATTTTTGTAATGAGGAAGAACTGGGCTACATGACTGTAAGAGGCTCCTGGTTATTCTGATGCTCCTGATGCGTCTACCTGCTAAATAAGTTGTGATGTTCCTTTTCCTTATTTTCTAAGATGCGTCACATGGTGCAAAAACAGTCATCCATAAAGAAACAAACTCTGTCAATCTCAAGGTTTTTGAGTTTACATTATTCCACCATTATTTTGTGAATTCTCCCTCAGTGGATTGCACAATATTTAAAAAATGAAACTAATCGATGCTCTGGTTGTTGGAGCCATAGCCCTAGGAGCAGGGGAAAGAGAATGAGTCTGCCTAAAATAGAGGAGTTGTTTTAAATTTAATTTTCTAGTTTCTAGTTGTTATGGCTAGTCTCGGTAAATGGATGAACAGTGAATAAAGAGAATGAACAGATAAATCAATATTAATGTTTTCCTTTCTGTGCCTGAGAATCAATCATAGGTCCATGGCTGGGTCCCAATTTTTGGCACCAATCAAAATGACAACTTTGGTTGCTGGACCCATTTCTTGATGCATTTGTTTTTGGAGAGCAGAGATAAACTGTGGAAAGATGGAATGCTGTATTTTTCCACTAGAGGCATTGTTTGTGTTGTTCTTGTCATTTTTTCTTTTAAAGACACACAGCCTTTTGGTCCAGGCTGTGCGCTAACGTGCCCAGAGTAACCTGGGTACTGCACAGGACACAGGAGAGCAGAACACCTCCTTGCACAGGAGACTCCGTGGGCTCCTCCAACATCATCTCAGCTTCTCACAACTCATGTCGCCTGGAGACTTCCTTATAAATGTGGTAGCAAGGAAGTGCGGAGCACTGTCTGCAGGACTGGCTGCTTAATGTGGGGTCCAGTGCAAAATGGAAATATGAGGCACTGCTAATTTTATTATGAATTCCAGACAGTTGTCACGGCAGAGCAGTAAACCAAGCACAGGACCCCTGCTAGGTGTGTGTGTGTGGGGTCTCTGCACAAGCTGTATGCCCATGAGGCCAGCCTCGACTATCAGGGTGTTGACCTTAAAGGATGCTTTAGAGATACAACTTCTCTGGGGCAGTGGGTGGCCAGAAAGACTCTCTCTGCACCTCCTTTTTCCTTCCTTATCTTTTCTATGATTCCCCATGTGCCTCTGGTGTTCCTGCTCAGAGCCCAGTTCCATTTCCCTCTTTATTTGCTCCTTTCCCAGACCTGCACATCTAACTCTTTGCTCCCAGGCTGCTGTGTTACCATTAGCACAAAGGCTCAAGGTGCCAATTGTTCATACCTTCACTCTGTCTCCATATGAGCTTACTCTGACTCCAGATACTTAGAATTCTACCACTGCTCACCATCTCCACCCTATCACTGGGCCATGCTGCCAGGATCTCTTGCTGGCATTATGACTCATGCAGTAGTCTCTGAAGTTCTTTCTCTCTGTGCTGGCCTGGCCACGGCACCCTCCAGGCTATGTCCAGCACACATGGCACAGCCTGTCTCTCCTCTCTGCAGGGTCACCTTGTATCCTAACTGTAATTCAGATGATCCCTACAAGGTGCAGTAGTTGGAGAAAAACATCATAGTAATCTGGTGAGACAGTACAAATGGGACCTGAAAGGTGAGGAGCCAGAATGTGAGAATTTGTTGGAAGAGTTATCCAGGCCACAGAAACCAAGTGTGACAAAGGAGTAGAAAGATGCCATTGCCGCTGAAGTGTGGAGAGGGAGTGATGAAGTTTGGCAAATGGGGTATTGGGTACCTTGACATTCAGGTAAGCAGTTGCATTTTTCATCTAGGTTCTTGTGTGTGCAGCAAACAGCCCTGTTATGGCTTTTCAGCCCCAAAGGGCTCAGACAGTGATGGGTGTTCTGTCCCAGGGAGCCCAAACCATGGATTTTGGAATCTTGCAGACCTGGGTCCAAATGCCATTTCTACTGTTTACTAAGGAGATGACTTGGGTTTTGTTTCCTGAGTGGCACTTACTCCCAAATGATTACTGTTACTTCCTATACAGGGTGTTGTTTCAAATATTTAAGTCACTGGAGGGCCCCTGTTATGCCAGGGGTTAAATCCTTAGTTGCTGGATCTGGGGTGATCAGGGGAAATGTAGGCGAAGGGGCCCGAGGCAGTGGTTTGTTATCAACCATATAGAAACATTCTAATAATATGCTATTTTATAAGCTTTACTTTTATTTCACCTTGTATATACACAGTTACATAATTTTACTTAGCATTTTAACTGAGCACTGGTTGGTGACCAAGCCCAGTGAAGAGAGGATACACAGTAGTGAAACATAGCCCCTTTCTACCTGGCATCTGTAGCCTGGCTAGTGCAGCGTCCTTGACTTATTTTGTGTTGTTTAATTTGCATGCAGCACAGCAAGTAGGCTAGGATGTAGCTCTCTCTGTTGAAATCCAAGTTCAGTTACTTAAATGTGTGACCTTGGGCAAGGGACTTACCCTGCCTGTGCCTTTCTCCTCTTCTGTAAAATGGAGATAATAATTAGCTGGAGATGATATCAACTTTGTAGGATTGATGTGAAGATCTAAAAGGGCCACTCAAATGAATAAAATCTCAGTGATACTACATTCTGATAGCTGCTTTTAAGGAAGACTTTTTCTTTTATACTATTGGAGGCCATCTTGGCAACTACATATTTAATGGTATTACTTGAGATTTTCTCACTTATCCTTTGACTTTATGTTTACTATCTCACTTTAAGTATTATATTTGTAGAACTTTGATTTTTAAGGGATTATTACTTTTTGTAATTTCATATGTTCTAAAAATATTTGCCCAGTTCCTCACACTTATTTGGTATTTCTGGCTGTTGGGATATAAGGTCTCTACATTTCCTCCTGTCTTGAAATGCAAATGTCCCATAGCAGTATCAAACAACTGGGAAAGGCTGGGACTTAAAGTAAGACCTACCTGTTGAGGGATAGCAGGAGCTGAATGCAGACACATCTGCATTGGCTAATAAAGAGAACATGAGTTTCAGAGAGCGGCCTGGACCAAGACAGGATCACACTCTGGAAGGGAGAGCGATTTGTCCAAGGAGTCAGGCTTCTGAGAGGCATGTGGAAACCAATCATCAGCAGGATGTCTTCAAACAATAATTTAGATCAACAAAATGTGACCTGATGGCTGAGTCCACATCCTTGGCCTATGATAATGTATCTTTTTAGTGCTGGTTGCCTAGGTCACAAGTGGGGCAGTGGAACTTGGAAACAGTGCATGATGACAAGAGAAAATTTGATGAGGAAATTGGACTGATTCAGCAAGGCAAGCTGTTGTCCAAATGGTAGACGGAGGGGTAGAACCATCTCTCTGACTGGGGCAGAGTCACAGAGGCCAGGTGGGAAGGGGAGGGCTGAGGTGAAGGAAAGGATAATTAATTGCTAGAGGGCAGAGAATCCAAACAGAGCTGCTGGGAAGCACAAGAAAGTGTTGTTACTCTTCACGGCAGCTTCTTTGGTTATGTACTAGTCATATTTGTTTTTAAAATGATGGTGCTCTTTAATGGCTATTGGTGGCTAAGTAGTCTCAGTTTAGAAGTAAGGAAGAAAGCAGAGTCTGGGGAACTAGTCTTGTGTGTGAAAACCAAGAAATTTAAATGTGTTAATGCATTTCTGGGTGTAGTTGCCACTTAGGTTCCTTAATGAAGGGAAAAAATCTTCAAGCTGAAAATCTGTTCTCAGGTCAATGAGAAAGGTGACAGATAATATGTTAGTAGCTTTTCTGTCGATTATCCATTATGTTATGAGGATTGTATGTTGAAACACTGCTGATAAAGTGTCTCAATTAAGACTTTAATTTAGATTTAATAAGTTATTATATGTTAATAAAAAATCAATTAGCTGTTAAATAGCCATTGATCCAGGTACAATAAGTATGTCAGAAAGACATCAAGTTGTCATTGAATAACTGGAGATTGCACAAGCAACATGTGAGCAATTAGATTCTCAGTATATTCAGGCTATAATGAATGTCAATGCATTTAATTCCCATTTAACAAGAAAGCTTAATGTAAAGTCTCATGCCTATTAACTTACATACCTGTTCACAGTTCTTCAATAGATTCATTTATTCATTGGGTCATTCAACACATTTTAATTAAGCACACACCCAGTTAAGTGAAAATACTACTGGTGGTATTTTTGAAGGCATATTTGAATCCCTGCCTTCAAAGAACTTAAAATCTAGTATTTAAACAAGAATCACCTACCTGGAAGAAAAAAGAGATAAAATAAACAATAGTACATTTTTCACGTATTTTCTGATTACAATACAACTATCATCACCATCAACTAAATTTTCTTACATATTGAAAGATACTTTTGTCATCAGAAGCTGCTTAATTTCGGGGCTGTTTGTTATTGCAGCATGTATTGAAAAGTTGACTAAAAGAGGGTTGACAGAGTCAGACCAGACACACATGTTCTGTCTGGTGTGATGTCATGGAAGAACCTAAAGCTTTATCGTCCTGGAGGAGGTCACTTGAGAAATATAGTAGCTGTCACTCTGGCAAGTGGGCATTGATAAATAAAAGTTACTCTCCATGTTTTTGTGACTAGCTTCCAAGAGTCTCAACTTCTCTGGGATTACAGAAGCAACTGGGAGGGAGGTAGCCCCCAATATGTATGATAAACATGCATCAAATGGTGAATTTTATGTTATGTGAATTTTATCTTAATAAAAATGGGGATATATCTTCATATTCTCTCTCTCTCTCTCTCTCTCTCTCTCTCTCTCTCTCTCCATGTCTCTCTATCTCTCTATATTTCTCTCTGTACCTGAAGTGGATACATTTTGGATTGCCTGTATAGTTCAAGTTCTTGTTTCACTGAGAACTGTACTCTTCTTCTAAGAGAAGCCACTGTGGCCATGTTTCCATCTTTAACTTAGTTTTCTTTGTGCTAAGGTCTTTTGGATACAGCATCTCCTTATGAGTCTGATACTTTCTCCCTGGCCCTGCCCTCTGAGTCACTGGCCCCTCTTTTCTCCTAGCACCTTTCCCAGAACCAAGAAGGTTTTTAGTTTTACTTTTGAAAACTCTTTGTCAGGCAGGAAAATGTCTGTTATGTCATTATTGCATTCTACCAACTCTTGAATTTATTTCATAAATAGTGTGCAAGTGCTCTAGACTCTGTATCTTGGAGATAACAATTCCTTTTCTTTCATCAAAAGCTCAGCTCTTTCTAGGAACTCCAACACCTTCTTTAGTTGTTCAAAGGACAATCTGTCTCTCTCTCCAGCCCTTCCTTGAATGCATACCACAGGTTGGAGCTGCTACAGTGTTTAATGTTGGGACAAGTTCTGGGAAGCAAAGGAGCAAAAAGTATTTGTTGTACATGCTTTTATCTGACAGAGTCAAACCTAAAGTTCTGGAAATCTCCATATATGTCAGCCTTGGTTAGTGTTTGACTTGGGGAAGCAAAGATAAAGGGCCTGGTTTCCACCTTTAGGTGAGTGTAGGTAAGTGATGCACCACAAAAGTAGGAGGAGAAAGAGACATCAAGAATTCAGTAGAGGGAAGATATCAGAGTAAGGGGTGTCCAGGAGAACTTTGTCCTCAGATATTAGCAGGAATCTAGAAGGCATTGCTGAACATCTTCCACCAGATAGCTAGAAATCTGGGGACCCTTTTAGAGATGACATCTGAACTGCAATCGTAATATAAGCAAATGCTAACCAAAGTAGCAAGCTTCATGGAAAGTAAAAATTTAGACAAGTAAGATATTTCCAAGATGCTCTGAAAATTGTTTCTAAATTTGGTATCCTTTCTCTGAGTCAATTTAGATTTAGTTAGGTGAGTTTGTACTGACACAGATAAACCTTAGCTTTGAAATCTACTTGTAAATAATTGTGTCTTAAGTATCACCTTTCTAGGATCTGCTGCTCATTGTATCCATGACTCTGCAGCAGGAGGCGCTCTCTGTTGAGCAATCACCATGTGAAGGGACAAGATAGAAAAGACAGGTGTTACGAGCTTAAAAGAGCATAGTAGAGGTGGTACAGGGGAGGGAGGGTGCACAGGAAGTTAATAAAAAGATTTTAGTACATATGGCAGCTCAGTGTGAAAGTAGGCCTGTGTTGAGGACACTGTGCCTTTTGTTTAGGTCTGAATCTTATGTTATTTCATCACCAAATAGATGAGGGGACTGCAAAGAGTAATTTTTTTATTTTATATATTTTTTACATCCTTTTTCATTTTCGCACAATGTATGCATTTTCATCTTGGTTATATTCCCCATACAATTCCCACCCCCCTTATGTTGACCCTAATCCCTCCTCCCCTCTCACCCCCCCCGTAGTGTGTCTCTGGTTTATAGTTGCTTGTTGCTTGTTGATTTTTACTTTATTATAATTGGTCTTTTTCCTGGTCCCTTATTTAGGTTTTCTAAATTCCTGCTATGAGTGAGACCATCTGGTATTTTTTTTACAATAGCTAAGATATGGAAACAACTCAAATGCCCCAAAATAGATGACTGGATCAAGAAGATGTGGTGCATATACACCATGGAATATTACTCAGCAATCAAAAAAGATAAACTCATGCAATTTGCAGCAAAATGGATGGAGCTGGAAGGGATCATGCTCAGCGAAATAAGCCAGAAAGAAAAAGAGTAATTATTTTGATAAGCTGCCTCACTGCTTTTGGCAAAGGAATGAGTGAAAAAATAAAGGAATGTGGCACATGGACACTTTGTGTCCTTGGACCTTCCCTCCCCCTACAGGAGTCTGAACTGACATTCTCTTGACATCACTGAGAGAATTAATCCTGACTACAGGCAGCAAGCAAAGCTTCCACCACTCCCCTACCAAGTACCAACAATGGGTTTAAAGGAAGTAAAAAGGCAACTTGAATAAGAGGCACTTAAAAAGTCTCCCTTGTTCTCCACCACCAAGTCTAATAGCCCTCCCCAGACCAGAGTGTTCTAAGAGAAATGAAAACATCCCTCCTAAATACACATAGGCACTAACAAAAGCCATGTTAAGAAGGTTAGCAACTTAGTTGTCTCAGCAACATGTCATCAAGTTGAGATGAGCAGAAAACATAGATAAGAGAGGAAGAGGGAAAACATCATAAGCTCACAAAGAGTTGCAAGCCGGGATGCCAAGAGAAGAAAGTAAAGCTCTTTTTCTTGCTGTTTCATTAAGGGGAACTTAACTTTTAAATAGCCTCTTAAGAAAGCTAAACTAGAATCTGCTTTTGTGTAACCTGTGTACTTGGTATGTATTTAAGAAATTGTGTTATTAGCATTTCCTATGTGGCACTACGTTCAAAAGCAAAATTGTTACAGATGATCACATAAATCCACAGGAAACAAAATGGTGTAGTGTTAAAATCCGATTTGATTTTTTGAAAATATTTTATTAGAAATTAGCAGGCTAGGATAAACATACAGAAATGAACAAGTGCAGGTTGCTTTGCTTACCTGAGCCAAATCTCATCATAATTTTATAACACAAAATGAGACAAATGGGCATTTTACAGCCTGATTCTTTTCTCTCTTCTCATAAGATTATGTTCAGAACATTGCTAACATTTGGTTCCTAGGAGAGGGACATTTCTGATTGAGGAAATGAGAGACCTATACTCTCAGCCAGGGCTGTAAGTTTTTATTGGACCAGGAACAGATGGGTAGAAGGGAAGTTAAGGCAAGGCCAGGAAAGAAGCAGGAGAGGATGGAGAGGACCATTCCTATTCCATTTTTGTATAACTCTAATCATAATGTATTTTAATGCTGAGTCAAAAATCTCTCTCGAGGTAACGTTCCAAATCCTGGATACCGGAACCAGGAAGAACAAATCAGCTTTCTCTGTGTCATAGTAATTTGTTAGATACTTGAATGTTAGCAAGTCTTCCCCAATCTTCCCTTCTCTGGGTTAGGGGTTCCTAAAATGTGCCCCCCCATCAGCAACATCAGCATCACCTGGGAACTTGTTAGAAATGCAAATTTCCAGCTCACTCCCCCACATAAACCATGGGTCCCGGTGGTATTGTGATTTATAATAAGTATATATATATTTGATCTTTAACCCTGTTCTAGACATAGAGTTCCTAAAACGCTTGGGATTTCCTAGGTGATGAGAGCTATAGAAGTGTTCTCTGTTATATATATATATATATTAATGAGGTAACTTTTGGACCCTTTAGGATGGAGGTTGGCTATCAGGAGAACCAACCATGTAAATTGTGTGATTGGAATTTTTAGCTTCCCTCCCAGCCCCACTTCCTCCCTCAGAGGAAAGATTTCTCTTCCAATTCACACTCAGTTAATTATCCTCCCACAATCCATGCTTTCCTGTGGTGATGTGACTTACATTTATCATGATACAGGACATTAGCATCCATAAAGCAACTGGAAACTTGACCAGTCCTGCCTCCATCTTATGTGGCAGCCCAACTTGGCACAGTCTCCTTGAGGAAAAAAGAACACACACAGATCAGAACTCCTTACTCTCCTTACCAATGCAGCTGCATGAGTTAGTTCAGGTGAGACCAGTAAAGAACTTAGCCAGCCACAGAATTGTGAAAAATAATGCATCTGAAGTGTTTGTAGTTCTGGGGTGGCTTGTTACACAGCAATAGATAACTGATAATGGAAAATACTAAAGGAACAAAAATGGCTTTGGTGGATAGGGTGCTCAGTATTCCAGAGGAGCAGGACCATGGGGATAAGAAAAGGAGACGTCACAGGAGAGGCAGTTTTTATGCAGAAAGAGTTAAGGTGGATGTAAGTAAAGGTGATTCTAAGATTTCAGAAACAGAAAATGAGAGAGGCTAAAAAAAAAATACATTTCTATCCTTGGAAAATGTCTCTAGTATGTGTCTTTAAGAGGGAATAAATGGTATAATGGAGATCATCTTTACTAGTAAGGATTGTCATGAGGGAGTACAGTGAAACCCTTTGTCAATGCTTTCTTAGATCCTGTGAGCACTGTGATACCAGGTGTGTTTGTTATCTATAGTTAAATTACAAATTATCCCCAAACAGCAATTTTAAACAACAAATATTTCTTTTCCTACAGTTGTGAGATGTGGGCCATCAGAAGGTGGTTTTCTTGAGTTTGGGGTCTAAGGTGCAGTTACAATGTCATTTAGGGCTGCAGTAATCACAAGACTTGACTGGGGAAGGTGTCATTTCTAAACTTGCTCACAGGCACTTGGCAGAAATAAATTCCTCATGAGTTGTTGGTTGTTGTCTGAAATGGTCAGTTTCTTGTTGCTATTTGTTCAGAATGGTCTTTACTTCCTTGTGCTTTGGGCCTCTTGATAGGGCCTATTGCACCATGGAATCTGGCTTCTTCATAGAAACTTTAAACAAGGCACCTGGCTTATCAAAGCAGGTGAAAGGGCAAACTTGACAGGAAGTCAAAATATTTTTGGAACGTAATCTTGGAAGTGACATCCTATCATTTTCATCATATTTTATTCATAAGAAGTAAGTCATAGGCTTCCAATTATAAAAGATAATGTTATAGAGATGGACATTACATCATGCTTAGGGGCCTAGGACAACAAAAATAAATAACCCATACATATATATGTACTGATGATGAAGCACCAAGATACATAAGACAGTTTCTAACAGAACTAAAGAAACTAAAGACAACAGCACAATGATACCAGGGTGTAGGGTAAATGAATTAATCAGGCTTTTTATGCCACTAGCTTCTGTGACTGTCGCCTGTGGCTTTAATCATGTTAATGCAGAAGGCATGGTGTAGGGTAAATGGTTTTTCAGGCTTTTCTGCCCTCCCACCATTAGGATTGCCCTGCCTGATGGGGGGCACCTGCAGTTGTTACATTGTTATAAGCTGACTTGTTTATTTCTGTGGGCCATGGGAAGGGTATGGAGATAGTCACCAAGAGAAGCAGAAACAGGAGAAGAAGAGAGGCAGGAGAGTGAAGGGGAGAAAGAGGCCTAGAGTGAAGACTTGCCAGGGGACTGGAGGCCTATTGGCAGTCTCAGGGATGTACTCCAAGAAGGAAAGAGAAGAGCTTCGTGGCTTTTAAAAATCCACATTCAGAAGTCATGTGTTATTTCTGACACATCTATTGGATAAAACAAGTCATAAGTCCAGCTCAGATTCAAGGGATGGGGAAATAGATCCCACCCCTTGAGAGAGGGGTGCAAAGTCATATTGCAAAGGAACATGTTTATAGAGATAGGAGAATTTTGTGACCAACTTTTGCAATGTGGACTTAAAACTATTTGTGGACTTAAAACTATTGTTCTCATGTAAGCAATGTATGTTGAATATAAAATGTTTAAATAAAACAAAAATATTGCCTCAAATTCTGCCAAGAAGCAACCTAACAACTTCAGGTGAACATCATCCAGGTAGCTCTTTTGTTGTGTATGTGGAATGAAAAATAATGATTTTATAAAAATTGGGTCTTACTATATATTTTGTAGAAAAAGAATGTATTAAATTTTTCTTGAATTTAACAGAATAAAAAGAAACCAAAGGAATTATGGAAATTCAGATAATGTTTTTTCAACACAGAGATATTAGATCCCAAAAGTTCTCCCTAAGGTTACAAAGAAAGATTATTAAAAAAATTAAGAAATCTAGAGTTAAAAAAAAATCCATGTTTAATTTTAGACATATTGATTGACTCTCTGCTATGAAAGATAAGGAAATTAACACTTTTAATCTTCCTTTCACCTCATTTCCCACTCCCCTCATTTTGGGTGTTTTAGTAGCATTATTAAAAAAATAATAAGTATATGAAGCATCTATATTTCACATTTATAATTCTTTAATTCCATAATTATCATGGTTTAGCCTCATATCTATGATTAAATGAATTTGCTGCTCCCTACCTGTCCTTGTACTACAGTTTCTGCTTTCCTTAGTATGTTCTTAGTTCTTACATACTTGAAAACTTCTGTTGGTTGCTTTCATATTGACCTGGCTGGTTGTAAAAGTTTGGTGTCCCAATTTCTATCCCGTAAGACTGTGGACATTGTTTCATTGTCTGTGGTTTCACAATTTTGCACTGCTTCCTTTATCACTGCCCCTCCACTCATTATTATTTTTTTTTCCGACTCATTATTGATGCACTGAATTCATTCTCGGTTTTTCAGGAAGGATTCTTAAGGGCTTTATTTTCCAAATTCTTTCATTTTGAGAATGCTTGTCTGTTACCTTTATATGTCTAAAATTTGCTTCTTTATAGGTGATTCTATGTTGTTCTGCAGGGTATTGGATGCTTGAATAATTCTTTCATAGTCTTTGAATCTCAATAACGCAAGGTGATGTCTTCTTGATAATTCCATGCTGGAATTTCCTTTACAGCAGGGAATTCTTGTGTCATATCTCTAACTACATTTCTATTATGTTTTTAGGCTGTTCTTCAGGAATTCTACCAATGTTGGATGGCCTTTGTCCTTCATATTTATAATCTTCTAAGTACTTTAAAACCCCTTTTTTACCTTTTCCAAGGTTTGTTTTTGATTATCTCACATCATTCCTCAATCAGTGAGGCCTAGATTATTCATCGATATTTCTAATTATTATTTTTCAATATGTGAGTTATTTCATTAGTGATAGTCTCTCTTTTGTTTTCATAGTCTTGATTATTAATTTCATGGTTTTATTAAGTTTTTCTATAGTCTAATCATTCACATGACATTTTCTTCTAAAATGGGTACTTTATCATTTTCTTCTAGAATAGAAACTTTGTCATTAGCATGCTATATCCCTTCAGATATCATCCATTTTCACAATTGCCATACCTATCATTTTTATTTTGTTCTTAAGGGTGACTCTGTTCACCCTTCTATTTTCTCTAATTGAATGTGGATGAGTCTTCTTAGCCTCTCTCTCTGAGATCTCAGTATTTTCTCAGTTACAGTTTAAAGGGTGGGCTACTGTATTTTTATTCACTTTTCAATTTCCCCAAAGGTATAGTAGGAGCTGGGGTGGAAGTAAAGGGGAAGGAGTCTTCTGGACTATATACTGGTTTTGTGTGGGCTGTAGGCTGTCTTCTGGGATTTTGTTGAATGCGCTGCTCTGTGATTATACCGCCTATTCATGGTGAGTCTGTTTCCTAGGGAAGACACCTACAGGCATCAGACTCAGCAGGGCGCTTGGAAGGCCATTTTTGTGTTTCACTGAGACCTTAAGATTCCACTGTGAGTGGGGATTTTTATCTTGCGAATTTTAACTATGAGAATTAACTGTGAGATTTGCTTGCCTTAGTTTTTAGTCCTCTCTCCAGACTAGAAGCTATTGGAAGAAGTTTCAGAATTTTATTGATTTACGTTTCCCTCAGTTTGGTTTTTGGTTTTTGTTTTAGCTGAGGGCAATGTTAGGATCTTACAGAGCCAAACCGTAACCTCGATTCACTTCTTGACCATCACATTTTGAAGTTTGTAGCTGTTTGAATTGTTATTGATAATTTTTTCCTAGTTAATAGTTTTTATTTACTAATGTTGAGTTGTTTCATCAAATAAGGGCAAAAATATTTATTTATGATAGTTTCCAAAAAGGACAGGTAACCCTCAAAAATTCAAATTATAGACATAATTTAGTTTGGATTTTCAGAGGGAGGACTAACAGAGTTCTAGAGGAGAGGCATTTAGAGATGTTTGAATGGTTTGTAGAAGACTGTGTCAATCACCTATTGTGTAAAAAGCTACTCCAAACTCGGCCGGCCTTCAAATGTAATCATTTGTTCTCATTCATGACCTGTGAACATGTTTGGGTTGGGTTAATCTAGGGTGAGCTCTCCTGGGCCTCACTCTAGAAGCCGGGTTGGTCTGGGTTTCCTCCAGGTGTCTTCAGCCTACCTTACATGTAGACTAGAGCATGTTGTTTTTATGGCAGTGGATGATGTGCAAAAGAGCACACTCATATAAGCAGGCACTTTGTGTTTTGCTTTTGTCAGGTTTGCTTACATCCATGGGTCAAAGCAAATCACATGGCTAAGCTCAAGGTCAATGTCCTACAGTAAGAAGACCTATGAGGTCTCTTGGCAAGGGGACGAATGGGAGGAGGGATAAAGAATTGAGATCAGTAATTTAATCTACCATAGGGAGTAAGAATATTTATTTTTAAAAAAGATAAGAAAAACAGTATAAAAACCTCTAAAAGTAAAGACATTAAATTGAGAAAAGTCCACCTTGTTTGGGGAGATTATCTCCAGGAAATCATAGGCTCTCTGAGTAACTTGGGGACCCTTTTATTTATTTATTTATTAAATGAATTTTATTTTTATATTCCCCATGCAATTGCAACCCCCTTATTTTGACCCCAATCCCTCCCCTCCCTGCACCCCACCTCTCATAGAGTGTCTCTGGTCATAGTTTTTTGTTGATTTTGATTTTCACTTTCTTATAGTTATTCATTTTCCTGGTCCCTTATTTAAGTTTTCTAGATCCTGCTATGAGTGAGACCATCCGGTATTTTTCTTTTTCTTTCTGGCTTATTTCACTGAGCATAATCCCTTCCAGCATCATCCATGTTGCTGCAAATTGCATGTGTTTATCTTTTTTGAATGCTGAGTAATATTCCAGGGTGTATATGTACCACATCTTCTTGATCCAGTCATCTATTTTTGGGCATTTGGGCTGTTTCCAAAGCTTAGCTATTGTAAACAGTGCTGCTATAAACATAGGGGTGCAGGTGCTCTTTGGAATTGATGTTTTTGTGTCCTTTGGGTAAATACCTAGGAGTGGAAATGCTGGATCATATGGAAGCTCTATGTTTAGTAGGTCCAGAAATCTCCACACTGCTCTCCATAGTGGTTGGACTAGTTTGCACTCCCACCAACAGTGCAGGAGAGTTCCTTTTTCTCCACACCCTCACCAACATTTGTTGTTGCTAGTTTTTTTAATATGTGCCATTCTCACTGGTGTAAGATGGTATCTCATGGTAGTTTTGATTTGCATTTCCCTGATTACAAGTGATGTTGAACATTTTTTCACATGCCTGTTGGCCATTTGCATTTCCTCTTCAGAGAAGTTTCGTTTTAGCTCTTCTGCCCATTTTTGGACTGGATTATTTTCTTTGTTGTTGTTGAGTCTCATCAGCTCTTTGCAGATTTTTGAGATCAGTCCTTTATCATTAGTGTTGTGTGCAAAAATGTTCTCCCAGTTGGTGGGGTTTCTCTTTGTTTTTGTTGTAGTCTCTTTTGCTGTGCAGAAGCTCTTTAATTTGATGTAGTCCCAGCTGTTAATCTTTGCTTTCACTATCACTGCTTTGGGTGATGTGTCTGTAAAGATGTCTTTGATGTTGGGAACCCTTTTAAACAAGATGTGAAGTTAAATGAGGAGGGAAGAAGTATGTCCTTGAATAAATGTCATAGTTGACCCATTGCCCTGTGGTCCAACTTACTTCATGCACTACTTTTTCATGCTGCGATCTTCAAAACAGAGTTTGGTTCTGTCTTTTTCTTCACTATTTTTCCTGGTAATTTACTCTATGTTTGGTACATGATGAGTGTTCCAGAGTTCTTTCTTCCTGGATGAGTGATTGAATGAAATAGCAGAACTATATTTGGGGGAAAATTTAAGTTATTGCTTTTTTCTGTGGATTGCATGAAAAATTGGAACAAATGAGCAGTAGTGAATTGGGTCTGAACCAGAATTCAGTATAAAGATGAATTCAAAATGTGGCTCCATTCTTAATCAGAGACCTCACAATTCTCTGAGCATTGATCAAGAATTAACCCTGGAGCAGATATGTGGGGAAGGCATGGCCTCAAACTGATCCTGAGAACAGTTATAAGAAGAGGAGATGCACAGCAAACTCTTTTCCAGATTGGAGAGAGAAGCAGCCAGGGACTCCCTTCACAAACCAGATGGCAGCCTCCAGCTGGCTGCCTGAGAGATTCTGAAATTGGAAGTGCTCAGGAGCCAAGCAGACCTGCCCTTTTTCAGGTCTGCAGGAGGCCAGGGAGTCCATGGTTTGTAATTACCTCCCAACTGAGTCTTTGTGTGGCAACATAGCTGGCAGAACTGAAGCTACTGCAGCATTTTCTGTATTAATTTGAAATTGCCTCAAGTCATATTATTTTATGGATGTACAGACATAATGTTGGTTAAATCACATTTAGGCCCTGAGAGTTTTTTTGGTATAGAATGATGGTGTTGGTGGGGTTGAGATGTGGGAGTTGAATAAAATATCTCTTTTTTAACTTGTGCACTTTTGAATACTTACCTTTTTGGAGAGTGAATTGATGATGAGTATAAAAATTTTAAATACATGTGGCCTTTTGCTTTGGCTGGGCCTCCTCATGAGGGCCTTGTGGCCATGTTAAGTCATCTTAACCATTTCTCAGGAGCAAAAGGAAGCCATGAAAATGCTTTTAAAGCAAGAGGGACTGTAGGCTGGCATTTATTCAATCAGATTTATAATTTGAAAAGGCACCTATTACTCAGTGGTGATGATAGAGATAAGAGGAAGGGTGCCTTTGAAATGAAATCAAGAAACAAATTCACCAGGACTTGATAAATGATTAGATTTGGGGGGATGTCAAAGGGAAAAGGCATGTCAAGGACGACAGTCAGTTTTTTTTTTTGATGGATGGTGATTCTGTTTATTGAGATGGGTTTGCTTTTATATTGTTATATGTTATGCAGCCATTAATAAGGATAAGGTAGACTAATATTTCAAATTTTTCATACATAGACACATGTCCAAAACATTTATTGAGTATGAAAATTAGATTCCAAAATAGTAGAAATAAACACAATTTGTTAACAGTAATCTACCTATCATGTATCAAGCATCTATTTCTATATGCTTTGAAGGGCTTGTGAATTTAGGCAGTGAGCATCTTAGGATGCAGGTGGAATGATTAGAGACTTTCACTTTCTCCTTAATATACTTTTATGTCATTTACTATTTCTGTAATAAACATGCTATGATTTGACAGTATTCCAGTAACTGGTCAAAAAGGTTGGAGACTGAGTAGTTAAAGATCATTATTTCTAGGGACCTCGGGGAGAGGCTCTGCTGCCTACAGGCAGAGTGAAAACCACCAGCTTCAACTCAGAAGCTGGGGTTGAGAGAGGAACCAGTGAAAGAAGGCCAGCTTTGGATGAGACCTTCGATGCTTTCATCGATGCTTTTACATGTGGCAAGCAAGCTTGAGGGAGTGAATGACAATGTTTCCTAACTCTGTATAACCTATTGCTGTGGGTAAAAGCTGTGTAGATGTGCTGCAGCTAGTCTGCAAGGTGGCACAGGAAGGACGACCATGTATTGCTGGTACATGAAATGTGCCAAAAAGGGAATAAAATCTGAGCAGGCAGAAGTGAAAACTTGAAAGGGTTCTGCAGTTTAGTTTCCTGTTCTATTTTTCTGAAGTTTTATCCATCTCTACATGGAGCCACAAACTACAGAGATAGCTGCAGTCATCAGTAAGACTGATGCTTGTCAAGGATGCCTGCAGTCAGCCCAAATGTGAGATGGTTTAATCCTCTAATTACAGATGACTCCAGTAGCAACAGGTGCTCTGAGCCCCCAGCCAGGATCACAAGAGACACAATCCTTGCTCCTCCAGGTAAATCCTGTGATTACCCAGCATAGGAAAAAGGTGGGATCTGAAGGGTTCTTTATGGGAAGCCCATATGAGCACTGACTTTCTGAAGCCTGGCTTCACAGGCCCCATGTGGTGCCCTCAGCTCAGTCTTTTCTTCACTACACACCCCAGGCCATGCTGTTCAACCTGCCACTGATCTGTGGTGGGAGCTGCAATTAATAGTCATAGTTTCAACTCTGAATATTTGCAGTGCAGCACATAACCTGTTGGGTTGACGCTAGCTCCACCATACACTCAGTCTTGAAGACACTCAGTGCCTCAGTTCTCCATCTGCAAGAACATTAGTATCTTGTATAATTACTGTGAATATTGAAGGAGTTACATATGAGACACTTAGGGTTGTGTCTGCAAAAAGTAAAGTCTTAAAAATGCTAATCACTTTTATTTGCTATGTTTTGACAGATGTGAGATGTTCGATGTCCTCTGAAAAAATTAATTCCACTTTGACCATTGTCCGGGTTATCAGTAGATATTGGCATACAGTGAGGGTCTTCTAGGATTTTTGAAACATAAGATGTTTCCCTTTGAAGATGATACAAAAAGACAAATAATAAATCACAACAAAGTCACCTCAAAGTGACAGAATGATTCCTTGGTAAGCAGGGCTCAATTGTAACTACTCATTCATTCATTCATTCACTCATTCATGCATAAAATGAAGGCTGGGTGCCAAATGTAAATTTGGACTTGACAGTTACTTCTACAGAACTTAGCAACCAGTAGGGGAAGTGGGCAAAAAATGAGAAAAAACAAATGATACCTATATTGTAGCACATTGTATTAGGTGTTATAAAGAAAAGGAATAGGGCACTGTTAGAAGTGGGGGGTGTTGTAGCCTATCCAATTTTAGACTAGACCATGTACTGGTTATCCATTCTATTGTTGATGGACATTAAGGTTGTGTTGAATTTTTTTTTTCTTTTTTGGTGATTATGAGTAATGCTGCTACAAACATTTTGTATGCAATTTCTGGTGACAAAGTTAGTTTTGATAACTTTAATTTAAATTTTCTAGGAATTTGTCCATTTAGAACCAAAATCAGCCTGGTGTGGTTAGTGCATACTAGATGAATGTAAAAAGGGAGCACATTGTTTGTAGAGAATTTAAAAACAATAATAAAATCAAGGAAAATGTTAGCAGGTCTAAAGTCTCTTACAATCTTTTGTTAATTGTTATAAAACAATTGCTGATGTTTCTGTTGCATTTTAATTAATTATATACACATATGTGGATACATAAATGTATATGCACACACGTAATATATACACACATGTATACATGTGCACACACGTATACACACACGTGTATACACATATGTATACATACGTAAGTATATATGTATAAGCTTCAAAATGGTATTTCAAACATTTTCCTTATAAAACACTATATCCTATATGAAAGTTAATTTAGAGTTCTCAGTTATAGAACTAGCTCTTGACACATTCACTACACAGGTTTATTTCTAGAGTCAGTTTATAAAAGTTGGTAATTATTTGCTGGTTTGAGTGCAGGTTATGTCTTCAATCCCTGTTACATACTACATGTTCCTAGGTTTAAATAATAGATTAGAAATTAACAGCTATAGCACAGTGATAGGAAAGACAAAGACGCAGAACTTGAGTTACATAAATTTTGCTTTTCTTGGAGACTCCTAAGACATGAGGTGCTGAGACAAGGAAAATGTCAACATTGTGACTGGAAGACTGGTCATCACAGGCTGGAAGACAGGACCAAGTCCAGACCAATATGTCCTTTCTTGTGTCAGCAAAGCTAAGCCTGAGAAACAGGCAAGATTAGAAAGGGAGTAGAATATACCTGCTAACACAGAACTTTGGTGGTGAATGTGTGCCCAGACAAGGCTAAATACTAAGAGAATGATCCATCGTTTAGTAACTAACATGGGGGGGGGGGCTGTTTGTATCAATAAAAATGAGTTGCACCCAGCAGTCGGGACGCTTGAGCTCAGGATGAGAAACCTTAGGTCCCCTGGGTCCTGCTTCTCTTAAATTCTATTTTGTGACTGTCATTTCTTCATTTATTTGTTCTTTTGGATTCATCTCTTCAACCCTGTTCACTGGAGCTGGACTCAGCATGTGACCACTTGAAGACTATATTTACAGAGAAGTTTGAAAGTGGCTAGAATGGATCCCAAAGAAACAAAGGCATGGAGAATAATGCAGTATCTGGAATTTACTGTGAAGTGATACATTATGAATTGTAGCTATGCCTAACATTGTGTTTAAGAAATTCACTATGTACCTATGTATCTGATCCTTGAAAGAGTTTTCATAATTAAAATTAATAAAGAGTAAAAGTATTTTTTCCCTCAACTCTGGCAAAGATGTTAAAGTCTGGCTAGACTGCCTATGTGCATAAGTATGTGAAGAAAATCAATTTTGATGAACTCATTGTGGCAAACGTGCAGAAGTTTAGGTTCAAAAATAGAAATGATACTATTTGTATTCATTAATGTGACAATGTATATTTTCCCTTTTTGATATATAATAAAGCAATTCAAAAGTATTACTCCATTACTTTTTCATTTTTCTGTAATATTTTATTGAACAAATAAAAAACCTTACTAACATACAAAATTTTCATGGTTTGTTTTTTGGCCTTTACTATTATTAGTCCTGAAAACAATTTTGTTGAGTTGAAAATGAAGGTATTACAAACTATCTTCTCTGGTTATGAAATATGCTAGGTAATCCACCAAATCCCATTTCATGTATGTTTTCAAACTTACGGGAATTAAGTTTCTCATGATTTCCTTTTACACATTAAATAAATGTCATTAGCACCTGAACTGATTTTTCATTCGTGCTGCTATCTGTGTGATTTGTTATCATTCAAGTAAATCAACTTTGACTTTATTTTCCCTTCTCTCTTTTATGTTCTTTCTGTAACATTAAGTTCTGTATTCCCATCAATTTTTCTTCTTAACGGATGCATTTTAAAGTTAACAGAGGGCCTCCCTGGTGGCACGGGCGGTTGAGCGCCTCACTGTGAAGCTGTCTACGGCCTCTGCAGCACAGGTTCCATCCCGGCCGATGGGCGAGAACCCCACATGGCAAAGCAGACCTCACCTGTCTCGCCCACTGCTCCCCTCAGCAGTGTATTTTGTCAGTTTGCCTGTTCTGTACCCCACCCTGTCTCTGGTGAGTCCTCTCACCCTCCTGCGCATCTGGCCTGTACCCCGGTTCTTGTATAAAAATGAATAAATCTTAAAAAAAAATAACACTAGACATAAGACCTGAAACCATAAAATACATAGAAGGAAATATAGGCGAAACACTACGTGATATTCACATCAAAGACATCTTTACAGACACATCACCCAAAGCAGTGATAGTGAAGGCAAAGATAAACAGCTGGGACTACATCAAATTAAAGAGCTTCTGCACAGCAAAAGAGACTATAACAAAAACAAAGAGAAACCCCACCAACTGGGAGAACATTTTTGCACACAACACTAATGATAAAGGACTGATCACAAAAATCTGCAAAGAGCTGATGAGACTCAACAATAACAAAGAAAATAATCCAGTCCAAAAATGGGCAGAAGAGCTAAAAAGAAACTTCTCTGAAGAGGAAATGCAAATGGCCAACAGGCATGTGAAAAAATGTTCAACATCACTTGTAATCAGGGAAATGCAAATCAAAACTACCATGAGATACCATCTTACACCAGTGAGAATGGCACATATTAAAAAAACTAGCAACAACAAATGTTGGTGAGGGTGTGGAGAAAAAGGAACTCTCCTGCACTGTTGGTGGGAGTGCAAACTGGTCCAACCACTATGGAGAGCTGTGTGGAGATTTCTGGACCTACTAAACATAGAGCTTCCATATGATCCAGCAATTCCACTCCTAGGTATTTACCCAAGGACACAGAAACATCAATTCCAAAGAGCACCTGCACCCCTATGTTTATAGCAGCACTGTTTACAATAGCTAAGCTTTGGAAACAACCCAAATGCCCAAAAATAGATGACTGGATCAAGAAGATGTGGTACATATACACCATGGAATATTACTCAGCATTCAAAAAAGATAAACACATGCAATTTGCAGCAACATGGATGGCGCTGGAAGGGATCATGCTCAGCGAAATAAGCCAGAAAGAAAAAGAAAAATACCGGATGGTCTCACTCATAGCAGGAATCTAGAAAACTTAAATAAGGGACCAGGAAAATGAATAACTATAAGAAAGTGAAAATCAAAATCAACAAAAAACTATGAACCAGAGACACTTTTTGGGGGGTGGGGGGCGGAAGGGGAGGGATTGGGGTCAAAATGGGGAGGTTGCAATTGTATGGGGAATATAAAAATAAAATTTATTATTTAAAAAAAAATAACACTAGCAGATCCAACCTGTTTCTGTGTATAGTATTTTTATTGTCATTTTAGCTTATTTTTAGACACTTATTTAAAAATTTCTTTATTTTTCTGACATGTTTATCAATATATTTTAATTTCCAAATATTTGAAAATTTAAAAGTTATTGTTTAATAATGTTTCTGGTTTAATTGCACTGTGGTCAGAATATACTTTGATCTTAGCCCTCAGAAAGTTGTTATGACTTGCTTAACAAACATTATATATTTATTTTTGTAAATTTATGTGTAAGTTTGCAAATATAATAATGTTACAATTGTTTGGTATAGTGTTTTGTATATGCTTTTGGTCAAGTTTGTTAATCCTGGTTTTTCAAATCTTTATTCTCACTGATTTTTTTTTAGTATATTGCGTCAAACACTGAAACAGGAGTACTGAAGCCTACAGAGTTTGTGGATATTTACTTTTCTATTTGTTACACTCATTTTTGCACTATGTATTTTTGGAATTACTGTAAACTCATATAAATTTAAAATTGTGTTGGTTTTCCTCATGAGTTGAATTTTTAAAAATTATTATGAAGCAATGGTCCTTATCTCTAGGAATGATTTTTGCCTCAAATGCTACCTCTTACTTTCAACTGTTCATCCTTCTATTTTGTGCTTTTGAAGACAGTGTATAGTTGGATTTAATATTTTTATAATCTAATTTTTCTTTAATTGTTGGTTCTTATTCATAATTGCTAATGTTTTTGGAATCTTTTAATACGACATATTTTCTATACCAAATTTATGTCTGTTCTTCCATTCTAATTTTAGTTTTAAATATTTTTTATTATACCCTTTCTAATTTGGTAGAGGGAAGATATTATAAGCTCTATTTATATTCTTTCAGAAGTTACTCTGGAAATAAAAAGATGTATACTAAAATTCTGAGAAAGAAAGTTAAACTTTTTCTAGCTTTCAACACTAGAACATTATAATTCCACTTAACATACATTTGACTTATATATTATTACTAACTGGTAATAATATCTTTTTTATTTTTAACCCTATAGGCATTCTTACACTCCTTTATAACGTCAATGTCTACATACACCTCCCCATATATTTCCACTCAATTTTTACTTTATGTCTTCTTGCATCTTAGACCTTCAACCTGGGATTACTGCTCACAGCGTGTTCTTCAGAAATTATTTTTTTCAGTGAGAGTCTGCTGATGATAAAAATTGCCAATATTTTTCTGAAATGTCTTTATCTTATCTTCTCTCTTAAAAGATATTTTTTGTTGGATACAAAATTCTAGGTGTTTTTTTTTTTTTCCCTCCAGACTTTGAAAAGGCATTCAATTGTCTTTTAGCTTCAGAAGTTCAGAAGTTATTTGTTGTTCTAAGTGCTATTTCTTTGAAAATAATCTCTCCATTTTCTATGGATACATTTTAGATTTTTGATTTAACTTTGGTTTTATTCAACTTTTCTATAATTTGCTATTTTTTTATTTCTCTTGCATGGGATTTTTGAATCTATGGGTTAAAACTTCAATTAGTTTTTGAAAATTCTTAATCATTTCTCTTAACAAATTGCTTCTATTTCTTTATCATTTTCTTTTCTGAATTCACAATTTTGGTCATTATATTTTTCATTTCTAGAAGCTTTATTTAGTTCTAAATCTGCTATGATACTTTTTATAATCTTCTGTCCCCTGCAGATATTTTCATGTTTGTCACTTATGTTTTTAAACATGATAAACAACAATGGCAAGCATCTTGGTTTTAACATTGCATCTGACAGTTGCAATATTTGAAGTCTGTGTGGATCTCTTTCTGCTGTCTGTGGCTTTCTTGGGTCTTGTATATATTTATATTATCTTGTATTTTTACATACCTGGGAATTTCTGATTGCTTTCTAGTCACAGGTTTTCAAACATAATTTGTGGGGGGTTCCTTGATGTTTTCTCCCCCAGAGAGACTTTGTACTATTTTGTTCCAGACCCCTATGTTCCCTGCCCTTTGGGATCACCATAAAAAAAGTCAAGGTTTGAGGGTTTCTGGTTCCCCAGAAAATGGGGAGTTGGAGCCCAAATAGGCATGACAGTTGTACCCCATATAAATCTCTTCCAATCTCTCTTATTAGCTCTCTGTTTATTCCTGAACATTTTTGTGCTTTGCTGCTGCTAACTGATACTTGCAACATTTTTCGGAGGATTACTCTTGGACTATTGGATCCACCTTGTCCATTGACGTAGCTGGAATTTTCTGGGAGTTTATCCCCCAGCGCTGCCTGTAATGAATAGCTGGTTGGTACAAGAACACCTGAGAGTTTATGTCCCCTAAGAAAATCCTATGGCCAATGACTGGTGCAGTAGCACAAAAGTCTAGCTCCCTTGTCTGAAGGTGAGAAAATCGGTCATATGCAATAATCAGGTTCTCATTCATTTTACTTCACTGAGGATGAATCCACTTTAAATGTTTCCCCCATTTACATCTTTCCTATTCTATCACTTTGTGTCCTCTGCATTTTGCCCTTTTTCTTTCAGACTTTGGGGTTATCTTAACACAATTCCATCTGTTTTGAAATTAGAAGGTATCATTTGCATAAATTTTATTAATTTTCCCCATTTAAACACATTATTTTTAAGAGAAATTTTAGGTTCACAGCAATATTGAGCAGAAAATATAGAAATATCTCCTAGACCCTCTCTCCCTATACAATTTCCCCCACTGATTGTTGCTAACATCGTGGTATACTTATACTTACATTGATACATTATTATCACCTTAATCCCATAGTTTATATAGGGTATTTTCCTAATATTGTACATTTTATGGGTTTTAATTAATGTATAATAACCTGTATCATTTGTAGTATAATACCGAATAATTTCACTGTCCTAAAATTACTCTGTGCTCTATGTATCCCCATTCCCCACTCCCTGGCAGCAGCTGATCATTTAATTGTCTCTGTAAATTTGCCTTCTCCAGAATATGATATAGTTAGAACCATACAGTATATAATCTTTTCAAATTGGCTCTTTTCACTTTCAGTTTCCTCTGTGTTCTTCCATAGCTTGATAGCTCAAGCACTTGATAGTGCTTGGATGTACACTGTTTCTCCATTCACCTACAGAAAGACATCAAGTTTTGGCAATTATGAATAAAGCTGCTGTAAACATCTGCGAATAGGATTTTGTATGCAATTAAGTTTTCAACTCATTTGGGTAAATACCAAGAATTGTTGAATCTTATGCTAAAAACGTAGTTTTACGAGAAATTAACAGACTGTCTTCCCAAGTGGCTGTACCACTTTGCATTTCCATCAACAATGAATGAAAATTTCTGTTGTTCCACATACTCTCCAGCATTTGGTATTGTCCATCTTTTGGATTTTTATCGTTCTACTAGGTTTGTAGTAGTATCTCATTGTTGTTTTGATTTGCATTTTCTTAGTGATATATAATGTAGAACATCTTTTCATACGCGTATTTGTCATTTATGTATCTTCTCTGGTGTGATCTTATTCAGGTCTTTTGCCCATTTTTAAAAGCGAGTAGTCCATTTTCTTATTGTTGACTTTTAAGAATTCTTTATATATTTTGGGTAACATTTCTGTATCATATTTGTCTTTGCAAATATTTTTTCCCATACTGTGGCTAGTGTTTTCATTCTTTTGATGGTGTCTTTTGTAGATCTAACTGATTTTTACTCTCAGCATTTCTGACACCAAATGTGTAGGTTTATCACAGAAAACAATTCTCTGCAGATACCAACTAAGTGTCAAACAGTTTAGTTCAATTTTTACATTAGCTACCCAGCATTAGCACAAACTCCACAGATTAAGGCCTCAGCCCCACAAGACTGGTCTCACCTTTAGGTGCCATTCACAAGACTAAGTCTCTTGTATTTTTGACCTACTGACTATAAAGTTGGAAGTCTCCTTCTCATGTTTGATAATCTTCTAGAAGAATTCGCAAAACTAAGGAAATGTTTTACTTGCTAGTACTTGTTTACTATAAAGGATACAACTCAGCAAGTGGAAGAGATGCATAGGGCTTGAAGAGGGCAGAGTGGTGAGTGAGGCTTCTGCTTTTTTCATGTTCATGCTGTCCTCCCAGTAACTCAGTGTGTTAGCTGGGAAGCTCTCCATGTCATGGGGTTTAGGGCTTTCATGGAGGTTCCATTATGTAGTCAGGATTGATCAACTCTTTGGTTATTGATGATTAACTCAATCTCCAGCTCATCTCTCCTCCCAGAGATCAGAGGGTGAAGTTGAAATCACAATTTGAGTCCATCTAGCTGTTAGTCGTCATCCTGCAGTTATCTAGATGTCCAACAAGAGTCATATTATTAGTATAAACTTGGGTATGGTTATTAAGAATTATGTTATTATGAATAACAAAGACACTCCTCTCATCCTATTACTCACAAAATTCCCAGGCATTTAAAGCCTCTTTTGCCAGGAAAACAGGATAGACCAAATATTTATCTTATTTCATCACAATATGAGAGCAGAGCAAATATTTTTAATTTTAATAAAGTTCAGCTTATTCATTAGATCTTTTGTGGGTGATATCTTTGACACTTAGAAAGTCATTGCCATACTCAAGGTCATCTAGATTTTCTCTTATCTTATTTTCTAGGATTTTATAGTATTAATTTTAAATATAGTTCTATTACCCATTAAGAGTTAATTTTTGTCGAGTATAAAGTCTGTGCCAATATTAATTTTTTTTACATGTGGATGTCCAGTTATACCTGCACCATTTATTGAATAGACTTTTTTCCTATTGTATTGCCAGGTAATTTATTTCTAATTTTCATAAAACTATCTCTGGCTAAGGGATATAGATGGTAAGAGAATGACTTTGAGAGGATTGTTTAGGAAGGCAAATATAAGTGATCAGTCCATTGGTTTTCCTTTAAATAGCTCTGTTCAAGTAAAGCTTGAAGTAAAACATTCAAGTCAATCTCGCCCTTCACTTTTTTGAGTGAAAGATCTCACTGAATTCTGACACTAGCCTATTATTCTGAATCAAGTTAACTTTATTAGGCCACCTAAAGCTGGCCCATTAGCTGGCCATTTAGCTGGTCTAAAGCTGACCAGCTTTTTGCTAAAGCTGATTGGGAAGGAAACAAGAGTTTCTAATTGTGCCTTTCTAATTGTGACCTGCTGTTTTACTTCTCTTTGGTTTGGAGAACACAGAAAATGTTCAAGAGAAATAATATTTGGGGGAAACTCTGTGTTTACAAGCCCTCAGTCACTCAGATGCATTATCTATATACTGTTAGGTAGTTACAGATTTGGAAATAGAAGAACTAGTAACCAAATGTGTTCTTTCACCTCTGAAGTCTTCCTTTCTTTCACCTGCAAAATGGGGATTTCACCTGAGAGGAGAATGAACAACGATGTAAAAAGTATATATATATATATATATATATATAAAACTCTGTGTGTGCGTGCATGCGTGCGTGTGTGCGTGTGTGTGTGTGTGTGTGTGTGTGTTGGAGGGGGCAGGTGGCAGGTGAAGTGAGAAGGAGGGAGAGAACACTACAGAGCACACTCACTTATCAAGAGGTTCGGACCATGGCCGATTTGAAATATTACTAACCTTGCATTTTCAAATTTGATGCACAACAACCAAGATGCTAATACTTTCCTTAGTTTAGAAAAAAAATCCTTTCACCCATCTCTTCTAGCCGAAGATTAGGAAAGAGGCTTTAAGAAGATTTAAAAAAAAAAAAAACCAACTTCTGAGCAGCGGAAAAAATGGTTTGTGATTCAGGGGCTTCGGGCAATTCATCATGGAAATTGGGTTTCTTAGCAGACATCGTGTGAATCCTTTCGTCCCTGTCAACTTTTTAATACATTACATTGAGAATGTAAATCGTGTTGGTGAGGGGGAGCAGAGAAAAAAAAAGGGAGCGAGAGAAAAGAGAAAGCTTCCTCATTTTGGATTTAGAAGGGAGAAAGCATGAGGCCTGTAACTCATATTAACTAAATAATAAAAAAAATCCATATAAACATACAGATATACAAGTCTATCTGGGAAGGAAGTGGAAAGAAGTGAGTGAGACAGAGTAAAATTGAAATAGATGTATCCTTTTGAAGGTATTTAATAGGGGGGCTCTTATCACTTATTTATATTTCTTTAGTTTTTATTTCTTTTGGTTTATTTCTTTAGCTATACAGACCAACTTTTCTTTCCCATCCTTCAAAAGAAGAGGACAAAGGCTTGAACTCAGGAGTTTCTAGACTAAGCAAAAGAGAAAAAGGGGGCAGATGCTTATACCTCAGTTACAGAGATTATTACTGAAAGGACTGGGGATTTTGTCACCATCAGGAGTATTGGGCAGAGTCTTTGGCTGATCTTTTCACCACACAGTATTGCCCAACTTCATTCATGGCTTATTTCCTCTGACTCAGTGGCTCAAGCCCATCAGGGATGTTGAAGATAAGATTAGTAGGTAGGAGTATTGCTTCTTTGTTTTGTACACTGTTCTTTTGCCTACTTTTCCCTCTGCATAATTTGCAGTAATTTTGGCCTTCATATGCGTTTATCACCAAAATTCATTGCAGAGGTCCTTGTGGGTTCGCTTTCCTAGTTTTCCCAGTGACCACCTCCCTCTTTGATTGTCTGGAGCATAAAGGAGCTTCAGCCCATGACATTTCTTCTATGGAGACAAGAGTTTAGCAACCCTGGGCACTGCCAAAGTGAGCACTGGGATGAATCTTCTAAGGCTTTGCTTTTGCTGATTAAAGAAATGTTGTTTGTCAGATGCTTTCTTTTTCTCCAAAGAAACCATTTTTTGTGCCTTTATAATGCCTATATCTCTGAGGCTTTTATTTTTCAAGTTTTCTTTTGTGCCCCTGCTGCTATTGTTTTGGTTTTTCTTGCATTCCTTTCCCCTCTTTATTTTCTCCTTATTTTATGTTTTATTTGTTTTGGTGTCTCTGTTTTGGATTGGAGCAAATAACAAAGGCCAATTAGAAGTACTGTGTGGTGGGGGCAAGGCTTCTCCACTGGTCATCCTTACTGTGGTATAATCAGAGGGTGAGCCAGTCACCTTATGGGAGGGCCCCCAAACATCAATAACTGGAGCTCATTCTCTGGACTTGTTGATTTCCTTTAGAGAATAATCTTCCTATTTCTTGCCAGGACACCTCCTCCTGATAGTGAGCTAGGAGGGCCCCATAGTTCAGTATAGAGGCCTCCATCTAATCCTCTGTTTTCAGCTTTACACCTAATCCCTGACCTCTGAGCTGAAGCCTCTGCTTTATCGTCTTCAGAGAATAAACCTCCTGTCTCCTGCAGAGGGGAGGGGATTGAGATGATGCCTGCTGCCTGGGATGGCTGTGGGGGCTTGACAATCCAACTACTCTTTACATAGATTTTCAACAACTTCCATGGTTTTCAGCTCTGCATCTCCACCCAGCTTCCTACTTGGTGCTTTGAGGAGGCCAAAGTCTCTACATCTGACTCTGCAGGGTAAGTGGTTTGCTTCCCACATGTGTCATTCCTCTGCAGGCACAAATATTCTTCGTTCCCCTAGGGCAGTTGCCACCCATCAATCTGCTTTTTGACTTCCAAAACCTGTTGAAATTTCCTATTCTTCTGGTCTTTAGGGGCTGATACTTTTTTATTCATTTACTTTCATTAGGTATAATTTGCGGAGTGGAGGTGTTCAATGTTTGTAGCCAATCCACGTGTTTGACCAGATCAGAGTCTGGACTCATTTTCTCTTTCATATGCCGCAGTGTGTTTCTTACCAGGCTAATGAGTAAGGACTACGGTAACTGGAATAAGTGTCTCAGTTTCTGGGACTCTCCTAAAGGTCTAAGTCCAGAAAGCATCCAAGAGGGAAGCCTTGGAATAAGTCAGACTCTTTGGTGAACCAACATCTTTTTCTTCTACTGCCTTTGAACCTCAATGTCCAGGTCTAAGGCCAATACCATCTGGTGAAATATCTCTAGGTCTGTTTAGGAGTTTGGCAGACTCATCTCCCTTCTCACTGATGGGATTTCTCTACAACCCAGATCCTAACCAGGGCTGCAATTAAAAACAACAAAAAATCCTGACAAAGGAGACCTTTGTATTCTCCGCAAATTATTCAAAACTTCACATGAAAAACTTATAAATGCTCCCAGGAAGTTTTTAGGTTAAGAGCATTCTAAACAGCCCCCTTCCTACCACTTTAACTGGGAAAATACATCAGGGAGGGGAGAAAATAAGAGAGGAAGGCATTTCGGCAGCTCCTGGCAGCAACCATCCAGAGTAGCATCTTGATTTCATAAGTACCATTTTAGCATAAATTATCTCATGTCTAGCTTGTCAATTTGGATAATCTTGGCCCCAGAATGGATTCAGGGGGTCTTAAATGATCTGGTTTGACTCTTCACAGAGTCTGAATTTGCAGATAATTGCCAGAGCTCTTTTGGCTGGGTGAACTTGTTATCAATTGCCTTTTTCAAAGTCAGCACTAACATAATCATTCCCGTGAGCAAAACCCATTACAAACCTTAACTTTGGGAGCATAAACACTTTTCAGTGCTGGCGAACAAATGTGTAAGATTTCATCATTGCTACAACTGGAAGGTCTCTGGGAAGTCAGAGACGTTTTAGGGGAATTCCTGAGTGGCTAAGACTCAGGCCTGAGCTGGGGGTCAGATTCCTTAGGTGGGAGGCATGGACTGGTGTTCCCCACCCTATAGTGCTTGCTGGGCAGAGATGCCATGGCCTCAGATGTTACCAACAGCTCAAGGACATTCCTGTTTCATCTGCCACAATACTGCCCCAAGTCAGTTTCTCCCTATGTCTGTTTGCTTCAGCATCTTTGGGAGGTAGCCTTTATTTAAAAAAGAACCTCACCTTGCTCTGGGCCAATCCCATTTGAATGGAGTTTTACCCATGAGGGGACGGGTAACTTTGGGTGCTTGATTTAGAAACTAGATTCTTTGCCTTTCCTGTATTGTTTCCTAGTTATATTAAAGTTCCTTCCCATTTAAAAAAAAAAAAGAACCTCAAAACACACTGAAATAGCAATCAATGAGTTAGTGGAAAGTGGTGGCTAAATAGGTCTGGCTTTTGACCTCATGTCACTGACTTTGGGTAAGTTAACTGCTCTAGACCTACATTTCCCTATCTCCTCAATAGATGGGTTTTAGTAGGTTCCACTGTTTCTTAGAGTTTTTGCAAATATTAAATGATAGAACGGTAAAATTACTTTATAAATAGAAAAACAGAATAGTAACATACTAAACACTAATATTAATGTTAAATCAATCAATCAATCAATCTATCTATCAATCATCATCACTAGTGGAACAATTTAGCTAAGATATGATGGTGGCTATCTCTAGCTTAGCTCACATATTTAGCTTTTTACTGCACACATTCACTTAAATGTCCCATAGATCACTCAATATCTCAAACAAGTCTGTTCCTGAAATTGCCCAGTTTGTGTTCCCTGTCTCAGGGGTAGTTTTATCTTTTGTCTTCTCCAAGCCTGGATGCATGCTTGATTCCCCCTTTCCCCTTAACTGTTACATCCATAGTAAAAAGATCCTTATGATTTCTCTTCCTAGATATCACTCAGTTCTATTGCTTCTTTTTTTTTTTTTTTTCCTCTGTGGCTGTTGCTATCGGTTTTTTCGCCTGACGATTACAGGAGCCCCCATTCTGGTTTTCTCATGTCTCGTCTCAGACCTTCTTCTTCTCCAGTCCACCTTCCAGGCTCTCACCTGAGTGATCTTTGTATAATCTGAACTAACTGAACTTTGAATCACTCTTGATCAATTCCTACCCATGCCATGAAACTGTAATTGAACTTTATTGCATCTATTCCTCAATCACAATCTTATTTTGAAACGCTTGGTGAATAATATCACTTTCACAGAGGTAAGAGGAGAGGAGGTGATGGTTACATCACACCCAGCAGAGCAAATTTTCCTAAAAGTCTCCCGTAAACACCTAACACTGTCCCTGCATCCCTCTCCCCACCTGTAGAAAGCTGCCTGGAATCCCCCCTCAGCTGTTAGCAAATAAAAGCTAGTACAGAAAACAGTTTTTACAGTAGCTCCTTTCCCTCCTCAGGCATTCTCAGAGGGGGTGGATCTCCATGCATCACAAATCTGATCAGGTTAGAAAACCAAAATGCTTTGATGGTTTCCTTCTGCTCTCTGGACGAAGTCTAAACTTAGGCTGGTTTAGGAGATACTGTCTGGCCTGACCTTTCCTTTTGCTCTCTTCAAATCAGAAGTATTGAGTGAAGCACTTAAATCTCCAGAAACATGCCTAGTTCTCTCAGTCTACATCTCATATGCTGTTGACACTCCTGCTCCCCCAAGACTGTCCCTCCCCTCTTCCTGTTCTTTAAAACTCCATTCAGGTGTCCCATCATCCAGGAAGTCTTCTACCACCTACATAGGTTAGGGTTGTATACCATTCTCCTAAGTTTGTGTGCTTTGGGTTGTCCTAGCTCCTTTTTGAGTTGTGTGGGAACAGAAACAGTGTCACCTTCATCTCTGGATCCCCTGTACCTGACACAAGACAGGCCACAGGTCTCTGAGTGGAAACTCAGACAGTTGATGCACACTCATCCAGGAGCCTAAACCAGATACATTTAAACAGAGCGATTGTTCTAGAGGGGCTAAATGGTCCTGCATTTTAAAAACTATTTATGTCATTGTAGTAAGTGGTGTGGCTCACTCTGTCAGAGAGAGTGACAGGCAGGACTGCGAAGCTGGAAGTAACTGATTTGTGATGCAGCTAATGAGCCCAGCAAAGACAGGGCAGTGTGGGCTGAAGTAGCTGTCTGGGCAATGCCATGGGATCTTGCTGGTAATGCAGAAGCTGTGAAGGATTGGGGTCATGTGTTTTGATAGGACAAAAAAAAAAAAGGTTTTAAAAACTGACTTGTGATTATAAAATTGTATGTATTATGTTTGTCATTTTTTAGCTTGTGTATAGTATTTCCACCCCTACTCCTATCAGTGACTTGGTTTTCTGCAATTTCAGTTGCTGCACCACAATTCTTAATAGGCTCTCTAATATGCTTAGTTTCCTCTTTGCATCTTTCTTTTATCCGTAGCCTCACTAAGCAATGAGTGGGACCCTGTGCAAAGTGAAAATGTGGAGTCCCTTGTTCAAAAGTCATTAAGAATTTCAAACCAGTTACAGCAGAACATTAAACCCAATGTGGGGTCCTTCTAAACACAGGACCTTGTGTGACTCTATGGGTTGCCTGTCTATGAAGCCATTCTGCCCCCAATCAGTTCACACAGTTACTGAAGAGTTCTACATGCCAGACTCTGTGCTCAGCACTGGAGATCGTCTAGGAATGAAACATGGTTCTGCTCGTTAATAACAATAGTACCAATAAATACAGTGAAGATAATGGCAACGAGGACAAGACTACACTTAATGTTTTATCTGAAACCAGTTTTACAGATGTGACATCTGACTTAGAGAGGCTAAATGACCCATCTGGGTGATGTAAGCAATTTGGTGGTGTTGGGTCTTAAGCACAGGTTTGTTTCTCTCCTACAACTTTGGCATTTTTTCTTGCCCTTTGCCATCCTCCAAGCTACTAGCTTCACTTTAGCTATCTGGGCTTCCCTGGAGGATGCTGGATATTTTCCTTCAAGTCTGCCTTCTTTCTTTTAGATAAGAGAATCCCTTCCCTTTCTCTTTTGTGAGCCTTCTGTCTGAGCCCATGGCTCCCTTTCCTTTCCTGGCGAGTCCTACTGTGGGGGACATCCAGTCTGGTTGACATTCGTGCATTATAGTTACCACCCAGGGTTCCACACTTGACCATTTTCCCGATCTCAGATGCCTTGCAAACAGGGTTATACCAGGTTGAGTCTGAGAATAGCAGCTGCCTCTTTTATGCCATTCATTTTAGTTAATTCTGGTGCTCCCTTCTCAAGTCATGTCCAAAATTCTTAAAAAACTTCCCATCCACCTACAGGGAGAGGTGAGCGCAGTTGGTGCATGCTCCCACATCTGTGCCTTCTGGCCTCTGGGTCATCCTTCTACTCTTTCTTGCACATTGTAAGGCTGTGTCCCTATGAGGTGATCACTTTATATTTACATTGCAAAAATAATGTTTAAATATTGGAATATTGGAATAAAATATTCCTTGGCAAGAAGTTCAGATGTTTTATAAAAGACTTTCTGGAGCAGTGTATGTAAGAAACAGTTTACAATGTGCAGGTTGCATGGGTGGTCATTTCAAATAACACCTAGCCAGCAGCTACTTCTGGGAACACCTAACTAGAGGGAAGATGTCTCTAGGAGCTGGGAAGAAAGCTACTTTTGCTGAAGAATAGTATGAGAGTTAGAATTTTCACACATAAGCGGCATGATTTTTTTTCTTTTCCTGCTTCTATCAAACAGTGAACAAAAAAGAAGAAAGAGAGGGAACTACACGGAAGTTCCTTCTCTAGCCTGCTGATGGTTCCTTCTCATGACTGAGAAAGAAGTCTGGAAGGCAGACTCCCCAGCAATTGTAGGACCTGACTCAGAGGGATTTAGGATGAAACATTGTTCTGAATCCCAGGGATGTGTCCCTGGTCTTGAGGGGTTGACTCTCTGATAAACGTATAGGGCGAATTAGAAAGGGTGGAGACAACATACCCTCTGCAGCCACGGCTTTACTTCTTCTTCCTCTGGTCAGTTACCTTTACCTGTCAGAGCCCATGCATTCTACCACTCCTGTCTCCCACTTTGGTTATGCAATTGCTCTCTGTGATCTGAATGCCTCTCCCCAAATCAGCAAATTCTTATCTGACAGGTCTGCGTGAGTCTCTGCCTGACTGTGTCTCCCTGCCCAGCGTGTGCCACACAGCTTATTCCTGGTTCCCACTGGGTGAGGGGGCTTTGTGGGGCAGCGAAAGGCCTGGGTTGGAGTTTTAACTAAGTTTAACTAAGTTTTAACACTTATTAGCTGTGCGACCAGTGGACATGTCCTTAACCTTCATCTTCTTGGCCGTGATGAGTGGATAATCACGGCGTCTCTGACAAAGAGGTGAAGGATCATATAGGATGACCTATTCAAAGCAACCATCCAGGGACTGGGTCCAGTAAATGTTTAAAAACCAACACAGCCTGAATCTATGTTACACTCCATTGATTTCAAGTTGTGTTGGGAAGGCGAAATTTTTCTTCCTCTACTTTGACAGTACCAAGAAAATGGTTTTTAGTAAAATTACAACAATTGCTCCCCTCACTGTCACTTTCTCTGCCTTGCCAAAGAAGCACAAATATTAACACTCGTTTACTATTGAAAAACTTTCTTAATCCTACACTTATGATTCTTTGTGCAAGTCCCTAAGGGAGATGGAAAAAAGAATGTACTCTTGTGAATTTTTTTGATGAAGAAGTTGAAGTATTGATTAAGTATCTGCCCTTCAAATGATCCCACAAAGTGTGGTGAAATGGGGGAGGAGCACAGGTCTCAGGTCGCTGAGCCACACCACACCACGCCACGCCTGAGCCTTCCAGCTGTGCCCATGCTCCGCTGAGCCCTGCCGCTCCTCTTCTGCCTGTCAGCTCTGCCCTGGTGGTTTGTAATGTCTGGAAACCCCACCTGAGGGATCAGCAGATCCCTCAGGCCTCCTCTGTCTCTCCCTGGCAGGAACCCTGCCATCTTGGTGAGAAATCGGGGTGCCTATGGACTGAGTTGTCACCAAGCCCTGATGAAGTGGTTGAAGGTACACAGCCCCTTTCCTGGGGGCCTCCATTCCCTAGTGTAACAGACCCATGCTCCTTTCTGTCTCCTATTCTACCCACTTCCTCATTTAGGGACACATTATTTCCCACCTGTTTTATCTTGGCTATTATGAGCAACATTGGGATGATTGTCCTTATAATTAGATATCAGTGCATATTTCAAACTATTTCCTTAGATAGAAGAGTTTTTCACCTGTGTGGTGTTCTGTTCCCATACGGAATGGGGCATGGGTTTGGGCCAGGCATATTTAACATGCATTCTCCTGTGGATGAAAGCATGTTGGGGACAAGGATGAGCCATATCAAGACTAAGATCAAAATGGAAAATGATCTACACACCCCTTGGGGGACAGTAAAGACACATTTTTTCAGCTTCCCACCCTACGCCAGGGCTGTGCGGGTTTAGGTCATTGCTGGAGAAGAAAGGAAAAAAGGGTGTATTAGTTTTCTGTTGCTGCTGTAGGAAAATTCTGCCACAACATTATGGTTTAAACCTACAAGATTTGTGGATTAAAACATCACAAATTAATTTTCTTACAACTGTGGAGGGAAGAATTCTAGAATCAAGGCATTAAGGGGGCTGTATTCTTTTTGAAGTCTTCAAGAGACAGTCAGTTTCCTTGTCTTTTCCAGTTTCTATAGGTTACATACATTTCTTGGTTCACAGCACATCACCCCCACTTCTAGTTCCATCTTTATATTATCTCTAACTTTGATCCACCTGCTTCCATTTATAAGGACCCATGATTAAATTTTCCCAACCATATCATTCAGGATAATCTCCCCATAACAATATTCTTAATTTAATCACATTCATGGTTTCTCTTTTGCTATATAAAGTAACGTTTTCATGAGTTCATGGGCTTAGCTCATGAGTACCTTTGATGGGCATTATTCCGCCTACCAGAGTCCACCATCTGGTCACCTGAAATTCATGTCTATCTCACATGTAAAATATATTTACCCTTTCCCAGTATCCTTCAAACTTTCAACTCATTCCAATAACCACTCAAAATCTAACATTTCATCTGCATGTATTTAGTTCAGAAATCCCAAGTGTCACCTTCCAGACCATGTAAAACAGGTAAAGATGAGACTGAGAGTATGATCCATCCTAGGGCAAAATTCTTCTCTAACTGTGGGCCTGTGACACTTAAAAGCATGTTATCTGCTTCCAAAATAAAATAATGGGACAGTCAAAGACTAGCAGTTACAGATATTCCTATTCAAAAATGGGGAAAATAGACAGAGGAAGTCAACTGTCAATAAAATTTGAAATTCAAACGAGCAAACTACAGAGGTTTTTATTCTTTTTTTTTAAAGATTTATTTATTTATTTATTTATTTATTTATTTATTTATTTATACAAGCACTGGGTATAGTCAGAAGCGTGGGAGGGTGAGAGAATTCACCAGAGTCAGAGGGAAGAGCAGAGCAGGCAGACTGACGAAGTACACTGCTGAGGGGAGCAGCGGGCAGCAGAAAGGTCTGAGCCCTATGTGGGACCCTCACCCCTTGGTGAGGGTCACCCCTCAAACTGGTGCTGCAGAGGCTGCCGGCAGCTTCGCAACCAAGCGCTCAACTGATGTGCCACCAGGGGAGGCCCTTTATTCTTTTTTCTTAAAGATTTATTTTATTTATGCATACAAGAACTGGGGTGTAGGCCAGAGGTGAGAGGATTCACCAGGGACAGAGTGGGGAGCAGAACAGGCAGATCTACTGAAATACACTGCTGAGGGGAGCAGCAGGTGAGACAGGTGAGGTCTGTGGCACCATGTGGGTCAGCTCCCTGGCTGGGATCGAACTCATGCTGCAGTGCCTGGTGAAAGCTTGATAGCCCTGAGACTTTAACCCTTGCACCGCCAGGGAGGCCCCAAACTACAGAAGTTTTTAAAGGTGGGGATTAATCTTCTGGAATTCAAGTTTTTTTTTTTGGCTCTCAGCTCCAATCTTTGTGCTTGAAGCTCTGCCCACTAAGTTAGCTTTTCTTTTTCTGAAGGATAGTACATGCTTGCAATTTGAGTAATTTCTTTGTGTGTGTGTGTTTTTTTTTTAATTTAAATTTTATTTTTATATTCCCCATACAATTACAACACTCTTATTTTGACCCCAATCCCTCCTTTCTCCGCCCCCCAACCCCCATAGAGTGTCTCTGGTTCATAGTTGTTTGTTGATTTTGATATTTTCTTTCTTATCATTATTCTTTTTCCTGGTCCCTTATTTAAGTTTTCTAGATTCATGCTATGAGTGAGACCATCCAGTATTTTTCTTTTTCTTTCTGGCTTATTTCACTGAGCTTGATCCCTTCCAGCTCAATCAATTCCAAAGAGCACCTGCACCCCTATGTTTATAGCAGCACTATTTACAATAGCTAAGCTTTGGAAACAACCCAAATGCCCAAAAATAGATGACTGGATCAAGAAGATGTGGTACATATACACCATGGAATATTACTCAGCATTCAAAAAAGATAAACACATGCAATTTGAGTAATTTCTTGACTGTAGAACTGTGGCAGTTTGGTAGCCTTCCTTCATTTCACCTACTATTTGTCCCTTTCAGTCCATACTGCTGATAGTGTTTTTGCTGATAGAGAATTCTAAAGAACTTTGTGGATCTTCTGATATGTTACAGGCATTTGCTCCATTGGATGAGCTGCTCTGCCACAGATTTTTCCCACATGTTCCAACTCTCTTCCTGGCTTCTGCAGAGATGGCCAAGGGGATTCATAAAACACACAAGTAATCTCTTTAAAGAATGCTCTGCACAACCGAATATTTTTACCTTTTGTTATTTCTGGGATGCTAGAAAAATGCCTTCAGGCCATTTTCATATGCTTCCCTGACAGCAAATTTCCTAACTCATTGTCTTTTGAAGTCTGGATAGAGAATTTTTCAAATCATCAAGTTCTGATTTTCTCTTTCTTTTCACACTTTATTATAAGAAACAAGCAGAGACCAGGTCATATGTTCTGGAAATCTCAACTAAATATCCAAATTCAGTACTTACTAATTTTGCTTTCTGCATAACCACAGGACACAATTCATCTAAGCTTTGGGTTATTATTTATATAACGAGAATCCCCTTTCTTCCAGTTTCCAGTAAGATGTTATTCATTTCCTTCTGGGCTCCTACCAGAGCACCTTTAAAATTCATTTTAGAGATTTAGGAATTCTCTAAGATAATAGAGGTTTTCTCTACCATGCTCTTTGCTTCCTTCTTATCGCTTACTAACAAACTATTTAACATATATGTTTTAACCTACAACTTCTTAAAGGAAATCTAGGCATTTTCTATCAACTCCTCAAAATTCTTCAATCCTCTTCCTATTATACAATTCGAAAGCCACTTCCACATTTTTATGTATTTTCTGCAGCAACATCCCACTTCCAGGTACTAGAATATCTATCAATTTCTTAATTTTGTAACAAATTATTGTAAATTTAGTGGTGTAGATTTAAACACATTAATTTTCTTAGAGGTTAGAAGTCTGAAAATCAAGGCATTGGAAGGATTATGCTCATTCTGGAGGTTGCAGGGGAGAATCCATTTCTAGTTTATAGAGGCCACCTGTGGAGTCCTCTCTGAATTTGATGAATCATCTCTACCACCAACACCCTTTCCCCTCTCCCCTACCTCCCTTACCCTCCCACCCTCACAACTCCTGCCAAAGAGAATTTTAAATTGGGTATCACTGCTCCTTTGAATTTACAGGTGTAATTTTTCCTTTGGAGTGGAAGTGGGGTTCAGAAACTAGGTTAAAATATGTTATCCATCTGAAACCAATACAAGGTTATAAACCAATGTTACTTCAATAAAAAAATCTAAAAAGATGGGCAAAGGATCTTTTGGGAGTGATGAAAATGTTCTATAATGGATTTTGGTAATGGTAGAACATTTTTCTGTGAATACAATAAAGTCCATTGAACCCAAAACCATTGCCCAACTGATCTATCTATCTATCTATCTATCTATCTATCTATCTATCTATCTATCTATCTATCTACCTACTTACCTATCTGGATAAAGGAAGAATAGTGCATTATTATACACCTGATTTCCCTTTTTGCTGTGCCTTAAGAAAAATCTGCCACATGCATACTTCCACATTGCACTCCAGAAAAACTCTACCAACTGGTGCTTTCTGAAGTCACTGTGAATGCTTGCCCCTTTCTCTTAGGTTCCTGCCAACAACAACCACTAATTTTCTTTATTTCTGACAATTTGATAGAGGAAAATGATATATAATTGTTGCTATAGAGTTTATTGAATTACAAGTAAAGTTAAATATCTCTTTCAGAGATATTTGAAATATTTTTGAGTGTGATAAGTATTCCCTAGTTTCTCTTCTGATTCTAGAAAACTTTGTATATGTAGATGCTTCCTTGTCAATAGGACTGTAGCACACATTTTGTGTGCCCAGGTACACTGCATTTCCCAGATTCTCTGTGGGTATGTATGGTCATGTGGTTAAATTCTCCCCAGTGATGTGAGTCAGAGTGATGTGTCCTCCTTCATTGGCTGCCCCATGGAATCGCCCATAGAATAACAACCAGACTGGCATGGGAGCCATTTGTTGAAGGTGGTGGCTTCCTTGTCAGTATGATGAAGAACCACTGTCCTGGATTAGAGTGTGAACAAGATTTAGCTTTTCTTTTGTTTGGAGCACTCCAGTTTACTTTATCTCACACAGTTCTATCACCTCTATATTGTCATCTGTCTTTAATCAAAGTCTCCCTCATTGAATTGTGAGCAGAGTCCTTGCTTAGTCATCTCTGTAGTCCAATGTCATGGAGCAGATTTTCAGTAAACAAAAATTGAATGAATGAATGAATGAGTTAGTTGTATATTTACTTGAAAGCATCTTGCTGCTTCTCTTACTTCAGTTCTCAGAGAAACTGTTCTCATTACCAGGGAAAAAAGGGAAACCAGCATGTGAATTACATGTTAACACTCAAGTCAATTCCAAGATATATTTCTATTTATAAAACATGATCCATTTTCTTACGTAGTACTTAGAGATCAGAAGATGTTGATTGTATAGTCTCTTGACTTTCCAGGTGATGAGGAAGAAAATAGCTCTGGATGATTGTTTATCATGGCCTGACCATTACTACTTCAAATTGAGCTCATGTGAAACTTCAGGCCTCCTGCCTAGAGAAGAGTAATTTTTTTTTTTATCCCATACTAGAAGTTAAATGGACCCAGTGAGATCCAAAGAGCTTAACAAATCCTCTGCTTTGTCACAGTGAAGACCTTTGCCTAATGCAAGGTCTTATCCTGCAGATTGCTTGGGGCCAGAAGATAGCCTGGTTAATCTAAGCTGCTCCTACTTCCCTACAGTGTTCACTGAACTGGATTTTTTTTTGTCTGTGAATAAAATGGACCAAATCTGGGTTGGTTGCCATGGTGACTATATCAGAAGCCTCTGGGCTCTCTATCTTGCTCTGCTGACAGCTCCTGTGCAGTGAACCCCCTGTGGGCTGTGGGTGCCTCAATTCCCAACTTTGCGGAATCACCTTTCCAGGAAGGTAAAGTTTGTTATGAAAAGACTGGCCAGTTTTTAAGGGAAATGGGCTCTGGTTACCCCTTTTTGGACACGATTTTATGTCCTTGTGGCTTGCTTGGATATGATTTTAAGAACACTAATTAATTCTTTCTTACCAAAATTTCTCTGGACTAGGGAAGATAGCCTGACCTCCTTATCTCTTTCATCCAGAATCAGCCAAGGTTTTGTAAATTCAGTACTTAGTAGGTTTGGAATTCTATGTTTAGCCATATAGAGGCAAATTCCTTCTTCTTTGGTTCAAGGGCTTCTTCCCAAGGGTCAACCTGTGGCTGGTCAAGGTCATTCTGAGGAGGCATCTGGGGCTCTTGACTCTACTCTCTTGGGATTGATGAATGGTCTTGCTCAAAGTGATGATCTGAGGACGGTGGAATTGGCACTACTGAGCTAAGTTAAAGTGTCAAAAGTGATTTATTAATCTTCCTTTTCCAAATTGTAGTCTTGTTTCTCTACACCCAAATATCTATATAACATTAATTCATAGTAACTATTAATGTGCTATATGATGTCTCAAATTCAATTCTCTTATACTTGGCACCCAAATTTTGTATGTTCAGAAAAGCTGGTCATATTTGTTCTGGACTACTTCAGTAACAACTGAGCTGATGTATCCAATACACTCTGATCCTTTCAATCCACTCTCCACACAGCAGCAGAGGGACCTCATAAAATTCATATCTGATCATGTCAGGCTGAAGGCCTCCCAGAGCCTCCCTTGCTTTTGGGCCTCGATTCCCTTTGCAGTTTTTGTTGCACGTGCTCCCTCTCATTCTCTGTGCTCCAGTCATACTGGGCTGCTTTTGGTTAATCTCTGCACTGGGTTCAGTTCTGCCACAAGGCTTTTGCTCAAAGCTTCTCCCTGCCTACTTTCTGTTGTTTCTTCATCTAGTTTGCTTTTAGACATAGTTCAGATCTCAGCCTAAGGATTACTTATTTATTTATTCATTTATTTTTTCACATTTTATTTAAATTTTATTTTTTATATTCCCCATACAATTACAACCCCCTTATTTTGACCCCAAGCCCTCCTTTCCCCGCCCCTCCCCCCACCCTCCTTAGAGTATCTCTGGTTCATAGTTGTTTGTTGATTTTGATATTTTCTTTCTTATAGTTATTCTTTTTCCTGGTCCCTTATTTAAGTTTTCTAGATTCCTGCTAAGGATTTCTTTTTAAGGGATGCCCCCCTATTCCCCGAGACTAGGCCAGGTTCCCCTATTAGATGCTCTCATACATGTTTCTTTCATTGAACTTACCTAATACAGGTAATTACACAGAGATTTATGTGATTATTTTCTTCATGTCCATTTCCCTTCTTAGACTGTGAGATCCAAAATAACAGGGTCTGGGTTTGTGATTATTATTGTGTCTCTCTACCTAGCACCATCCTAGAACGCAACTAGAACTCTATAGGTGTTTATTGCATTAACACATGCTAGAACCACTGGAAAAGTACGGATTATATTTATTATTATTATTTAACAGTCAAATTTAGGACAAAATCTCCCAATTTCCATTTACTGCTGATTGAAATTTCCAAAAAAATTTAAATTTGATGTTAAACTCCAAGGACTAATTTAATCACTGCTATTTTCATTTCGTTTATGAGATTCTAAGAGGTTCAAATGACCCATGCCCTCTGAAGGACAGTTATAACTACTGCTAGGGGTTGGGGAGAATGTGGGCCTAAGGATGGCCACCAGCGGTTATGGAGGTATAAACGACTCTGGGAAAGCACAAAGTTTTAACCTGATCCTCTGCCTGATCTAGCACCTCATTCTATAAAAAACACACCTCTCTTGTTCATCTGCATCTTCCATTCCTGCCTCCCAGCAATTTCTAGTGAAGGGAGGTAGACCTCTGAGCTCCCATGGTGCTCTGTGATTACTGTTGGCTGAGCAATTCATGGTGAACTTATTACAATTCCTTTTTAATGATATTTTTATTACTATTGCTTTTATGACTCTCCTACTAATCTGCAATTTTCCTTTCACACCCACATCTCTGTGACCAGGCTCTTGGCGCACAATGCCTGGCATGGATTTTAGTGGTTCTTTACCCAACGCACATTAGCATCACACGGGTGGTTGCGAGTACATCCCAGTGCCTGGGCTCTGAGTCAATTGGTTTGGGGTGGGGCCCAGACCTCAGAAATTTTTCAAATCTCACAGATGATTGTGATGTTCAGCCAAGTTTGTGAAGCTCTGGGATGGATACTCAATAAACATTTATTGAAGTGAACTAACAGGAATTATCTTTCTCTGTGAATGAGTGTGTGTGTGTGTGTGTGTGTGTGTGTGTGTGGTGTTGGATCTGAAGAAGAATTGGTTTTGGCGCTAATAAAATTCTGTGTTTCTCTCCTTTCTTCCGGTAAACCTTATAGATTCTGAGGACCAGAACAGTGTTAGGGGTTTGGAAGACTTCCAGCCACAAAACCGAGGGATGCCACAGTTGTTCATAGAGACCTACTCCCCTACTCCAACTCTGTGCTGAGCACAAGGGCAGCGAATCAGCAATTTATCTGCTTTCTACTGCCAAATGTCGTAACAGGAACAGTTTTTCCTGCTTCTGCATGCTATTTGGAGGTCCAAATCAATTAATTTTTGTTGGGTTTTGCAGCTGGTGCATTGATTTTTATTCACTTATTAATTCATTTGCTTCCTCAATAAGTATTGATTGATTATATGTATAGCTTAATGCCAACTCTGAGGGTTACATGAAGGAAATGTTATACAGATGCCCTGAAGAACTTCAAATCTAACTGGTAGATGGTGGTAGATGTGCATCAGACATCAGTGGCTGTGAATCTTGCCATTTAGATTCAGACAACCTGGTGGATTGCTGGGTCCACTACTTATGAATTAATAAGGACCCTGGGAAACTTACCCTCCTTCTCTAAACCTTAGTTTTCTCATAGAAACAGTTATCCTCTGTGAACGATAATAAAAACTATATCATAGGATTGTTGTGAGGACTGGGCATTCTTATAAAACGTTTAGCATGGCATCTGGCACATAGCAAAAATTCAAGTAGGTATTAGTTGTTACTAGGAGAGAAAGCAACTTGGGTCGGAGCAGTATTGAGAGTGAAGGATGTAGGGAAATTTAGAGAAGATAGAGATTAAAGTGATGATGGAAGTTGGGGAAGAAAGCCTGGGGAAGTTAGACAGTAAGCTGCTTCTTGGGACAGATGTAATTTGGAGAAGTGGAGAGATGTGAATATTTGCTGGGTGTGTGGGGCTGGGGTGAGGGTGGATGGTCTGGCTGGGGTTGAGTGCACTCGCTATTTGAAATGTGGAAAAAGTTCATTATGGGTCTGCGTGCTCACCTCTGCTCCCAGGCTGCCCAGGAAGGGAGGTTGATATGTTAATTGGTTATGTCTGCTAGTCTCCTGCTAACCCTGTATTCAGCAAGTGTGGTGATTTATCATTATGGACCAAATGTTCCAAAATGCCATTTGCAGAGCTGGGAAGTCTAAATTTAGCTTATGAGTCCTGGGTATTTAGAACTTCAAGTTAAATTCTAGATTTTGAGATTGGGTTTAGACTACTTTGGCTCTTTAACTGCAGTTAACATTTTCCTTGAAAATTCCAACCTTTAAAAGGCTCTATTTGACAGCAAGCTTGCCAATATTTATGCTCCACTCCATTAGCATCACCAGGGCTGACTCTCCATTTTCAAAGATATGCATTTGGCTGGAAGAAATCACTGCTGTTTGCTCATTTCACATGCTCATACAAATAGGTATGCACATGTGTGTGAGTCTACACATGCACATGCACACACACATACACACACGGGTACCTGGACACTTCTAGTATATGTGCACATGTACCAGGTCCCCTGGGAAAGTTGGCCAGTATAATGTCTTCTTTTGCGTTTGACTTCATCTTTCTTTATTTTCTTCAACTCTTTCTTTTTCCTTCCTCAGTGATGAGCCTTTTGGTAAAATGAAAGGCAATAAATATATTACCACTCTTTAATGATTGGTGCCAGGGATCATTATATTAAATACATCTTTCTGTAAGTATCCAATGGGCTTTAAGACTGCTAGTGTTGCTTTGCACTTCAAAGATACAGACTTTAAGGACCATGAGGAAAAAGGAAAGAATATAACTTTATTTTAACTTAGGCCCATGGACTGTTGATAAAAAAGTCTACTTCATATGATTAACCAATGCGTATTTGGACCTGCTCCTTTTGCTAATTCTGAACCCATATAAAATGCATAGTTAACTAGGTCATACTTAACTAAGAGGATCCTATTTTTAATAGGATTCTTAATCCTATTAATGGGTATTTGTGACTACGTAGATGGGTAGTTCTTAAGAATCTGATAAAAGCTGTGGATACCTTCTTCAGAACAATGAACATATTACATATATTTTCTGCATTCAATTTATTTTTCTGCACTGCAAACATATTTAATACAGTTAGAATGTTAAAAAATACTTAAAAAGTCTTATGTTCCTCTTAGTTTTATTTATTTTTTGCTTTCTTTCTTTTTTTTAAGGATTTATTTATTTATGCATTCAAGGACTGGGGTACAGGCCAGAGGTATGAGAGGGTGAGAGGATTCACCAGAGACAGAGTGGGGAACAGAACAGGCAGACTGACTAAATACACTGCTGAGGGGGGCAGCAGGAAATCCAGGAGAGGTCTGCAGTGCCATGTGGGTTGCTCTCTGGCGGTCTGGGGATTGAACTCATGCTGCAGAGGCTACGGATTGCTTCATAGTGCGGTGCTTAAACCCTTGCACCACCAGGGAGGCCCTCATTTGCTTTATTTATCTTCCTCATATACTGAGTGAAGTCTTAGGTCATTGTCTTAACAGTGACAATGGATGGACTTCAAAATTGTGACATGCGTTGCAAATTATGTGGGTGAATTTTTCCTACGAGCATAACCATTTTATATCTCCGGTTCACTTTTAAGTCATTCTACTTGAAGTCCATTTCCTCTGTATTTGGTTTAAAGCCTTCCAATGCAGTCCATTTGGTTTGTAATATATAGGGGGATGCTTCACCCACATGTTCTAGGATTCTTGCAGTGATGTCTTGTTCTTGAATAGTTCTTGTGAAGGGGAGCGAAGACAGGAATGACCTATGCACCATCTTTGTCCCCCAATTTCTTCATGGGAGGATATTTTAATCCAGATCTGTGTCACCCAGTCCACGATCAAAAGGCAAGCGCAGTTTCTTCATATGTCTCTCTGCTCCATGTGACTCCTCTAGGTCTCCTTCTGGCTTTCCATCCTCCTTCCTTCCTTTCCCTCTTAGTCTTATTTTTTTGCATGCAAAAATTCATAGCCACTTCCTAAAAACCCTAGTAAATCAACATGTGTATTTAATAGTAAACCATAATTTTTTTCAAAAGTAACTTTCACAAAAATATTGCTATAATGTGGCTAGAGAGGTTTTTTTTTTTTTTTTGACATGATAATGGAAATATCTTTTATATCCAATCAGTTTAGACTTCATTTTAGTGGCAAACAGGATAGAAAATTTTAAGCTACAATGGCATTTACTAGCAAAAAAGAATTTTCACAAGTTATTCTGATAGACGAGGTATTTGTTAAGGAACACAGGATTCTTTAAAATACTTTAAGTTGAATTGATGTAAGAGTATTTTCTTTGTTTCTGGTTCAGTGAGGTCAATTTTTTAAATGTCTGAATTATAAATTTTTTTTTTTGTCAAGAAAAGAATCAGATCCATATATTTCAATTTTATGGTCATCTGACAGAAGTAATCTTCATGGTTTTTTGTTTTGTTTTTTTCCTATTTGTACCTGCAGAAGATCCAGCAAAATCTTTTAATTCTTGACTCTGTCCTCCAGATATATTTTTCCCAATAATGCAAACAGTGTATAACTGTCTTCTCCAAACACCATAATGGTTACCTGGCTAAGAGACTTTAATTTTTTCATCCACATCCATATGGAATCTGCTGGACCTTGAGCCAAGAGTTCTGGCTCATTCAGATGGTCAAGATGTCAATCAAGTTACTCAAGTCATGAATGAATTTTTTGTCAAATCAGTTTGAGAATGGGATTTGTTAGTCACTCAAGAAAAGTAAAGCTTTCTGCCTGAGGTTAATTAATTGCATCAAAACTTTAGAAAGCCAGTGAAACTTTAGCACTTATTTCTTGACAAATCTTATTGGCAAGGCCTTGTTCATGGTCCTGAGTTTGTTCAGTTGAAGGGCACATGACTTATTTTAGAATTATTACTTAAATCATGTGGATATGCAATAGAAAACAAGAAGTCAGTATGATGTGTGAATATCTTTTTCAGCAAATTGCTAATGTGGAGGCTTTGTGGAACATTAATGTGCTCCAACTGTACTCAAGGCACTTACAGATTTTCCCCAAGGTTTACTTGACAAAAAAATTTTCACAGTTACAAAGCTGCCCAAGAAGGCTCACCAAATGGGCATCAGCATGTATTGTAAGAAGAAAACTAGGCACTGACTACAATGAGAACCATCAATACACTTAGTCATACATAGTTTGATGATGGGAACTCATTGGCTTCAAGTTCCCCTGAGATCTTTAACAGAAGAAAAGCTGGTGACTCTAGACTCTAGATTTTAGGGGCTATACTTTACTGTTTTTCTCTTATCAGATATACTTGACTACTTTGAGGCTACAGCTCCAAGGTCCACAAGGCTGTTTTTGCTTGGCCATGTGGTAAGTACTTATTGTAGGATGCTATAAGTTCAGGTTGTTGTTATAAGTCTCCTGCTTTTTTGAGTTGGCTTATCTTCTCAAGAACATGAAACTCCCCCCAAATAGATAGATTTTTCTTGTTCCTTTGATTTTGCAGTCTTTTTTTTAAGATTTATTTTATTTATGCATATAAGAGCTGGGGTGTAGGCTGGAAGGGAGGGGGTGGTGGTGCCAAGAGGATTCACCAGACAGAGTGGGGATAGTGCTGAGACTTAACCCCTTGCACCACCAGGGAGGCCCTGATTTTGCACTTTTTATGCTTACACTGAGCAAGAAACTCACTGTGCAAGAGGGATTATGTTGTTGCTATCTATCACAGTTGAGGTGAAACCAATGGAAAAAAATTTTCTTCTGCTTTATCTTCTTTGATGTTTTTCAGCCTAAGTTAGGCCATGCACTAAGGATTAATGCCATAATCATAATGGAATCTTATATCTAAAATATTTATATACATATACTGACAGAAAAAGACTCTGGTAGTGATAACTATGCAAAGTTATCTACACTTGTTATCTATACTTGTTACTCTGTAATGAAGAATGGTTTGAAACTGAATGGGTGTCCTGAGACCAATTTCCAATGCGGGTTCAGTTTCCCCACACCAACAACAAATAATTCTTGAGATGCAAGTTGGGTAGCCTACAATTACACTAAATTCAGTTCAATTCAGACACTATATAGCAGAGATAGCATTATATTCCACAGGTTGAGAGTTTTGTCCTACAAGAACCCCTTCATCTACTGTCACCCCCTCCCACCACAACACACACCATTTCAAACTCAAATCATATGCCCAGGCTATTACCTGTACTACATTCTAACCCACTACAGACTGGAGGTTCCTACAAACCCCTTCTTGGGTTCAGTTAATTTTCTTAGTGACTCACAGAACTTAGAGAAACACTTTACTTGCTAGATTACTGATTTATTATAAAAAGATGTAATTCAGGAACAATCAGATGTTGAGACCCACAGGGCAAATTATGTGGGAAGGGACTGGGGGCTTTCATGCCATCTCCAGGTAGACCATTTCCCCAGCATCTGCTGGTGTTCACTAGCCAGGAAGTTTTGCAAACCCTGATCTTTTAGGTTTTGTAAAGTCTTCATGACATAGTCATGATTGATTAACTTGTTGGCCATTGGCAGTTGAACTCAATCCCAGTTCTTCTCCCTTCTCAGGAGGTCTTGGCGTGGAACTGGAAGTCCCAACTCTCTTAGCATCAGGTTGGCTCCACTGGAAACCAGCCTTAATCTGTAAGTATCTTCAAAAGTCACCCCGTCAAGAAACAAAAGACACTTTAATCACCCTCACAACACTTAGGACTTTCCAAAGTTTTGGGGAATGTGAGTCAGAAACTGTGGACTAAGACTGAATTTATAAGAGACATATTTTGAACATCTGGAAGACCCACTATATCTTATTGATCACAAAACAAAAGTTGACAAAATTTATTTCTTTTCACAGAGATAATTTCCAAATTATTAGGATGCAGGTTAAGTATAACAAATTTGTTCTTCCATTTGGTTTATTCTATTTCCTTGGCTGTCTTCAGAATTTTTCATCTCTTTCATTGATCTTTCTACTTTTTGCATTTCTATTATTTTCTTATTTAGAGTTTCAGTTTCATTCTTATGTTCATTGATTGTGTTTCTTATAAGCGTTCATTTTGCTCTTCTGTGTTTTTTGTGTATCTCTAAACACTTTCTCTGAGTTTTCTTTGTATTGTTCCAATTCTTTGATTTTCTTAATTATGATAGTTGTGAATTCTGTATCTGAAAGGAAGAAAAACTCTTTCATGTTTCTGTGACTTGGTTCTGGAGATTTGTTTTTTTCTTCATGGTCTGGAGATTTGTTTTTTTCTTCATGGTCTAGTGTTCCCCTGGGGACTTCCTTGGACATTTTTCTTTTTCTTTCTTTCCATGGTTTGCTTTCCATTTGTTCTACTGTAGTTGGGGATTTTGTTGGATGAGCGCCTTCCTTTCCCACTGCTCTGAGTGTTTACTGGTTGGTGGGCATGGAAGCTGAGGCCTCATGGGGTTTGTTATGGTGCTTAGAGTTCACCCTGTGGCTGGTTGGGACTGGGAAGTGGGTGTTGTGGCATCTAGAACTGAGCACAGGATGACGGGGAGTGGCTATGCAGCTTACTTTGAGGCTGGTTGGGGCTGGGATTTGGTTGTTCTGGCATCAGGGGCTGGATGGCCTTATTTAAGGCAGATGTTTGGGTTGTCCCTACTTGCCACAAAAATTCCTCAGTCCTGGCCAAGTGTCTTTAGTTCTGCCTGGAGGCAAAACCAGGTGGAGGTGTTCAGCAGATCTCTGTTACCCTGGTCTGCAGGGAGGGATCATACAGACAGGAAAGCTCTTCCCTGAGTTGACTTTTTCCCTGGGTGGGTCAGCTGACTGTTAATACATCCTTCACATATTTCACCCATGTAATGTAATTTCTTTCCATTTTCTTAACAGGGATCATTTTTTTAAAATAACCTGAGCGACAGATTATTTATTTATGCATAGACGAACTGGTGTATAGGCCAGAGGTGTGGGGGGATGGGTGAGTGAGAGAACTCACCAGAGACAGAGTGGGGAGCAGAACAAGTAGATCTACTGAAATACACTGCTGAGAGGAGTAGCAGGTGAGATAGGAGAGGTCTGCTGCACCATATGTGGGTTAGGTCCCTGATAGGGGATGGAACCCAGCCACACCGGTGATAGCTTGATAGCAGCGCTGAGACTTAACAATGATCATGTTATCACATTACCCTAATGAAAAAACTCACTAAGTTGTGACTTAAGGAGAATGTGCTCAGGGGCGTACCCAGTTCCGGCCTCACAACTAATTCTTCCTCTTGTTTGCTAGAGACTAATCTAAGCAGTTTCAGTTTTCAGAACTAAAGCTAGGAGGAAGAACACTTTGTCAGTGATTTAGCTTATGCTCTATAACAACACTTCCAAATAAGAGCACTAAAAAATTTGGCCTACTTTGTGGAATGAGGAGGGAAAAACACAATGAGAAGAAGCCACAGATTAGTGGTTCAATAATTCTCTGCACACCCTTGTTGAATTTCCTTAGTTGGAGATCAGATATTCCCCAAAAATCTAGGATCTCAGGAGTCAGATTTTCACAATCAGGATTCTTAGAAGTACTTTTCTTTTTCCTATACCCTAAATATGTTTGGGTTATATAATGTTAGAAAGCATTTTCTTTGTTTGAAATACTGCTACTAAAGAAAAAGTCAGTCATCAGAAGGAAAGCAGAAGCTAACTTCCCCAAAATGTAACTTTTGGGGTCCTGCCTGATTAATTAATAATAAAATGAAAACTTGCTACAAAATTGACAACATCCTAGATCATAATCCTAAACTTACATTCAAAATATAGAGATTCCATATATATATTTTTTAAAAAGATTTATTTATTTTTATACAAGAGCTGGGGTACAGGCCAGAGGCACGGGAGAGTGAGATTTACCAGAGACAGAGTAGGAGCAGAATAGGCAGACAACAGAAATAAACTGCTGAGGGGAGCAGCAGGCACGACAGGAAAGTTCTGCTGCTCCATGTGGGATTCTCGCCAGGTGGGACTGAACCCTCACTGAAGAGGCTGTGGACAGCTTCACAGCACTGCGCTCAACCCTCTGCGCCACTGGGGAGGCCCTAGAGATTCCACTGTTTAGAAGAAAATCAGGTGACCCTATTTAAACCAGAAAAGGTTAACTACTTTCAACAATTTATTACAGTTACGCTTTTGAAAGCCTACACATTTCTCTGTAATGTTCATGAGTTTCTGTGGCATACACCGTCTTTAACTATCAGAAGTTAGATGTTGGCCCCAGACTGTAACCCATCACAGAAGTTATCTCCTGAGATTACTTATATTTTGGCAGGAAGGGAGTTGTCCTGTTGAGAGCATGCAGAACAAGCAACACAAAGCAGGGTTACCTCTCTTGATGCAGGTCACACTGGAGTCATCTTAACACTGATGACCATCTATCTCAAACCATTGTGAGTCTCATACACACATTTCATGGGATCTGAGTGACATATTTGAAACCATGTAACACAGAAACACTAATTTTCACTGTGTATAAAATGCAAAGTAATGAAACTACCCCCAGTGAAACACAGCAACCATTCAACCCAAATACACATCAGACTGGAGGTCCCAGGAATTGCAAAAGGATCCTTGCTGCTGCCATGTGGCATTGCCATCCTAGCTGGTCCTTGGTGCCAACATTTCCAGCTTTTCCGTTGTCTACAGACACCTGAACGTCTGTGAGTTCTAAAGGCTATTGTCCTGTTATTTAACATTCACTTGCTATAATTTAGCAAAGTTACCCGAGCTTCATCAGTGATTTTTTACAAGTGATGAAAAATGCACGAGAAACATTAATAACTTTGGAATAGAAGTTAGAGGTAGTAAAGCACTTCTAGGAAGCCCAGTGACTGCCATGACATGCTATTAATGGAAGAATAAGCCCTCTGCAAACTATTAACACTAATGCTAAGAAAATAAAAAGCAACATTAAAGTACATTATTCCATGATGCTTGAGAATTTATGTACCTCTAGAATGCATTCCCATTTTGCATTTATTTCTCACAGGAATTAGTCTTGAATCATCAGCGGCCTTCAGCTCATCTCTGGCATAAACCTGACAACCAGTGTTTGTTTACGTCCTTCCTCTCTCCTATTATGTAGCTTCATCTCTCATTTCAGCGCCTAGCAGGATGCCTGAAATACTGCAAGGGCTTGGTCAAAGCTTGTGGAACAAATGAGAAACAGCTAGCATCTATGGACTATTTTTTATATGTCTAAAAACTGGTTAGTACTTTATATGTTTTATCTCCATGAATGTTCGTTCACCCCTAAAGAGTAAGCCTTGACATCCACAGATGAAGAAAACAGGCTCAGGGAGGTTAAATCACATGGCCTGGCCACACAATTAGGAATTGTAGAGTTAGTTCTAAACCTGCCAGACTAACCTGTATTATCTTCCAAATGAATTAAAGGGGAAAATCACTGTAATTAACACCAATCATAATTGACTTCTATAGTAAAAGTGATTTCTGGACGCTATCAAGTGTCCTTGGGGCAGCTAACTGCATGCTCTTTTCTGATCAGCTAATGAACAAAGATAGAACTGGGATCAAATTTGAAAATAAGGGTTGGAGAGAAGTAGAATAGACACCAATGTTTCCCAAAGTGTGCTTCCCAGAATAGCGTCAGCATTACCCTGGAACTTGTTATAAAAATAATTTCTTGGGCCTCCCTGGTGGCGCAGGTGGTTGAGCACTGCACTGTGAAGCTGTCTGCAGCCTCTGCAGCGCGGGTTCGATTCCGGCCGGCCAGTGAGAATCCCACATGGCGTGGCAGACCTCTCCTGTCTTGCCCGCTGCTCCCCTCAGCAGTGTATTTCTTTTGTCTGCCTGTTCTGTTCCACTTTGTCTCTGGTGAATCCTCTCGCCCTTCTGCGCATCTAGCCTGTACCCCGGTTCTTGTATAAAAACAAATAAATCTTTAAAAAAAAAATTCTCACCCATGCTCAATCACCACAGTCCCCTGTGTTCCTCCCTCCCTCCCTCTGATCCCTCTCCCTCCCCATCCTTTGCAGGATGTCTGTTTGTTTTTGTTTTGTTTTGTATTATTATTTCCCCCCCTGATGTCTTATTTTGTTCCCCCATATTCCTCCTATAAGTGAAACCATCCAATGTTTTTCTTTTTTGTTCTGAATTATTTCACTGAGCATAATTCCTTCTAGCTCCATCCATGTTGCCGCGAATGGCATGAGTTTATCTTTTTTGATTGCTGAAGAGCATTCCATTGTGTATACATACCACATCTTCTTGATCCAGTCATCTATTTTTGGGCATTTGGGTTGTCTCTAGGTTTTACCTATTACAGGGGCACAGTTACAAACTCCTTATTATGATACTTGATCAGGTTTGAGAGCTACTAACTTACACAACATAGAAAAAGGCACCATGTACCATATTTGGACATGGGATTCCTGAGGGCAGTAGAGGAAGAAAAAAATAAGAAGGGGAAAATGTTGTGGATGAGAGTGAAGAGAGACTTGAATCTTGAGAGGTCCAGGTTTCTGTATGGATGAGATTGCCAGGTTGGGTACCTGAAAGGAACAGGAATTTTTGAAATTTAATTTCTCATTCTGCAGTAGAAATCACTATAGTTTGTTCAATCTCCTAGTAATGTCTGATTCACAGACCAAGAACTTTTTGTAAACATGAGAGAAATGACTGACTTCTTTTTTTTTATTAAATAATAAATTTTATTTTTATATTCCCCCGTACAACTGCACATGCCCCATTCTGACCCCAATCCCTCCCCTCCCGGCCCCCTCCCCCCAAAAAGTGTCTCTGGTTCATAGTTTTTTGTTGATTTTGATTTTCACTTTCTTATAGTTATTCATTTTCCTGATCCCTTATTTAAGTTTTCTAGATTCCTGCTATGAGTGAGACCATCCGGTATTTTTCTTTTTCTTTTTGGCTTATTTCGCTGAGCATGATCCCTTCCAGCATCATCCATGTTGCTGCAAATTGCATGTGTTTATCTTTTTTGAATGCTGAGTAATATTCCATGGTGTATATATACCACATCTTCTTGATCCAGTCATCTATGTTTGGGCATTTGGGCTGTTTCCAAAGCTTAGCTATTGTAAACAGTGCTGCTATAAACATAGGGGTGCAGGTGTTCTTTGGAATTGATGTTTCTGTGTCCTTTGGGTAAATACCTAGGAGTGGAATTGCTGGATCATATGGAAGCTCTATGTTTAGTAGGTCCAGAAATCTCCACACAGCTCTCCATAGTGGTTGGACCAGTTTGCACTCCCACCAGCAGTGCAGGAGAGTTCCTTTTTCTCCACACCCTCGCCAACATTTGTTGTTGCTAGTTTTTTTAATATGTGCCATTCTCACCGGTGTGAGATGGTATCTCATGGTAGTTTTGATTTGCAAGAAATGACTGACTTCTATTCTCTGCCAGCACAAACTAGTTAAATGATCCACCGACAGAACTAATTCAGCAAAAACAGTAGGTTGGAGCTAGGCATGGCTGTATAAGGGAGGTTATCTGGAGTGTCCTAGAAAAGGTGAGGAGGCTATTGGAGCCCTTTTTGTCTGGCTTTAAAGGTTAGGTTGATTCCAGCTAGCATGCAGAGGAGAATGAATATGAGGGACGTGAGGTCCTGGTCCCTGTATTTCAGGGACGTGTTGTGGTGTTTAGTGCTAACTCCTAACTCCCAAGACTGGCCAGTGATTCACCAATTAATATGAACTGTGGAGTGTCAACATTTACGCAATCTCCAACAATTGATAGGCATAACTTTGTCTGGTAATGTAATGCTGTAAAGCAAGTCACTCTAAAACTGAGTAGATTAAAACAAGGCAACTCTTATTTTGCTTATGAATCTGCCATTGGAGTATGGGGTGGCAAGGAGCAGCTCTTTTCTCTTCTACTTGACATCATTTGGGGCTGCAGAAGGATTCTGATTCTCAGTTCTGATGTAGTGCAAAAGTTCTGTGATTAGTAGAGGTACCTGCCACAGGTAAGGGGAGCATAAGTGGCGAATAAGTGATATTTAGGTGTCATTTTCAAATGCAACAAACAGTCTTGCTTTTCCTCTTTCCTTTTTTTTCTTTTTAAAAAATTATTTATTTATTTATATATATTTTACATTGTTCATTTTTATTTTTACAATGTTTGCTTTCTTTTCTCAGGTGTAGTCCCCCTAGAATTTCCACCTCCAATTCACCTGTGCACCATCACCATAGTCCCTTGTGCTCTTCCTGCCCTGTGTTGACCCCTCTCCCTTCCCCTGCCCTGCAGAATGTCTCTGATTTACAGTTGTATATCTTTGTTTTGTTTTGTTTTTTTTTAATTGTTATTATTTTTCCCCCTGATCCCTTGTATAGTTCATTTTTCCTTTTTCTAAACAAAATTAGTTCTATGTCATTTTACCTTCTAACAAAATTCTTTGTAGCCTTTCTTGGGTTATTTTTCTTTCTTATACATTTTCACATCATATCAACATTAAGGTGTTCATGCTTGTTTATAAGCAAGAATGTCAGATTCATCTATTCCTTGTGGGAAAAGGCCACCTAACTGAAGAATCAGGAAACAGACTCACTGTCCTCTTGTGCTCATTGCAGCGGCTCCCACCATTCCTGGCCTTTACCAACAGCCTTCTCTCTGCCTTCTGAAAAGTCTGCTGCAGAGCCTCTTGATTTCTTAAAGTATATTGACCCTAATTTGGTTTTGAGAATTTTAAAGAATCTTTCTAAATCCCTTATGGTGACTGCAAATACCATGGGGTGTTGCAAATTCAGAGTTGGGGATTATTATGGAAAAGCTAAAGCTATGACTGTGTCCATAACAACCAGCAGAAAAGTGCCACTTTGGCTGTTTTGTTTGTTGAATAACCGATGGTGGTTATTTTTCCGCATCAGATCAAGTAAGTGGATGAGACAGATAGCAAGCACACAGACAGATGGTGCTTGTGCTTGCATGACACCACAATATTTGTCTTAAAGATGTCTAAAAGGCAACATTTTGGAACAACAAAATTGAGCCTGACTGACTTTATGTATTTCCCTGATTTAACTGTTTAGCTCAGCCTCAGACAGGCAAGCTTGGAGTGAGGAGAGCATGGGCTTTGGAGCAGACAGAGCTGCACTAGAATTTGGGGTCTGTTGCTTGCAAGCCCTGAGACTTGGTGTTCCTAACTTGGAAGATGAGATCAGTGGTATAATGGCACTATCCTCACTTTGAATGGGTAAGTGTTTATATGAGAGTTAAGAGGGGAACTATAGATGAAACTGCACACTGGGCACTCAGTAAATGCTAGCTCTCCTGCTTCCTCTTCTCCCTCACAGCAAATGAGAAGTGTGAGGATTTCAGTGGTCACCATAATTATGATGTGGGGAACAGTTCCCAAGAGTCCAGATACCTGTGGAAGATAGGAATTACCAGAAAATAGTGGCAATGCTTGGAAACACAGCACATTATCTCAGCTTTTGTCTCCCCTGAAACCCAGAGAGGCTGTAACCAGGTAAGGCAAGGGAAGACTACCTCAGGATTTTATATCTATACATTAAAAGAGGGAAAGCTGCCTCCTTACAGCTAAAAAAGGACAAAAATGAAGAAGGGAAATCAGATTGTCTGCATCAAGATGAGGACAAAATATGGCAGAAGTACGGGGAAAAGCCAAAACATAAGCTTCATTTTTCCCTTTAAACCAAGAAGAAAACAGCAGGCACTCATGTCTAGAAATCCAGAAAGACTGTCTTTCAACAGACTGAAAGGGAAGGAAGAGCTGGAGACCCCAGAGAAAGAGATCTAGTTGAGAGGGTTTAAGAAAGGAAGCAAATGCAATTAGGAGGTATAGCACTTGCAGGTTGCCAGTTACAGTTGCAAAGCTTAGTCTCAAAGTCACTCATGTGTATCTTCATGATAATTTTTAACTGGTGTGTGTGTGTGTGTGTGTGTGTGTGTGTGTGTTGGGGGGGGTTGTTGTAACTAAGTACCACAAATAACTGGGTGGATCAAAACAACAGAAATCTTACACTCTAGGAAGCCAGAAGATGGAGAGTCCGATGTCTTTGGGGGGTTGTCTGACTCCGGAGCCTGTGTTCTTGTCCATGATAAAGCATGGCCTCCTGTGCACCACAATATGTGCATTGGACATTACATAACCACTGCTAACTGACTGTGTCTCCAAAGTGGTTTCAGATTTGGTTTGAGACTGCACAGGGCCTCTCCTACCCTCACAAAAAAAGGATGTTGGCAGCGCCATATTCTTTATCCAGCCCTCTATCAGATGATCCTTCCTTGCCCTTTCCCAGCTTCTGGTAATTTGCAGGCAGACTTTAGGATTCCTTGGCTTACGGTTGCATCAATCTCTACCTCTGTTGTTACCTGATGTTTTTCCTGTGTGTCTTCTTCCCAGTTAGTCTGTGTGTCCAATAAGGATACCAGGCATATTGAATTTAGTCCCACCCTAATGGCTTAATTTTAACTTGATTCTATCTGCAAAGATCCTGTTTTTTAAAAAAGGTCATACTAATAAGTATGGGGTGCGGTAAGACTACAACGTATCTTTTTTGGGGATGCAATTCAATCCATACCAGACTTCTCTGAGAGCCTAATGAAAAGTATGGTCTCTCTACAGAAAAAATGTACGTGTATAAAGAATACATTTTGCAAATGATCTTTGGGCATTTACAGGCCTTTGAAGTCTGTTGTGGATTCTCCGACTTGTTACTCAAAGTGTGATACAATAGTATCAGCTTCATTTGGGAGCTTTTTAGAAAAGCAAGATATTGGACCCCAACTTGGATCTGCTGCATCAGATTCTGCATCAGTTTGATAAACCCTGCTGGAGTGGTCTGCAGCCTCTAGATGAATAAACATCTTTCTCTCTTTCTCTTGTCTAGCTGGTAAGAGCAAGATCATCCACCTAAGACTTGTTCCCCACCAGTCAACACACCTGCTTCCAGTCTAACCAGGTTGTTCCTCTCTGTGGCCTAGGTAGACCGTACCCATTTACAGTTTGCTTGTATGGAATACCTCATCACCACTAGTAGATGTTCCCCAGTACCTACTTGACAGAAGCAGAATGTTATCATCAGCACACTTATATGGGGCAACTACTGTGTGTTGGGCCTTGTATAAGGAAGCATAGACCTCATTGAGTTCTGTCCTTCAAAGCGCTTCCCACCTAGCTCCCTCTCCTCTTTGCCCTCTCCTCTTTTTTTTTTTTTTTGGCTATTATTTCTTTTTTTTAAATTTTATTTTAAATAATAAATTTTATTTTTATATTCCCCATACAATTGCAGCCCCCCCATTCTGACCCCAATCCCTCCCCTCCCGCCCCTGCCCCCCTAAAAGTGTCTCTGGTTCATAGTTTTTTGTTGATTTTGATTTTCACTTTCTTATAGTTATTCATTTTCCTGGTCCCTTATTTAAGTTTTCTAGATTCCTGCTATGAGTGAGACCATCCGGTATTTTTCTTTTTCTTTTTGGCTTATTTCGCTGAGCATGATCCCTTCCAGCGCCATCCATGTTGCTGCAAATTGCATGTGTTTATCTTTTTTGAATGCTGAGTAATATTCCATGGTATATATGGACCACATCTTCTTGATCCAGTCATCTATTTTTGGGCATTTGGGTTGTTTCCAAAGCTTAGCTATTGTAAACAGTGCTGCTATAAACATAGGGGTGCAGGTGTTCTTTGGAATTGATGTTTCTGTGTCCTTTGGGTAAATACCTAGGAGTGGAATTGCTGGATCATATGGAAGCTCTATGTTCAGTAGGTCCAGAAATCTCCACACAGCTCTCCACAGTGGTTGGACCAGTTTGCACTCCCACCAACAGTGCAGAAGAGTTCCTTTTTCTCCACACCCTCGCCAACATTTGTTGTTGCTAGTTTTTTTAATATGTGCCATTCTCACTGGTGTAAGATGGTATCTCATGGTAGTTTTGATTGGATTTCCCTGATTACAAGTGATGTTGAACATTTTTTCATATGCCTGTTGGCCATTTGCATTTCCTCTTCAGAGAAGTTTCTTTTTAGCTCTTCTGCCCATTTTTGGACTGGATAATTTTCTTTGTTGTTGAGTCTCATCAGCTCTTTGCAGATTTTTGTGATCAGTCCTTTATCATTAGTGTTGGGTGCAAAAATGTTCTCCCAGTTGGTGGGGTTTCTCTTTGTTTTTGTTATTGTCTCTTTTGCTGTGCAGAAGCTCTTTAATTTGATGTAGTCCCAGCTATTTATCTTTGCCTTCACTATCACTGCTTTGGGTGATGTGTCTGTAAAGATGTCTTTGATGTGCAGATCACGTAGTGTTTTGCCTATATTTCCTTCTATATATTTTATGGTTTCAGGTCTTATGTCTAGTTCTTTAATCCATTTTGAGTTGATTTTTGTGTATGGTGTGAGGTAGTGGTCAAGCTTCATTCTTTTGCATGTAGCGACCCAGTTTTCCCAGCACCATTTATTGAACAAACTTTCTTTGCTCCAATGCATAGTCTTTGCTCCTTTGTCAAAGATTAGTTGACCATAAATCTGTGGGTTTATTTCTGGATTTTCTATTCGATTCCATTGGTCTGTATGTCTGTTCTTGTTCCAATACCATGCAGTTTTGATGATTATGGCTTTGTAGTATAGTTTGAAGTCTGGGAGTGTGATGCCTCCATTCCCTTCTTTTTTTTTTTTCAGGAGAGCTTTGGCTATTCGGGGTTTTTTGTGATTCCATATGAATTTCATCAATAATTGTTCCATTTCTTTGAAGAATGACATTGAAATTTTGATTGGAATAGCATTGAATCTGTATATTGCTTTTGGAAGGATGGCCATTTTAATAATGTTTATTCTTCCAATCCATGAGCAGGGGATGTCTCTCCATTTCTTTGTGTCTTCTTCTATTTCTTTTAACAGTGTTTTATAGTTTTCTTTGTATAGGTCCTTTACCTCTTTTGTTAGGTTTATTCCCAAATATTTGATTTTTTTTGTTTCAATAAAAAAAGGGATGGTTTTTTTGATTTCTTCTTCTTCAGATTTATTGTTTGTGTATAGGAAGACTACTGACTTTTGCGTGTTGATTTTGTATCCTGCCACTTTACTGAACTGATTGATGAGTTCAATTAGTTTTTCTGTGGAGTTTTTGGGGTTCTCTATGTATATTATCATATCATCTGCAAAGAGTGATAGTTTGACTTCTTCTTTTCCTATTTGGATTCCTTGGATGTCTTTCTCTTGTCTTATTGCTCTGGCTAGGACTTCCAGTATTATATTATGCCCTCTCCTCTTAATCTGCTGTTCTTCAAGGATCACCCTAAATCTTCCTGAGTGCCCTCCTCAGAACCATGGTGACCATTTTGTTTTCCACAGTGATTTGGAATGCTCACTGCTGATTCATGGGTGCAGTTTGGTGCTGGCGAAGCAGAAGTTAACCTTTTTTCTCCAGCTGCCCTAAGTTTCCAGCTCAATTTTTAGTTACAGAGGAACACGAAGCTGTCCAGTTGAGCGCGTGATTTCTTTTTCTTTTGTAGAACTTTGGCCTTCCCCAATCCTGCCTGGCATCTAGGACAATGTCCTGAAAAGGAAGGCTTTGGCTACCTTCATAGCACCTTCCAGACTTCCTTCTTGAGGTCCCATAAGAGAATGTGTGGGAGGCCCAGACATGTCAGACTACTTCAGCTGAAGGGAACTGAGGGGGCAGCTAGAATGGGTTGGTCTGGACTCTCTTGGGAGAGAGAAAATTTCTGACTCTGAGGCTGCCCTGTTTCCTGGCAAGGATAAGGAAACAGTATGTGCTGGCTCTTTCTTCTGTAGGTGCCCTCTTGAAGTGCTGTGATCCTTGAAGGTGGTGTTTTGGTTTCCAAGGTGCTACCCTGGATGCATTTAGAATAGCTCTATTAAAAGTAGGTAAAACCCATGAGCATACAGTGGGGCCTCTCCTTCACTGAGTGGTTGCTGAGTCATGGCAAAAAGGAGAGATCAAGTGGGAAGGATAAAGACAGGATTATATCCGCTCATGGATTTGAAATAAAATCTTGTTGCATGCCATATGTAGGGTAAGTGATTATCAGGCTTTTCTGCCCTCCCGCCATTAGGATTGATGATGGATCTGCATTGCTGAATGCATGCCTGATGGCGGGCACCTGGAGTGGGGTCCAGGTGGGCATACGTATGTGGGTACACCTGGGCTGAGACTGGTCTTATAAGGCCAGCGTCATGGAGAACCAGCAGAATGAAAGAGAAGCAGAAGAGAGGGAAAGAGCACAAGAGAACGCAGGAGAGCCCAGAAAGAGTGAAGATTCGCCGGGGGCTGGGAGGCCTGCCAGCCCCCCCACCCCCCCTGACACCCTTGCTGTGTACCTGGTAAAAGATTAATAAAAGCCTGAAAAGCCACCGTGGGTTCCGGACCTCTCCTTTACTGTCTGCATAGGATCGTAGAAAACCTACTGTAGGGTAAAGAAAATATCAGGCTTTTCTGCCCTTCCGCCATCAGGATAGATGATGGATCCTTGTCCTGAATGCATGCCTGATGGCGGGCATCTGGAATAGGGTGTGGGCATAGGTAGATGGGATTCAGCTGAGCTGAGACTGTGCTTTTTAAGGGTGGTGTCACGTGGACGCCAGGAGCAGTAGAAGCAGCAGGAGAAGCAGTAGAAGCCGAAGCAGAAGCAGAAGCCGAAAGAGAAGCCGAGAAGCAGCAGAACGAACGCTAGAGAGCCCAGATAGACTGAAGACCTGCTGGGGGCTGGGAGGCCTGCCAGCCTCCCAGCCCCCCAGCCAGCACCCCTGCCTGCCATATGCCTGGTGAACCCCAATAAAAAACCTGCAAAACTACTGAGGACTCTGACTCCTCCTTTACCTGGTCTGCTGGATCAGAAAACCTGCACTGTGGCCTGTCCTGCCTTACACATATTTATTTATTTTTACATTTTTATTTTAATTTTTTTGGTCACATTTTATTCTTGCTTATGTGTACAGGTTCCATTCCCACCCCACCAAAGAAACAGTGCCCAAATCCTCTCTGCCTCCCTCCTGCACCCTTCCTGAGGAGGATCTTTAATGCCAGGATGAGGAATTCCTTCATTGCAACATTTAAAAAAAATCTTTTCTTGCTTGTACATGGGCCACAGGTGGATGCTATAATACCATTTTACAGTGGAAAAAACTGAGGATAAGTGAGGCTAATTAGCTTCACTTATTCAGTAAATCGACTAATAAAAACTTAATAGACTGCTATTCCTGGTCAGGCATGTGTTCGGCTCTAGGCGTATACTTGTAAGCAAATGCACATCATGAGCCTTTAAAGAGACACTGTATACTCAGGCAGATACTCAGTAAGGGATGCCTGTCAGAATTCCCGAGAAGTCTTTTAAAGATCCAGTGTTTGGGTCACAGTTAAGATCTTCTGAATCAGGGTCTCTAAGGTGGGTTTGGGAAACTATTAAAAACATTCTCTGGCTATATCTGAGACTTCCCTGGTTAGTAATTGCAGGTCCAGTGGGTCAGAAAAATGGCAGTTAATGTGTGACAGATGATAAAGTCTTCCTTGGGAATGAGCACAAGTTCCCCCATGCACAGAGTTATAGCTGGTCCATGTTGAGAGATCACGGAGGACTTCTTGGAGGAAGGGGCTATATAAGGATGAGGAGCCACCATTGGATGGGAGCAAGGTAGTGATGGTGAGGGGGAAGAGAACTCTGTTTGGAAGAGAAACAACCTGCATATATTTAGAGATCCGGCAGGCCTGATGACTAGGGAGATGGTGAGTGGTTTAGAGGGGCTTGTTTTTAGTGGCCTGAGATGGTCAGTAGTGTCAAGTGAGAATGAAGAGGCAACTTGTCTCATTGCTGTAGCCTAGTTAGTAGTGTAATAAAGTATACGGATAAAGATAACAGTCTATCAGGAGGACTTTAGATGGACTCCAAGGCTCACGTCATAATTTCTCTGTATGCCTGCTCCAAACACTCTCTTTTTTAAAAAAAATAAATAGACATGCAGAGATTATATTATCATCAGTAGGGTGAGATGTGTGATGACACTTACACTTGGCCATGTGATTCTGGAGAAACAAATTAAGATGGGAAGCACAAGAGCCCTGGATTCAAATGCTAGCTCCATCACTCACTAAGCTTTGCTTGCTCGTCTGTCCTAATCCTAGTGTTGAATCCTAGTGAAGATTAAATAAATCAGGCCAGGTGAAGCTTGAGGGATAGTGCCTGGCTTCAGTCCATGTCAGTCTTTTTGCTATTACTATTCTCTGCTTGAGACAAACAGCATGAGTTTTGGATACAAGATACTTCAACAATACATATTTCATTAACTCCTAATGGAAGTCTATTGAGCAGGATGAAAGAAATGAGAGAGAAACCTATTCAAATCCACTTTCCCCTGGGGAGACTTTAGTAACTCCGTTCCAAATGCAGTGTCAATAATTCTTCCCTCCATACACAGGGAAACTGACTCTTCGGTCTAGGGACATTTTTCTCATAAACATACATTTTTCTGCCAGGCTGGGGCTGTCTGAGGGCTTTTAGGACCTGGACCAGGTCTTATCAAATTGGTGTTATTTCCAGCATCTGCTTCAAGTTTCACCACATTTATTTAGTGAATACATAAATAAGCAGACTTTTAAACTCTCATCCCTGATAAAGATCATATAGCTGAGAGAAGAGAAAAGTTACCCAAGTTTTTTCAAATCTCATCGAAAGTCTTATCTGTTCTTTCTGAATGTGTAGCTAAATCTTCCCTACAAAGCCTTACCTGTACTGTTCCTCTATTTTTAAAGAAGTGCTCTCCCGGAGGCTGACTTGGAAGGCCTGGGCTGATTCCCCAACCTGTAATAAAGTGTACGTATAAAGATAGCAGTGTTGTTATACAATTTAATTAGTACATCATTCAGACATTTGGACCACTGCCTGGCTCTTTTTTTGTGTGTTCATTTAGCTTTTAGTCTAACTCCCACATGAAATAAACAAAAAGGCTAATTGCTTTTGGATTTTAGCACTGGGTGAAATACCTGGATTCATTATGTGAATCATATTTTATAGGTGGATTAAGGGTTCTATTGGTAAATGATAAATTCCAAGATGACAGCTATAATACTTAAAGCAAGGCAATTGAAAGGTTTGGGCTCCCAAAGGCCACATATGACTCCATCTGACATGTTCCTATTTTCATAGCAGCATAAAATGTTTGTACTGATGGGAATGTTGTCTCAGGGTGGTAAGATTTTATATCTCATCACTCTACAACAGTGGTGTGCTGGTGTTTAAGAATTAGCTCTTTCGGATCCAAGAGAACTTCTACGTAGGATAAAGAGGCAACACATCAGGGATCTATGCTCACTATAGATTAGAATAGAATAGAATGAAATAGAATAATGATATCAAATTCAATGACTGTAAAGAGATGAAGAATCTGAATAAATCCCTAAGATATGCTGCTTCACACATGCAAGGCTCTTAAAAAACATACCTGAATTCGGAAACAATTTTGGGAAAGACAGAACATTTTCAGCTGGCTGAGACTATATTCCCTAACTTGTGAAACAGAGACTTTAAGACCAAATATGTTTGGGCTCAAATTCCACTTTCTCCACTTACTAAATAAATCAGTTTGGGCAAATCGTATAAGCTCCCTGACTTTAAGTTTTCTCATCTGTAGAAATGAGTTAACATTGGGATCTAATTTATTAGGTCACTTTTAAAAGCAAATGAAGATATGGATTAAAACATTAAGCACTGTTCTTTTTTTTTTAAAAAGATTTATTTATTTATGCATACAGAACTGGGATACAGGCCAGAGGTGTGGGGATGGGGGGTGAGAGGATTCACCAGAGACAGAGTGGGGAAAAGAACAGGCAGACTGAAATACACTGCTGAGGGGAGCAGAGGGCGAGACAGGAGAGGTTTGCTATGCCATGTGGGTAGCTCCCTGGCTGGGGAGCAAACTCATGCTGTGTGGCTGCGGTTAGCTTCATATGTTGCGTCTTAATCCCTTGTGCCACCAGGGAGGCCCAATAAGCATATTCTTGGAAGAAAGTGAGTACTCAATAAATATACTCTATCATTGTAAAAAAACAAAACAAAACAAAACAAAAAAACAAAAAAGAGTCATTTCTCCAGGAAAAATAAAGTCTTCATTTGTGGTGTTACCAATATCCATGGTGTAAATAATCTCAAAAATGGGTAATTTTAAAAATGCCTAGTAATGAGAAGTTGAGAAGAGATGCACACAGTCAGTTCTCTTCAGCCCATTTTAGCTGCCTCCTTGCCTGTGGGAAGGTCTGAGTCTCAGAATCCAAGATGGATTTTTTAGTTGTTTTTGCAGGATGTCAGGGGGCAGGCCAGTGACTCCCTTTATCTGTTGCACATGTGGAACCAGGAAAAAAGGATGCCCCTCTCCTGCTCCCTTGAGAGTGAGGGAGGCAGATGAAGGAAACTTGTATTTTCAGGTGTGCTGAGGGAGCCCTGTGTAGGGCTGTTTGTGGCCCTTATTATCGGATACACTCTTGGCTGCACACCATTTCCACATCTAGGTAGTGGAGGACCAGCTGGGGAACCGAATGAGTATAACTGGTTTTGAAAGCATTTGGCCCAGTACATGGCACTCAGCAGATGGTAGTTGTTATGTGGGGCTGAGGTAGTGACTGCTAAGGTAGGAGAGATGATGGGAATTTGCCCTGCCCAGTACTCATTGAATTTTTTTTGTGCCACGTGATCTGTGATCTGCTTGGGGCTGGATTACAGAGAACATTCAGCCCTGGTTCTGCACTTGGGGGCTGGCTGCCTGTAGGAGATCTCTATGGAGTGTGGTTTGGATTAGTCACAGAACCTGCATCTTTCTCTTATTTCCCATGATAGTAACTGTGATTATTGTATGTTAATCAGAATTTTGGCTCCAGCTGCCTGGCAGCAGCTGTGCAGACTACCCGGGGTAAACAAGACCTTCTCTGCTGGTCCTCCAGGCTTGGCAGACCCTTTCAGGGGGATAGAAGTTTGCATCTCTGAGTTATCAAACCAACAGTATTATTTGGTGGGCCCCTTAACAAATGATTGCACCAGATAAAGGAAGAGTGAAGTTGAAGATCCACCTAAGGTATAGAAGAGAATTTTTGAGCATGACTATAACAGGCAAGGTTTTTCCCTTATTATGCGCAAGGCAATGTGTGTTCTACAGTCATTATCTAGTCTCATAATTTCCCTGTGATGTTATGTGTCTTGCTGAAGATGATGCAGTGGAGTTGGTGCTAGGGTGCCTATTCTGATGGTTTGACTCCCAAATCCAAACTGTATACCCTTCTGTTTTATCATTTCCCTCTCTCTGAACCTAAAAAAAAAGATGTTATGACACATATTCCTCACTAACTCTACACGGGCACCAACCATAATGTCCTAAAGTCCACCTCTCTTGTCCACTCCCCCAGAGGGTCTGGGTCTGAAAATGCCCCCTCTCCTGGCTGTTGCTTGGGGAGGGAATTCTGACATCTCCACCCCATCTGACCATGTTCTGGGGTAGACCAGTTGGTTAAACCCTGTGACCTCATCTCACTAGGACCACATATTACACTGATGGACTATGCTTTCCACCAGTTTCCCATGGAGGTCAATGAATTTGGAATCAAAAAACCTCTGAAAACCAACACTGCCCACAATGGAACAGGTTCAAGGTTTAAGTGGATGATTTTCTTACCAAACAGCTAATCAAATTAGTAAACATTTTACAAAAATCATTGTGTCTGAGAAAACTGAAAACCCTAAAGCTTCATGGGAAAGAACAAACAGTGTGTATTTTGTACATTGAAACTTATGGGTTCAGGGAATGGAGAGCAGACTGTTGTAGTTTATAGAATGGCTCCCCATGACTAGGTCCTGATATTTTTATTTCTCTATAATTTTCTGTCCTTGAGTGTGGACCCAGTGACTCACTTCTAACCAATAGGATCTAACAGAAGTGCTGGGTATTACTTCTGAGGTTAGATTTTAAAAAGGCTGACTTCTAGCTTGCTGGATCTCTCTTGTGTTGCCCTCAAAGCTCTCACATACAGGGCAAGCACATTTCTGTATGTTTCATGCAGCCCATGGAAAGGCCCATGCAACAAGGAATTAATGTGTGAGGCCATCAGCCAGCAAGGACCTGTCAACATCGACCTGAGTGAGCTTGAAAGCAGATCCTCCACTGGTTCAGCACTGGGATGACTGGCACCAGAGCCAACACCTTGATTGCAGGTAGAATGTCCACAGCAGCTTCAGGCTTGAGCAGGCTGCAGAGTGGGTCTGGTTTATGTTCCCATAGTCTGAGAGAGGAGAAAAGGCAAAGGAAGAGGACAATAAATCAAAAGTGGGTTGGTGGTAGCATTAACTGCCTTGCAGGAGTTATTGGCACAAGTCCTCAAGTGATCCCTTTCCATAATATGCTCAGCACAGCACACTGAGAACCTCTTGCAGGGTTGGGTTGCTGAGCTGACCATCAGAAAACTTTCCCTCATTCAAACTCGGCTTAGGATGACTGTGGCACAGGATATGTGATTCTTTTTTTTTTTTAAATAATAAATTTTATTTTTATATTCCCCATACAATTGCAGCCCCCCCATTCTGACCCCAATCCCTCCCCTCCCGCACCCCCCCCCAAAAGTGTCTCTGATTCATAGTTTTTTGTTGATTTTGATTTTCACTTTCTTATAGTTATTCATTTTCCTGGTCCCTTATTTAAGTTTTCTAGATTCCTGCTATGAGTGAGACCATCCGGTATGTTTCTTTTTCTTTTTGGCTTATTTCGCTGAGCATGATCCCTTCCAGTGCCATCCATGTTGCTGCAAATTGCATGTGTTTATCTTTTTTGAATGCTGAGTAATATTCCATGGTATATATGTACCACATCTTCTTGATCCAGTCATCTATTTTTGGGCATTTGGGTTGTTTCCAAAGCTTAGCTATTGTAAACAGTGCTGCTATAAACATAGGGGTGCAGGTGTTCTTTGGAATTGATGTTTCTGTGTCCTTTGGGTAAATACCTAGGAGTAGGATATGTGATTCTTGATGGTTGGAAAGCAGAATTTCCTTCCCTAAAAATTGTAAAGGTTCACTCATGAGCTAAGGAAACAGTTGGATAATGAGTAATTATTTCAAACCAAGGAATCAAAAAGTTGGATTTCCTTTTCAAGTAGCTTTACCAGCACTAAATAATTGAGGCTGGGCATGACTTCCTGCTGGTATCTCCTTAGAGCTAAGTTTTTGATGGGTACTGGATCTCAGAATGAACTGTAATTAAACTTCTTTCCACACATTCTAGAATTCAGGTTTGTCACAGAGTCTACCTGACTGTATGACTGATTAATCAAATTATCAAATTAACTATGTAGAATTTGACATTGCAGCAAGTATTCTTTTCAAATTATTATTATTGTTCCTTGTCAAAGCTTATATTAAATATTATTTCCCAAACCTTGACATCCACTGGCTGATGTTTGCTGTGTATGGATCTGGGAGTTGGGTGTGTGTATGTGTTTGTGTGTGTGTGTGTGTCTTAGGGAAACTAAGGTAGGAAGAAGTTGTCAGTGAGAATACTGAGAAATTTAGACTTGGGAAAAAAAGAAGCAATACTAAGACTTCTCTGAAGTAATGGAGATTCTCCGTTAAACTATAACCTTCTCCTTGTCGTTGAAATGTTATTTTCATTGTGGCAAAAAGATTTCATAAACCTTATGTTTATACCATCTGAAAATCACTATCTCCTCTGATGCTGTGGTGCAGCTCTGATGACTGGCCAGGCGAGTTTGTGGCTATGTTCATTCCAGTCCTTACAGAAGCAGATACCAAGATGGGAGTACAATACGCAAGGACTTTACTAGGAAACCCCCTGCATGAGAGGGAGTTGGGAAAATCTGGCAGGGCCCTGAGACCATAATGCAAGTTTACTGATTGTACGAACAAGGGAAGGAAAGCTGTTTTCTGGCCTGCCATACACTGTGAGCTGGCAAGATTGGCAAGGAGTCCTGGAGTTAAAGTCAGGTCCCAGAGGACTCCATGGTATGGGCCTGCCTTAGTATCTCTGCCACCCTCAGTCATTGGCTAGAAGCAGCCCAGGGGAAGTGTGGCTTCAGCCCTATGGTTGAAGATCTCAAGGTGCATCCTGCAATGGACTTGGTGGGGCTAGATCACCTGGTGCTGAATGAGACAATGTGTCCTACCCCAGCACCTGTCATAGGCAGGTCACTTCCCCAAGGTACATAATTGATGCACACAGCCTGTAAACTCAAGAACATACTTAGTCTGCTGGAGGGAATGTGAGGAGTGCTGGGAGTTAACATCCCTGGAAAAATTCTTTAATCAATGGTGGATGAGAGGAGGTGATAAATACCCTAGTTCCTTGCCCATTGGGCAGGGTATTTTAGAAGAAAAGCAGAAGAAGGGGCTGAGTCTGAAACATGGAGCAATAAGTGTGCTAAGGTCAATTAAAAATGATTTTAAACTAAAAAATTGGAGAGTTGAAAAAAAGAGTTAGGGTGAGTTTTGGCTTTGTATGATGACCGGTCTCTGGCTTAAAGAGGTATAAACATGAAGCAACTCTCAGATTTCTCCAAGGTCTTGGGGGTGGGGGGGCGTTGTCATGAGGACACTAATCCCATCTCCCAAAGACCTCCCCTCCAAATGACATGGCAATTAGATAGCAACATGAATCTACGGGGACACAAGCATGAGCCCATGCCAGTAAATTGACTTGGAGTTTATTTATTTATTTATTTTTAAAGATTATTTTTTATACAAGAGCTGGGGTACAGGCCAGAGGCGTGGGAGGGTGAGAGGGTTCACCAGAGACAGCGTGGGGAGCAGAACAGGCAGACGACTGAAATACACTGCTGAGGGGAGCAGCGGGAGAGACAGGAGAGGTCTGCTGTGCCATGTGGGTAGCTCCCTGGCTGGCTGGGAATCGAACCTGCACTGCAGAGTTTGTGGACAGCTTCACAGCGCTGCGCTCAACCTGCTCTGTCACTGTGGAGGCCCTTGACTTGGAGTTTAAACAAGATAATTCCAGGTGATTTAGAAAACTCTTGTTCTGTTAAAGTTCAGGGAAAAATTGAGGCATGATATCTTCTTTGAAATTATTTCTTGTCTTTATTCTGGATTAAGCTTCTTCCTTCTCTTCCTCACCCGCTTTTGTGCCTTTGTTTTTCTTGATGCCGTTTACCATGTGACTTACACCTCCAACCTTCATCACAAATAAAATGCACTAGGAGTTTAGAAGGTATCCCTGCCAATGGAGAGATCCCGGCTATTTTTTGTTTGTTTGTTTTGAAGCCGCAGTGTTAACGTTTTACAGGTATTGATTTAATAGTCCACTGTGGATTTTACTAGCTGTCATACAACAACACAATTATTTCCCATTTTATTGAAAGAGAACTTGACACTTTATTCTGGATCATTTCATACTTCTTACCTGGGGGATGTAAGCACACCAAAAGACTCAGCTGCCTGTGTGTATGTGCATATGTACACATAACCTCTCTCAGTATAAATAAAAGTGACTGAACTACTGAGTCACAAGATGTATCTTTTGTTTAGAGTCTGGGAGGACAGTCACAACACTTTTTAAAAAAGTTGTTTCATGATTATTATGGGTAATTATAATGCAATGACTACATGAAAAACAATAAGTTGGTATCTGGGTTTTCCCACCTAGATTTCGCTAATTCTTCATTGTCTATCAGGCTCTTATGCGGTGAGTGAAGACGGTCAGACTGTCTAGGGCTCCTTCCCCAGCTTAACAGTGGGTGGGTGCTGCATTTTGCCTGGCAGCCAGTGAGAGCTTCCAGGGCCCTTTGGGTCCAGCAGCCAGTATTAAAGACTAGTATTTTCCATAATATAAATCCTAATGCAACATTGGTCATTATGGGAACCTCCATGTTAGTTCCTTTTTTGCTCTCTTGCAGATGAAAATGGAGTGAGTTTACCCAGATCTCCTTGGCTCAGGTATCTGGAGACTTTTCTTCAGTTTCCCACCTTTTTCTGGAGAATAACTCAACCCCTCAGCAGGATGTTCAAGACCCTCCTGGCTGTGGGTCTCAGCTTCTCCAATCTCTCCCACATCCCTTGTTCTGCCATATTGCCTCACTGGGTCATGGCCTCCAGCCTGCTTTGTACTTTTGCCCCAGACATCTGGGGACTTGTTTCTCATCTTTCAAAATACCCAGTATGAAGCCCTTCTTGACCTGTGGCACATGCATTTGCAGTCTCCTCTTTTATGTGAACAGATTTCCACCACTACTGTGACTGTTTAATTAATGAACTAATTAGTTCAAATATAGCCATCTATTTCTCTGAACTGTCAATTCCTGTGGAGGGTTATGTCTCCTTACCTTATTTCTAGAAATCTACCTTTAATATCTTCCATAACACCCAAGCCATATTGGAGCTCAGACAATATTTGTTGGGTAAATGAATGGGTTAGAGAAATAATACTACTAGTAGTTCATATTAGGAAGAAATCACCATGGCAATGTCCAATGTCCTGACAATGGTTTTCTTTTAATAGGTAAGTACTTTTTTCAAAATTCACAGAACGATACACTTGAAATTCATGCAATTTATGATCTGTAAATTTCAAATAAATTAAGTAATTGCTGACCTCTCATTAATAATAAGCATCATTAAATGTTAGGGGTGAAGCATTCTGATGTCTGCAACTTACTATGAAATATGTCAAAAAATAAGATGGATTGATGACTACATAGAGGAGTAGATAAATGGATAGCAAATATAGCAAACGTAATTGTATAAATCTAGTGAAGTGTATACGTGCCACAATTTTTTCAACATATTTGCATATGTTTATAATAAAATATTAGAGGTTAAGAAATCAGCAAAAGAAGTACTTATTGCTTTCGAAGTGAAGAAATCCAGGGTTTATTTCTGGAGCAATATTCTATCTCAAGACAGTTCAAACCCTTACAACTTATCAACTACTTGGCCCAAAGCCATTCTTCTAAAATCCATTGGGCTTGTCTAGTTCTTAGTATCAGAAACTCCCAGCAGTCTCAGTCTCCTGCCCAGAAAGCTTTTCCTCTGTCACTCATGGCATCTTGTCCCACCAACTCCATTGTGCCCTTATCCCTGTCTTCTGTCTAAGGAGTAGCCCCGTAGGAAGGGAAATATACCTTGTCCCTTCGCTGAGCAGCCTCTTTCTTTGCTTTCCTTCTTATTCAGGTGTTTCTTTTCCTTTGTCTTAGAGGACGATGGAAAGGGAATGAACTGAGAACAAAACATTCACAGCTCGGCACTGAAGTTACAAAAGAGAAAGTTGGGAGACTCCGACATGAAAAATGTTTACTAGTGGGAATGAATTACCTCTTCCTCCTCAAAAACAGAAGTGAGGAAACTGAAGACAGCAAATGTTTTCTTTAGAAAAAGAATATAGTTTCTTTTATCATCATTTCCTCTTCCTCATATTTTATTACTGGCAGAAAATACCATTATAAAAAATGAAGAGTACTGACATCTCCTTCCCTCAAAACACATGAAATACATACATTTGGCTGTCTTTGGGCAGCAATATTTTGAAAAAAAATTAGGTGGCCACAGAATGCATCCTTTCCATCCCTATAAACCTCAAGTAAGTACTCTTTCAGCCTCCAGTCAGTATTTAATCAGCATACCATAACTTTTATGGGATTGGAATGAAATGCTTCTGAGACACTAAATTTCAAGTGTTGCTGTAAACTTTGGTCATCTGAGTTTGATTTACATATGATGGCCCCATCCACAGTGATGATGGGGATAATGACGATTGTTGGTGTTGATCATCTGGGAAAAAACACTTTACATAGACAGACACATCACCATAGCTTCCATCTGCTTGATGCCTTGGGCATATTGGACAGGGAATAAGGAGCAAAGATGAATCACAACTTTTATCTATCAAAAACAAGCATAATTTACATGAATTTCCAGAAAATATCAGTGTATCAGTTAGGAAGCTTCAACTTGAAAGCAACATATGACCTGAAATAATAAAGAGAATTTCTTAGTTCATGTAACTAAAAAATCAAGGCTTAGGTATGTATAATGTCATCAGGCCCCTGGCTTTGTCTCTTTGTAATTTTCTAGATTTTGCTTCAGTCTCAAACTGGCTTGCTTTGTTGTAGCAAAACAGTGGAACACTTTAAGACTTCATTCTTCTGGAGAAGTAGAGAGAGACATTGAGCCAGCCATTGCAACAAAAGTCTTGAATTTTATTTGGATTGACCTCCCTGAGGTCATGCAACCCACCAGGTAGATGGTATGACCAGGTAGATGGGATGTGCTCATTTGGTAATGCTAATGTTCTCCACCTCTGGGGCCAGAGAATAAAGATCACTTCCTTGGGAACACCTGGATCCTCAGATGAAAAAAAAGGATACTGAGGAAGTTATGGCAAATACCCTCTGCATCAATTTCCTTCCTAGGAGGTCATTGGAAGTCAAGTTTCTACAATGAACATCAAGTGATGAAGAGCAGACAGACATTGTTTTCCCAAGCTATGCAAAAGCAAATGTCAGTGATACTGAGTAAATTAGAAGATTTATTGGAATACTTTTCTGATATTCCAATTCAACAAACTGGTGCCTTTTTTTCTTTCTATTTTTCTTACCAGAATGACTTGATGGTATATCTCTACTGGTTTGCATAGCAGAGTTCACAGGTCAATATATGAAGACTAGTGTAAATGCAAGAATACAGTACATAATGGAGGGAGAGGAACATTTAATATGTGTCAAAATGTGTAGGGGAAAGAATTAACATTTATTCAATATCTATGGCATCAGGCCAGCAAGGTAGTTATGGGTATTTTTCCTTCCCTGTTATTTATTTTTTTTAAAGAGAAAATACTGAATGTGAAGTATTGAAAATAAAAGGGAAAAAATGTGCTGTAAAAAAGGAAAATGTTCAGAGAATATATAAGAGAGAAAATCTCCTATACAGGATATAGGGTTAGAACAGAACTCAAAAATTATGTGTTTATATCAGACTCTGCCTTTAATTATGGGCCTTCTTTGACCCAGCAATTCCAACAAAAGTCCTGAAATGGATTTGCCTCCTCAAGCTCACAGAACCCACCAGGTAGTAAATCACAATGGCCAGGTAGATAGGATGTGCTGATTTTCATAGCTCAATCATGTGCTCCACCTCTGAAACCAGGAAGTAAACTGCATGGAATGCACAATATTGTGAAAAGGTCATTGTACTAGAAGTCAGGGGGCCCATGTCAACCCTGCCATAACATATAACCATAGCATGTGACCTTGAATAGGATGTAAGACCTCTTTGCCTTGAAGGACAATATTCTGAGTTCCTGAAGGGAGAAACATAATTAATCCAATGAGTTAAGATGAGAACCAAAAAGAGAAGAGTTTGCTATTGGGAAGATCACGAACACTCAGTAAAGAAATCTGATTGGGGCCTCCCCTGGTGGCACAGCGGTTGAGCGCTGGGCTGCGAAGCTGCTCACAGCCTCTGCAGCACCAGTTGGATCCCTGGCCTCCAGCGAGAGTCCCACATGGCGCCACAGACTTCTCCTGCCGCGCCCCCCGCTCCCCTCAGCAGTGTATTTCGTTAGTCTGCCTGTTCTGTTCCCCACTCTGGCTCTGGTGAATTCTCTCACCCTCCTGCACTTCTGACTGTACCCAGTGCTTGTATAAATAAATAAAATAAATCTTAAAAAAAAAAAAAAGAAATATGACTGAAAGGATGAGCAATGAGTTGGAAACATCTTTTGATTTATTATTAATATCTGCCTGTCTCTCTATCTATCATTGATCATCACCTCTCTATCTATTGTACTTAGTTAGCTATTTATGTATCATCTATATTCCTTACTGGATTTTCCAAGAGTTGAGAAGGTACATAAAAACACATATAATAAAATAGTGAAATATAAAAAAAAAATGGGTGGGTCTGTATAAATTAGAAACATGGTGATACTTATTTCAATTCCCATAATGAACAGTAAATTTGGCTCCGATCTTTCTGGCATATAAAGGAAAATAAATTTAAGTATTTTAGTGTCTATAAGCATTTACGAATACAGAGAATTTGAGGGGGAAGCCACTTTTTATAGAAATAGGATCTGCAAGAAAATTCCTCATGTTGGATGTGGAAGAATGGAAGGGAAGGGTGGTGAGTGGAAGAAATTTGCAGCTCAACACAGTGAAAGAAAAGAACTGAAGAGCAGTGTAAATGCTGTGTTTTTATAAAACTTAGTTCAGGTTAGCAGAGAAAATAGGAGCACTTTAAAGAGACAGTAACATGAAGATACATTTGTCTGATATCGACAAAGAATAACTCTTTCTGGAAAGAACTTTCCAGTTGGAGAAATGCTTTGGTTTTTGGAGGAGCCCATGATGAAATAATTAGGGAAGTATTGTTTATTGTTTGCTGTTGCTAAGTCTGACTGTCCTGTCTAAGCAGACAAGGCTGGGAGGACACATCTCCAACCCTGCCCCTCCCCTCTGTTTGTATAACTCCATTTTCCACCAACAGTCCCATGTGCCTGACTTGGGGTGACTGAGCTTGCCCCCGGATCATGCCAAACTAAACCTGGAGGTGGGGCTAGGGGAGGCTATCTGGCTAGAGTTTCTGTTGGTAAAAGGAGTGGAGTGGGGCAAGAAAAGTTGGTTTCTTGAGGAACTTGTCTTTTAAGGAGTCCTGGGGTACAGTAGCAGTAACGAGAGTAAGAAATTATCCATATAGCCTTTCCTATGACGGAACCCACAGGCCCCCACTGAGGGTGAAAGGAAAGAAGTTTTCCTTAGAGAGAGCTGAGAGGACTTATGTGAAGACCTCTAAGTCATGCTTTGAGGTGAAGGAGCCACACTTCTAGAGCAAGCTCAGTGACTAAGTAGGTGACCTTCCTGGATGCAAAGGTCAGTCTCAGTGACAGCTCAGGTTTGGGAGATACAGCCACATTACCCAAGAGATTCTTCCCCCCTTAAGTGATCTAGGAGCTGGTAGGAGAGTTACATAATATTCTAAAGTTTTGGGAAGCAGTAGTTGCAAGTTGAAAATTCTGCTGCAAATTCAGATGTGACTTTCAGCAGTCACTGGCTCTTGCATTTATATTTAATTTTCTCATATTGAGCTTACTGAAGAGAGGAACCATGTACTACTTAGCTAAGTAGGAGTGAAGATTCAGAGGAAGTTAGATTCCATTATTCCATTATGTCGTGCCAATATTTCCTTATACCAATGTTATGCATATACAATTGAATTTCAATTATATTTGTTAAATGCATTTCCCCGAATGTAATATTCTTTGCTAATTTTATCTTACTATTAGTTTTTACTAATATTAAATTAATATTTTATAATATTAAATATTTAAACTTTAATTAAAATTGAGTTATGAAAACCACCTTTTTTTAATATATGAATGTATTAGTTATATGTAGTGCACTTATTATTGTTTGGTGAGGGAAACTAAATCTTTTGCTCATGGGTAAACAAAACAAATTCAAAATCAAAAAGTTCACAACCATAACTTGATTAACAAATAGTTTAAGAATGGGGCATGTTATAAAAATCCACAAACATTTGTGTCCCCACCCGCGGGGTTCAGAGGCACGGGAAGAGAAGGGCTGAGGATTGAAATGAGGGGCTTGACGACTTGACGCTAGCGTTTGCTTCTTTATTTTTCTTTTATCCTTTTACTATATTTACATGTCTTTCCTTTATCCTGACTTTCTTACTTCCCTGGCCTTCTCTCTGCTCCTCTCGCAGTAACCCTTGCCGTATCTCCTTACAGTCTCCTCGCAGTCCTCTCTTTCTCTCTCGCGGTTCCCTTCTTATACCCTCGTAGCTCCTCCCCCTGTACCTCCCAGTCTTATGTGCTTTAACAGGAAAAACCTGTGGTTCTCCAATAGGCGAAACGGTAAAGCGAACTCATGGCAAGCGAACTCATGGCAAGCATATGCAACATGGCACATATTCCGGACGGCTCCGGACACTTTTGTAATAATCAGTTCTCATTGTTTCAAAGTGAGAGGCATTTTATATGTACTATTTTATTTAATACAACTTTTTCCTACTTGTGCCACCCTACAACAATTCCATATAAGATATAATATAATCCTTGTTTTAAAATATGAAAGTAAGTTTAGTCAAGTTCCGGTCTGCTTCTAAAACCCAACCTCCACAAGTGTCTTATCACCTCCACTTTAAACCACAGCGAGTCATGGGGCGTGTTCATGTCAGCTGACCTTAGTGTTCAACAATGCTCCTGAATCAGTCATAAGAAACCGAATTTTATGGTGGCATGCTATGGTGACCACCATCCTCCAAATTCCAGTGTTTTAAATCATCTCAGCACCATTTCTTGCTCACGTTGCATGTTAATTCTGCTTCATGCTGTTCTTCTAGAAGGGCAGTTGAGGGACAGACTCTCACTGGAGGACTGCTACTCTTTAGGCAGGAGTCAAGGGGCACAGGAACTGCACACCAACTCTTCAAGTTCCACTTGCAAGTGATACATCACCTCAGTCACATGTCATTGGCCAATGCAAATCATCTGGCCACCTGACTCTGGTGCTGGAGAAGGGCATTTATGTTACGTTTTTGGAAACAGAGTTCCAAATATTCCTCTCTCTCCCCCAAATTGCCTCTTGGATTAAATATATATTCACAGTCATACCCCTCTGTATACACTATGCGTTGTGATCTTGGGCAGCATAGATGACTGTATGGCTTTGGGTAAATAATATAATAATTGCACATAATAATACCACAGGGTTGTTGTCAAGATTAAATGAGAAAATTGCCTTTCTTTTTTAAAGTACATGTTTAAAAAACAGAATTGAGGACATACTGTATATATAATTTCATATTCTGCCTTTAAAGGTAACATTATTTCATAAACATTTTCCCCAGTTATTATAAACTCCTTGTAGTAAGCCTTATAATATTAGAATAATATTACTGAACACATTCCAAAATAAGATATACATTTCTATATAAAAGGGCATTTTGCATTTGTGAGATGTTCCCAATTTTCAGTGACTCCTTATCATCCAAATAGGTGCCACTTCATTAAAGGAAGGAGGGCAACTCCAGCGGGCTTTGCCCCCAGCCATTCCCCGGTGAGATGAATCAAACTCCCCACCGTGGACGACAGGATCCTGCACACACTCGCTGCTCCAAATACAGGTGCGGGGAACTTCTCCCTGAGGAACATGGAGTATGTAGAACTGTTTTGTAGGTCAAGGTAAAAGCCCTAAGGTATAGATAAAAAAAATTAGTTACCAATAAAAATGGATAATTTGAAATTGCTGCACAGAAAACATTTCGTCGTTGCAGCTTGAATACTAGTGACCTGATAAGGAATGGAGAGGAGAAAATTCATTGTCCTCAAACAAGTGCAGAGGATCATGAATATGAGCCAGTACCGCGGAACACACCTCACCTTTCTGGCTATGCTCTGTGCTGCAGGTCATCTATTTGGGCGCTTCCAGGAGCTGGGCCTTTACAAGAAAAAATACAACCATCTATCAATGCTATTTAAAAAAAGTATTATTTCTCTGTCTTCTCTCTGCCATTCTCCACCAGTACCCAAAATCTTCTCTGATATAGAGGAGGAGTAGAGAGGAAATTGAGAGTTAGTGTGGATGTAAGTAACCTTCCATTTATTGACATGTTCTATGTGGAGGCATGGAAATGCCTCAGACACAGTGTCTGGCCTCAGTTGCTCACTGTCTAGAGGGGAAATCACATAAGCAACTGATATTCACCACAGGATGATTGGCTCATTGCTGGGCATTATGGGAACACAGCAAAAGAATACCCTGATCAGCTTCACAGAGTCAGAGAAGGCTTCCACAGAGGCGACACCTGGGCTAAGGTTTGGATGAGTAAAGGCTGGGAGTATTAACTAAAGGGGACCTCTGATTTCCTGGCCCAATAGTGGGGAGGGGATATGGACTTGGGGTAGGTGAAATGAACACAGTAGAAATACATTGAGCTAGAATGGGGTGAGAAGGCTGGCTTGGACAGCAAGAACTTTAGATCACAGACTTTACTCACATTATGTTTAGGGTTGATGGGGTTTTCGAGGGTTTCCCACAATGTTTGAGATGGTCCCAAAAAACTGCAGAATCAAAATTAATGTATACTATATATTTTTTGCAATTTAGACCTAACTGTACATCTGTGTACACTTTGTAGAAAACTATACATTGACACTTAATTTCTGGACTGAATCATGTCATGCAGTCTATTGAGTCAGAGCAATGAAGCTGGGCTGTGGACCCAGACCTGCCCCCTTAAAAGGCAGAGCAGTGGGTAAGGAGGCCCAAGACCAATAGGGACAATGATGTGTACTCTGCCTGCCATGAAGAGTGGTTAAGAAGCAACCAGATAACAGAATGTCACTGTGCTTTGTAAGCTACAAATCCCCATACAAACTTGAGCCCATCTTGCCTGGCCCTGACTCCAGCCCTGACTTGGCAGTGAGTGGTTCTGCTCACCGCCGACTTCTGATGGAATGCCCGGACTTCCCTGTCCACAGTTTCATCTCCTCTAATGTGGAGGAAGCAACATGAGGGACAGTTATTCTGGACTCAATCCTTCCTGACAAGGGAGAATGGGTTAGTGTTGTGGAATAGATACATAGGGCTTTCCAGTTCACAAAGCGTTTTACATGCATCATTTCACCTGATGCTCCCAAGGAGCCAAAGAGGAAATTGAAGTTGCTCGTAATCATGCATCTGTGAGCTGAGTCTTGACTCCAAGGCAGGCTCCCTGATTCCACATCGTGTGCTTGTTCCCCAAGGACCTTGCTCCACAGTAGTTCATAAAACAGAAGGATATATCCACACAAAGTTAAAATTGAGGAAAATCGCCTATCAACCTAAGTTCTGGGGCTGCTAGATTATTTTCTTTTTGATGGGGGCATTGAAGGGAAGCGTATGAGAAGGGGTATTGGTGATGAGTATAAGGAAGGGAAAGCTCAGACTTTCTCCCTTAATGGAATAGGATCTGCCTTTGGGGAATGAGAGAAGGAAGGACCCAAAGACTAGGACTTGTAATGTTATCTGTAGTCAGACTGGAGAGGGAGGAAGCTCATAGCTTTTAGGGTCAGATTTTGCTGAGTTCAAACCTTTGTACTCTCAATTTCATGCTTTGGGCAAATCACATAATTTCTTGAAGTCTCAGTTGTTTTTATTAATCATTAAAAAAGAAGTTAAAAATAGTTTTACTATGAGAAATGAATGAGCTAACACATGTCAAGCTAGTCTAGTTCCTGGCACTTAATAGGTGCTCAGTAAGAAGAAGCTACCACTCTCCATGTGTCAGCGCTACAGAGGGTAGCAAAGCCCCCACCCAGGCCTCTGCTTAGAATAACACAGGAATCCCAGGAGTTGCAGAGAGCAGCTGTGCTGCCAGAACTTGCAATGAATGTGGTCTTGTGATATCATTTTTTGCCTCCTGTTTTTGATGTACTGAGAAGCAGTGTTCATTCTTTTTCTCTGCCTTCCCATACTCCAGAACATAAGCTGCATGTATGTTTATCACTGCCTCCTTAACAAGATCCTCCTCCGCATGGCAATTTGCAGCGGATGAGCTACTAAGGACTTGGGTTTGAATCCTTGCCCTGTTACTTACTAGTAGTGTGGTTTTATCTTTTTTTTTTTTTTCTCTCTGAAATGGTTTCTTTTTTTAAATATTTTATTTTATATAATTCTTACATCATTTTTCATTTTTGCACAATGTATACATTTTCATTTTGGTTATATTCCCCATACAATTGCACCCCCCTTATTTTGAGCCTAATCCTTCCTCTCCCTGCACCCCTGCACACCCCTGCCCCGTAGTGTATCTCTGGTTTATAGTAGTGTGGTTTTACACTGTAATTTAACCTCTCTGTTACCCAGTTTCCTCATTTATAAAGTAGGGCAATGATACTACTGCTACAACATAGATCTGTGCTGGATTTTGATTGAGTTAATACATGTGAGATGCTTAAACACAGTGCCTGACACACAGTAAAAACCTGGTAAATATTAGCTACAATTATTGCCACAGTTTATTGGTTGGTTTTCTTCTTCCTGGTTTCCTCCACAATTAATAACCCCACAATTACTGGAATAATCCTGACTTTGTATCATAAACTCTTGCAGAACAGTGCCCCACTGTTACCTTTAGGTGTGATGCTATGGGGCTCATCAGGCAGGTAAGACTCCGGCTGTGCCATCCCATCTCACTCTCGTCTGTCCCATTCTCTGGAATCCCTCCTTTCTTCCCCCTTCCTTCACTGTGACTCTCTCCTGCCAACTCTGCCCACTGACTCAAACGTGAGTATTCCTGGGATCTCTTACCAGACTCACCTTCCTCCTTTTCTCCGTTCTGATAATTCTGAATTCTGCAAAATTCAGTCAAGTCCATGGCTTCAATTCTTTTCAGTGGATTGCCCTTGGTGCAGATCTCTCTCTCTATTCTGAGTTTTTGTGATTTTTACCATGAATGATTCATTCTTGTGACTTAAATGTTGCCTTGTTTCTAGGATCCTCTTT